>NC_089235.1:17278378-17588378 GCF_963924675.1 Phocoena phocoena
AGCGGCTGGGCCCGTGAGCCATGGCCGCTGAGCCTGCGCGTCCGGAGCCTGTGCTCCGCAAGGGGAGAGGCCACAACAGTGAGAGGCCCGCGTACCGCAAAAAAAATAAAAATAAAAATAATAATAATATGAGGCCCAAAATGTATGATAGGCATTGGTGTCCAGTTTCTTGGCTGACATATCTTTTACCTGTGATAATGCCTATTATTAAGAAAGGGATGGAATATTCTTCCTAATCACCGTTTTGGACTCCTTTTGATTATATCTGCTGCAAACCTATGGTGTCAGCCATATCCATAAAGAAGAACCCACCCCCCAGAAATTCCTGACACTCCTGTGGAAACAGTGGAAGCACTGGGAAGACGTGGCCCTTGCTCTCCTATTCCCTACAATGAAATTGTCTTGGTGACACCAGTTGTAAAACCATCCAATTTATTCATCTTTTAAAACACAGAGGATAATGACATTCCTCTCAGATCTCTTCTGTTGAAAATATGCTGTTGTATTTTATTACTAAGTACATTTATTTAACAATTAAACACAGGTTTGGTTTATAGAGTGCCTGGGGTTTTCCTATCAAAATATATTTTCTATGGAAAATATCTGTATTACCCCTTAATTTTCTGTCTGCCTAAGTCATTATAAATGTCCTCCCACAGATTTCACTGTAGTTGAAATGTAGAAGGAAGCTTTGGGGCCTGAGCGTTAAACACTCTCCTGCTTTGCCCCTGCTCAGTCGTATTATACCGGGGAGAAGTCAGGAGTAGGTGGTGGTAGCTGGCAATTGTAGTATCTTAGTGAGGAAGGAAGGAAGGAAGGGAGGGAGGGAGGGAAGAAGTTGGGATAGAAGGAAGGAAAGAAGGGAAAGAGAGCAAGAGAGGCAAAGAAGGAAACAAATCAATTCTAATTGCAAAACAGTGAGCCAAAAAGACAAAAGGAAAACCCTAGGAAAATTAAATTTGTTCGAAAATGTAACAGGAAAAAATGGTTAAAGGAAATACTGGAAAAGATGGCCACTCTTCTATATTCTGAAGACAACATTCAGAGGCTCTGAAGCATTCAAAATGAAGAATGGGGGCTTCCCGGTGGCGCAGCGGTTGAGAATCTGCCTGCCAATGCAGGGGACACGGGTTCGAGCCCTGGTCTGGGAAGATCCCACATGCCGCAGAGCCACAACTACTGAACGTGCGCATCTGGAGCCTGTGCTCCGCAACAGGAGAGGCCGCGACAGTGAGAGGCCCGTGCACCGCGATGAAGAGTGGTCCCCGCTCGCCGCAACCAGAGAAAGCCCTCGCACAGAAACGAAGACCCGACGCAGCCAAATAAATAAATAAAACGAATTTATTTTTAAAAAAAAGAAATGAAGAATGGAATTAAAGAAAAATGGAGTCCAAACTAATGAGTGATCAAGGCTGGGCTCACCCATTTCATCTTCTTGCGTGTTTCACAGTCTGACCTTGAGAAACTGGACCCTAAAGCACATATTCTAAGTATATTTTATGCTACCTTGTTCTTCTGAGATGATCTTTCAGTTCCTGAATCTCCAGACACAAGTAAGTCCTGCTCTTTGAAGGTACACCAATATCTTGGTGCTGGGAAGGAGACACCTTTGCTGCCACGTTTACTGAGACTGAGCTGGGAGGGGTCAGAGATCAGGAGATAGTGGTCATGGACGGATGACAGTTATACATTCTTTTCTCTCATCGGTTGTGGAGAAAACTTCTCTGGACGTCAACTCTTGCTATTTTGCTATAATTCTTCACCTGACAATTGCTTCTCTTAATTTATATCAGAACATCCCCACAGAAGTCTTTCCCAACTTCTTTAAACACATCTTGAAATCTTCCTTCCAGAAATGCGTCATGGCCGAGCTCATCTCCTTGCAAAACTTTTCCCACCTCCACAGAGCCTCTCCTGATCATATTTCATGGTTTTCCCTGCTGTGTTCTCATCACCTTCTATCCTTCCCTCTCTTGGAGCCTTCATCACACTGTATTGTACTTACTTATTTGCACTCTCTCTCTCCCATGCTCAGTCATGGGGCCATTCATCTTGGCATCCCCAGGGCCCAGCCCAATGTCGAGCATTTGCTTGATAAAAGTTAGTTGAATGAGTGCATGAACCAAGGTTGGATTGAGACATTCGACAAAAGCATCTCCTCTGTGCCGAGGTACTTAATGTCAATAGTGTATGGTCTGCCCTAGACACTATAAATACATCATCAGCTAATCTAAATACTTTGCATTATAAATGTCTCATAACTTTTCAAGTACTGATATTTATATTATAAATTTGCTAAAGAATTTTTCTTCTGTTCATTCTTGACATCTTGTTTTGTACTATCTAGAGTACAACTAGTTGAGTGGGACCTTTTGCAGAAGGGAAAGAGAGAGGTGAAGTTCCATTCAGTCTCAAACAAAGGACCCCAAATGTGGACTTGTCATTATCTCCAAGTGAGGCTATGCCTACATTAGAGATACACTGAAATAACTAAACGAGGAGGACAGTCATCTTCCAGATTTACATTTTTTAGCCATTCCTGGTGTGCATGCTTCTATTTTTGTTATCTTTATTTTAGCATTTCTCCATAGGTCTCTCGCAAGCCTAGGCTACGTCTCATCGTCTGGAGGTTGCTGTCCTTGCTGGTGAACTCTTCTGATGAGTTATAATGTGAGAATGAGTTTGATATTGTTTCTTCTCCTTGAAAATAGAAGTGTCAGGAGGGTAAGCATCTTTTCTTCCAGCCATATTCCCACTATCTAGCATGAGATTGGCAATTAATAGGCCCTCAATATTGTTATGCCCCTACTACCTAAAAGAAGGTGAGAAGAAGATAACAGATAGGGGAAATGTCAGAGGTGGAAGGAATGGGAGGGCAACGCTGGTGCGATGGTCAGCAAAAGCCATTCAGCGTTGGTGCGGGACTCTACAGTTTACTGTGTGCCTTCAGATACATGAAGCCATGGAACTCAGACCCCCCACCCCCCGCGTCATCATTCTTATTTAACAGATGAAGACACTGAGCCTGCACGAGGTAGAGCCGAGCCTGAACCGGTCCTCTGGCTTGAAGCCTTCTGTGCTGCTGGCTCCCGTCCCATACAGCAAACAGGCACCTTGCTCTCTGACACACCTCGGGCAATAGACACTTTAACCAGTGGCGTCTATGGTCCTTCTTAGCTCCAAACCCATATATACAACCCCCTGGATAGATCCTTCCGGATTGCCCAAGCGCAGCCTTTCCAAGACCAATGCACTCTCATCCCCATGCCTGCTCTATTTCCAGAGTTTGCCATCTTAGTGATCAACATCCTGGTCCTCACAGCGGGGCAAGCAGGAAAGCCCAGGTCCCTCGAAGCACCCCTTACTGAATCTGTGGAATCTATCACCAGATCTGTCGATTTGCCCCCTCACTGCTCCCCAGCTCCGACCCCTTCCCCATCACCGTCACCTGTCCTAGCTAGTCCCACAGGCTGCCGCCCCAGCAGCCCTGCCGTCTGCATCCGTGGGGCCCCACTTCCGCTCTGCTCTCCACCTTGCAGGCAGAGTGAGCTTCCAACCTGTCAATCTGATGCTGCCAGCCCCCTTCTTGGACAGCTTCATGCAGTTAAGGCAAATCCCTGTGCGGCCTGCAGGACCTGCTGTCTGTCTCCCTCTCCTGCTGTGCTCTCTGCATCAGCCCCGGGGCCTCCCTTCCACCCCTAGAACGTGCAAGGCCCTCCTAGCCCGGGCCTTTTGCCACGGCTCTGCCTTCTGCTCGGAATTCTCTTCCTACCCTTTTTGCTTGGCCAACAACTACTCATTTTTCAGTGAGTCCCTCCTCTGGAGTACTTGTCAGAGTTGCAGCTTGTGGGGGTCATTGAATTGACATCTGTCTCCTGTTAAATTGGTGTCATGCTCAGATCATCAGGAAGCAGTTGTCAACAGCATGGCCTCCACGACACCCTGGAATCCAGCTCCTGGAAAACCCATGGGCTCTGCCTTCCCTTTGGCAGCCGACTCTGCTTTCAGGTGTCAGGCTCTCCTCTGCCTAACGGTTAGGCCCCTGGCACACACTGAACCTCAAATACTAGATGGGATTGTTTCCCCAGTCTTACAATCCAGGGACCCAAAATGCAAAAGGCTCAGGGTCATGGTCACGTTTTCCAATCCAGAATGAGCTGAACAAGAGCTCTTGAGGAGAACCAAGAAATGGTAGGGTTTCCCAAGCCCACCCTAGGACGTTTGGTCATGGAACATTCTGAACCAGCTTTCTCTCCCTGGCAATTATGTAAAGAGGCTAAAAGTCTTGCCTGTGACTTGTCAGATGGTCCCCCATGTGCAGGTATTATCCCACGGATCACTCCCTGGATCTGTTCACTTGGGCAGATTAAAAGTAAATCCTCACCCTCTACCTGATCGTGATTTTTACATCTTGCGCCTGGGAAGTAATACTTCTTTCTTCTTTCCTTTATTCAGGTTCTAAGTACCTTTCCCTTAAGAGTTAGAGTTAGCCTCCTGCCCTTTTATTTGCTCTGCCTTCTTATCATAGTGTAATGGCCGTATTTCATAATCTTACTTGAGGATGTTGTGTATCACTGTCCTTTTTGTATTTTTATTGTGTACCCGCAGTTCCGTAAATTAAATATGAGTGAGTGGTTATGGCCAGGAAAATCAATCTTTAACCGAATTAATATTTCAACGCCAGTTGTATAGCTGTTTCTCCATTTAATGTGTGCCTTGGCTTAGAAATGGAAAACAGTTGAATGTATCATTTTGCAAAAACTTAAATCGAAGTGAAGATAAAGAAAGCAAGCCAAATATGCCGTAAGATTTTGAAAATGAAGGTTGGAGGAGAACTAATGCCTTAATTTGTGAGAGTCCAGATCTTTTAAGACAAACAGTGGCAACTTTATTTGATTTCTTTCCCTGCCATTTCATTTTCATGGTATGGAAAGTAAAATGTGAATCACCTATGATGTACTTTCCATGGTATGGAAAGTAAAATGTGAATCACATAACAACCTACGATTGCCAAATAAAACAGAGGATGCCAAATTAAATTTGAATTTCAGATGAATAATGATTTTTAGCATAAGGTTGTCCCAAATATTGCATGAGACATACTTATACTAAAAATTTTATTTGCTGAGTGTCTGAAATTCAGATTAACTAGGCTTCCTTTTTTTTTTTTTTTTTTTTTTGCTAAATTTGATAACCCTACTGTATAAGGCAGTTGTAAGAAAAAAAAGCAATCTCCTGAGATAATATAAATGAAAGAATCTAGCATAATACCCAACACGCAGTAAGTATATTACTTTCTCTTCCCTTTATTAAGAAGTCACAGGCTATCATTCTGAGGAAAAAAAAAATCTTTATTATTCAGAGAAATGGTTTAGATTTGAGAGCTTTAGCACCAAAGAAATGTTACTTTTTTTTTCTTAACACTGGAGATGTCAAAATCACTTCCACAAAGTTGTTTAAGATTTAGTTTCACTTAACATCTCTAGAAAATCAATCCTTCCCCTTCTCCATTAAAGCAAGCCATATTTTAGATAAGAAAGTTAAACTTCTGTTGCATCAATGGTTTCCCACCCACGAGATTATTCCAAAATTAAACTGTAGGCAAGAAATATTAAATATTTAAAACTTTTACTTCATCATTGTACCTCTGAACAGGGTATTTGTGGTGAATGCATGTATTTTATCATCTTTCTCCGTCTAATGAAGGATATGTCTGTTGTCATTTGGAATAGTTCTAGGCACTGAGCCAGCAAACTGATTGCTAACAATTTTAGAGAAGAACAGTGATGGGAGCAGTTGAAAGTTAAATTCAGTCCAGGAAATTTTCAAAGCTGAACGGACCCGTTGGAAAGTGGGCTCTCTTTTCTGCCAGTAGGACATCATAAGCTTTCTAGGAGGCAGACTGACAATATGTGTAACAAATTATAAAGCTATGCGTTCTGCTGAGATGAACTGACTCTGCAGAGGGGAGAGGGAAAATAAGGGTGCTTCAACTCTCCTTGTTAGTTCACTTGACCCATCTCCATCCCTCATCCTTTGGTCCAGACTGTCAACTCCTTGGGAGCAAGAATTATCTACTTTTTTTTTTGTACTTACAGTAACTTGCACTTAGTAATTATTTGTAAGCTGATCTAAATTTGAATGAACTGAGGATATAATTTGGTTATCCTAAATTAATCTAAGAAAAAAAACCTCTAAAAGCACATATCTTTTCATCCAACAGTTCTATGAATTTATGCCAAAGAAAGAGATTTTTATATTTACAGAGATATATGTCCAAGAATGTTTATCACAACATTATTATAGTAGAACAAACTGAAGACAACTTAAATATTGGCTATGGACTGAATTGTGCCTCCCCCAATTTATATGTTGAAGCCCTAACTCCAAGTATGATGGTATTTGGAGGTGGGGCCTTTGGGAGATAATTAGATTTAGATGAGGTCAAGAGAGTGGGGCCCTCCTGATAGGATTAGTGACCTTTTAAGAAGAGACACCAGAGAACTTGCTTTCTACCTGTCCCTCCCTGCCACGAGGATGCAATGAGAAGGTGCCTGTCAACAAGCCAGAACGAGAGTCCTCACCAGAAGTCTCCCACACTGGCACCCTGATCTCAAACTTCCAACCCCCAGAACTGTGAGAAAGTAAATTTCTGTTGCTGAGGCCACACACTCTAGACTGTATTTTGTTATGGCAGCCCCCTCAGACTAAAACAATATCCAAGAGTAGGATATTGGTTAAATAAAAGATGCAAAATCCATATATCAATTATTGTGTCATCATAGTCATTCTTTGAAAGACCTGTATGAGAAAATTTTCATTGTACTTAAGTGAAAAATCAGGCCAAAAAACAGTATTAAGTATGGTACTATATTTTTTAAACCAATACACTTACACACATTATACAATATGTACAGATTTTTGAAAAATACAAGTCAGGCACCAAAATATGAATAAATAATTGTCTCGGAATGATTGAATTATAGGTTACTTTTCTTTCGTTTTTTTTTGTGCTTTACCATATTTTACAAGTCCTGGGTTTTGAATATATTTTACTTTAGTAATTAGAAAACTCAATTTAGAGTTTCTGTTTGTTTTTGAGGTTGGTTGGTTGTTTTTTTGTTTGTTTATGAACTGACATCCACCCTGAGGAGTGACATTGAAAATGAAGAGGCAGTCCAGGAGATAGTTTCTCAGACCTGGGAGTCTTTCCCCACGATGGCTGAGAGTCCCCAGCTATAGCCAGCAACCTCTTGCTGTACCAAGAGACAGAGTTCAAAGCTCCAGTAGCAACATGAACCCCACCTAAATGAAATGCTCTCAATTACCTCTCTCTATACTTTTTATCTCATCACTCTTTCACTTGCCAATTTTTCTGCTATTTCTGCTCATTGGATGAAAAAACTAGTAAGCTAAAAAGAACCAGGAAATCTTTAACAAGTAGAAACAGAAAGATGTTTTAATGAGCTAAAGAGACCTTTAGAAAAATGCAACAAAATGAAGAGAAATGTTTCAAACAGAAAATGAGTTGTTTCAGTGGTATGACTTGGCTACCGTACACCTCCCTTTAGACTGATTTTAAGTCCCTAGTGCACTCACCCATTTCCTTCATCTGTGCACAATTTGAAAATTTGTCTTGCTATCAAATATTTTAGCAATTACACTGCAAACTCAGAAACAGACATATGTGCCTTATCTTCCTTTGGCTGTGCAGTCAGCTCATTAACCAAGACTTTTGCTTCTCTTCTGTGTCTTCTTTTTGTCATATAGCTCATTATAATAGCATATCTGTATAACTGTGCTGCTCTCATAAAATGGAAGTATTTTTATAGCTTACATTCAAAAGCTTCCAGTCTCTTCATTTGTTGGGTAACCTCCAGCCCTTAGCATGGATGAGACCCTCATATCCTGACATCTTGTTGGAAATATTGGCAAAGTCATACCTTGTTAGCAAGGTTGGGGTTGAAACCTTCCATGGGACAGTTATCATTGCCCTCTTACATTGTAACAAGCTATGTGGAGTTACCATAAGCCTGGAGAAGTGCCTGAATTACAAAGAAAATGTGTGAAAAGACTGGTGGCACACAAATCCATAACATGCTAAGTCACAAGGAAGAATAGGCAAGAGATCATAAACCATTACTGAAAAACATACAACAGAACTTTGAAGAGGGGTTAGGACTATTATATAAAAAGGAAATCAACATGATTCTTTATGTAGTTATTTTAAAACATAGTCTTATGGAGTGCGTATAAAAATCTTAGCAATACCTTCTTTCCATTTCTAGACTTTATTTAAATACCACGATTATTTACCCCAAAATGCAAGGGAAACTAAACTAATTTGGGAAGCATGAAAACCAGTTCAAAACTGCAGAAAACAGAACAGTCTCTTTCTTGGGACAGTTGTAAATGTCCCTTTACCTGAACCACGTTGTAGCTGAGAAACAGTGCAAAAGAATGGAGGTTAGCTCTTCTCCTCCAATTCCAGAGCTTCTGGAAGTGTCTTTGCTGTACCCTGTTCTCAGTCTGATTTTGTTCTGCTGCTATCTTTGCTCACTTTTTAGATTTGGAGGGAGGAAGTAAACATTAATTCCATGTATTGTTGACTAAATATTTGGGTCAAAAATCTATATGATTTAGAATATTTTCATTTAGCCTGGTAGTGTGATACTCAGTTGTTCTTCACAGAGAAGCTGATCGAAAAATGTCATAAGTGGCACTGCCCCTGTTCCTGTTAGTACTGCTATATTTTCTGGTCCTGTTTCCTTTGTCTAATTCCCTGCAATACTGATAATGTGCTGTGTTTTAAGAGCTGGATAAATGAACAGTCATTCAGGATTAGTATAGAGAAAGACAGACACTTGCTTGAACAAACCCTCAATGAACACCTACATGCATTGCATTTCAAGCACTGTTTTCTAGAATACAAAGCGGGCAACAGCCCCTGAGGTCTCCATAGTCTGGTGGGAACAGCAGAGGTAGACGAATATCTATGATATAATATATAATGTGATGCATGGTGTCCTGGAGGTGTAAAAGAGCGCTATGGGAAAAGTATACCTTAGTTAGCACATTAATTAATCTTGTTTTATTTCTTTGCTGTGAGGTAAAGGGGAGGGGAAATATTACAAGAGAAGTTATAGGAAAAAAGTAACATGAAGCAGCGCCTGGAAGTACCGTGAGGAGTTCGCCAGACAGAGAGGGCAGCATTGCAGAAAGAAGAGCAAACTGTCTATTTATACTTGATGTTATTCTTCAAAAGAATTTTAGGTGAATACCATTCCATTGGTCCATTTTCTGTTTTCAATTTGCAAATGTTACTTGCGGTGTCAGCTCCAGGATTCTAGACATAGAGGAACCTGAAGGTTAACAAACTGACTCAAATGAAAACTAACAAGGAGGCCTTTTCCTGCCCAGCCATGGGTACTCTGTGTGTTTCTTTCCACTGAGAAAGACGCATTTGCAGTGAATTGCAGTCCTATGAAGTTTTACTTGATACCGGGACATTCTCGAACACCTCCTCCCTTTTCAGAAAGTTTCTCAGAAAGAAAAATGTTCATGACCTACAAAAATAGCTGATAATGTTCAGTGACTCTTAAGAATATTTGGATTTTCATGAGGCTTCAAGAATAAACTTTTAATATGGTCATTTCAGTCTTTGGTAACCAAGGAGAGAGAAATATTTTTGCTAGTTCTGAAGCTGCTGTTGTTGTTACTGACGTTGTTTAATCTAGAGTTTCCTTTTTGATGCCATTAGACATCATCCCACGTAAGAGAGGCCCCCAGTTCTGTCTACTCCAGCCCAAGACCCTGTGCTATACATTAGTAGCAAAATTTTCAGATTCGCCTAGACGGTGGGGGAGGAGTTGAGCTTTATTAGGGCTGGCTACACCCCAAAGTACACTCATGGATTTGCTTTTGACACATTTCTCCTTCGGACTGTCCTTATTTTTAAGCAGTCGCTACCATTCCAGACTTATTTCAATACACTTTAAATTGGAGATCTAAAATAGCCTTTGATGAAATTTAGATTAATTTGTATTAATTTCAAGGGAAATGTCAATTGAACAGTAAAATCATATTAAGAAAGAACAGAATGTATAATGCTTATCTTAATGACTGATTAAATTTTACCTCTTGTAGTTGGCCTTTTCTTAATCCAGCAAAGTCTTACTGAGTGTATAATAAGGCAGTAACTCACGAACTAATTCATTTGTCCTGGTTTCTTCACAATCAATGTCACTTTTTCCCTTCCAATGAACTTGAAGAAAAAAAGCAATGAGCCTTATATCTGATATTTTTACTTCCAACACTGAATCTCCAAAGGTAAAATGGCAGAGTTAACTCATCTGTGTAAAAGACAATATGTGTAGAGAGAAAAAAATGTAGCATATCTTTTTTAAAAGAACATCAGAATTCAAAGGTATAACCAAGCTCAAGGTTGAACTTCTAAAGACCAGCCAACTTAGTCAATTTCTTAAAAGCTTCTTATCAAGAAATTATTCAGATAACTCTCACCAAAACAAATGGCTTTGGACTATAAATGATTCGGAAATTTCATACCAAAATGTCATTTCATTCTCTTTTACAAAAACAGTGGTGCCAGATGTAACTTTCCTGACCAGGAAGCCAGATTTCCTCAGCCACATTCCGTGACCGGGAAACCTACCCCACCACCCCCGACCCCTTCTGTCGTGTGCCATTCTAATTACCACTAGAAAGCAGCTGCCCAAAGTGAGATGTGGATTTTTTTGTGATTCTGGTACAATGGTGAGCAGCCCACAGCTAGGTCTGTAAGAATAGATTGGATGGAAGGGTGGATAAGAGGGAAAGAAAGAGAAAGTCGGAGGAAAGCATCTTGCATTATATATGTATTGTCCTACATTTTCAGAGAAGGAGATGTTTCCCTTGCCAAAAGAAAGTCATTATGTGTATATGTGCATGTGTGTATATATATATATATATATAAAATCTCATTGATGAATTGTTCACCTAAGAGTAGCAAACAATGAAATGCACTGCAGACAAAAATCCATATCGGTCAGAATTTAGTTTTCTTTTTAATGATTCAAAAGACATTTCAGAATCTTACAATCCTCATTTTGAACATTGATCATCATTACATGTTAAGCATAGAAGGATTTCCATTAACATAATAAGTTTATTATGTTTGTAAAAATATTTCACATAAAGTTTGCCCATTAACCAAGGGTTACTATGTTGGTAAAAATATTTCACAAACAAGAAGAGAGACACTTTCTATAAAAGGTACCAGTTTAGAAGCTGATTTGAGCAAGGCCACTTGCTCAAGGATGGATATTGTGAGGCAGTGCAGCGTTTCCTCACAAGTGCAGGGCAGTGCTCAGTTTGGGTGTGAACACATCGTTTAACCTTCCTCAGCTTCTCTTGTCTCTCAGGCAGTGTGGGGTGATGAGGTGTCCTCTCAGCACAACTGTGAGAAATGAGCTAAGAAGAGGAGAGAAAAACACATCACAAATCAATAGATATTTAATAAAAGATCAGCAGAACTTCTCATAGAAAGTGTTTGAACAGATCATTGATTTTAGAAACTCTGATTCTTTAATGTCCTGCCTAGTAAGCTGGATCCCTGCCATGACAATCCCGTCAGTCTGGGGCCACTTTGGTTACTAGGAACCAACTGCCTCAAGACAGCCGTTGCTGAAGTCATGTGGCATCTGGTGGCGCCTGTGAGTTTCTCTAATCCATCTTTGCAGAATGGAAGACGTTTTCACACAGTTGGATTTAAGTTCCCTGCTGATTCTTCTTCCCCTTCAGATGCCAAGAGGATACGTTGGCTGGAAGTCACTGCAGCCACGCTCGCGAAATCGGTTCTGTGTGGTATAGGGTGTTTTGTTCACTTCCCATGGAAGGTGTTTTCTTTCATTCTGTTGGGAGTTGCTTCTTTACGTGACCCCACGGTTGTCTCTTCTGGGGCAGTTTACTATGTGTCAAGCGTCAGGTCTTCAGTTGGCAGGTGCCACTTCTTAGCTAGAACCCTGTAAGAACACTGCAGTTTCTCCGTCTATCAGCTCAGACTCCAGACTTCCCAAGGGAAGGTGAGGCAGAGCTTGCTTTGTGTCCCAACCTGTGGTCATAGAGCCAGTCTTTACTCTGACCTGACTCCCCTGCTGGGAGGCAGCCACAGGCTTCTGGGAAACACTTGCCAACATTGTGGTGGTCACTCTCTACCCTTTGGATGTTTCGACATTAAAGAAATTGTGACTGATAGAACTGAGAGGCCTACTAGAGAGATAGATTGTTTTTTTCAAAAGATTTTTGACCACAGGGACTGATTGGCTAACAAAGTACTTAGAACCTCTCACCAGGCCCATGTTTACAGTGAATATGATGTTGAAGCTGCTGGTGGGGATTCTGTGGACTTGGGGGAAGGAATAGGTTGCAGAAGACTGACTTCCTTCTTTTAACTGTTTTCTCAACCGTGCTTGAGATTAATATTAAACATAGGCATGCTGTTAAAAATAAGACATGCAGGAGCATTTTGTACCTGCCTAAGGCTGGACTGACTATCCATCCTAGGAGCTAGGATGGTACTCAGTGTGATGTGCTGTCATTAGAGGTATCAGCCTGTGACTTCTCTGTCTCCCCAGCTTAAAAAGTAAGCACTTTGAGGGCAGTCATTTTATCTTTGTATCTTTGTATCTTCAGCCTCCAGCACTGTGCCTGGTGTGTCGAAAGCACCGAAGAGATAATAGAACAGATAAATGCACGAATAAATAAATGAATCTGTAAGAGAGAGATTGGCTGGGGGGAGAAATAGAGAGAAAAAGATGGGAAAAGGAAGACAAGAAAGAAGGGAGGCTCTGCAAATGCTAAGGTTATGGTTATTTAGCGTGGACAGATGTTATACGAAGAACTAAAACTCCATTCATCACCTTTAAGCCATGTATCCTCAGGGTATATTCCAAGTTTTAGCAAAACTGCATCCCTTTATTTCTTTACTTTTCACCTGTATTATCTTTTTTTTAAATACAAATCAGCTAGACTCAAGAACAATGGTTTTGGTTTGAGATGTGTGGAAGGAATGTAGGGCTAGTTGGCAACCCCCCCTAAGCGGGCACTAACCTGGTATGTCATGAGTTTTCCATTCTTGACCAAACAGGTAGCACAGAATAATGGCTGAAAGCAGGGTTCCAATATCGGAATCTGCTCTACCACTAATTAAGTGTGTGCCCTTGAACTAGTTATTTATCTGAGCCGTCATTTCCTCATAGGGCTGTGGAAGGACTCAAGAAGCCGTGTATTGAAGCATTTGGTACAGTGCCTGGCACCTTGTACACGTGTTATAAATGTTAGCACTAAAAAGGCATCCCTTCCCAGGAAGGTGGTTGTTGGAGCAGCGAAGAGGAAAAGGAGGGGGGAAGGGGGGAGGAGGAGGGGGAGGAGGGAGAGGAGGGGAAGGAGGGGGAGGGGGAGGAGGAGAAGGGGGAGGAGGAAAAGGGGGAGGAGGGGAGGGGAAGGGGGAGGAGGGGGACGGGGAAGTGGAGGAGGGGAGGGGAGGAAGGGGAGAAGGGGGAGGGGGAGAAGGGGAAGGAGGGGGAGGGGGAGGAGTATTCTGAGCCAGCAGCTTCTCAGCTGCAGCTTCTGATGTAGCACTGCCTTTGGTGTTGATGACTCTAAGGCACCTGCTAGGAGCACTGAACACACCATAGAAATCATTTAAGGAGCTGGAGGAGGGAGGGAGCCAGGGTGGTTGGAGGGGGAAGCCTGACATTGAAGAGAACTAAATCTGTGCACGTGGCTATTTTTGTCAGCCCAGCCACAGTGGGTGTGCAATCGGGAGTCTACTTTTTGATCCAGCTCTTTTTATAGTCTCTGGTTTTGCTTAAAGGCGACTCTTCCTCCATCCTTCCCCAGGCTGCTGAACTGATTTGGAAGATTGCTTATGGAGTATTTATCGTCTGCAATCTGGAATAGACAACATTTAGATTAGGAATTAGCTACTCCTTTAAGATGTAAAAGCAGTCTCATTATCAACCCTAGCAGAGATTCAGCCATAAGGGTATTTCATCCATCAAGACTGCAAACACAGCATTACCATTTCAAAAGTGCTTTAGATGGGCAGCAAAGGTTCAGTCTGTATGGGGCAGCTTTGGTGAAAATACAAGCTCACGTCAGTACACCACCTTGGCCTATCCTCTTTGTTCTTGTGATGAAACCTTGATTTCAACCGTTTCAAAACATTTTCCCATTGTTATCAGACTGGTTCAACTACAGTCCCTGCTTCCAAAGAGCATTTCTATGAAGTTACAAAGTGTCTGATGCAAAAGTAGGACGTCTGTGTCATTTGGTGCTTTGAAAATATTTTTTTAAAGAATCGTCTGAACATTTCCTACCTGTTTCCTATACTGAAAAGTTATTTTTAAGAGCCTGGATGTGACCATGACCATTTCAACACTTGAGCCACAGAATCCATAGCGCGATGCCAATGTGTATATCCGCGTGCCCCTGGAAGAAGAAAGCCGAATGCGACTCATTGCCATTGCCTCTGAGTCTTCAGTACCAAGCATCCAGACTGAGCTGATGACCTCTTTGAAGAGGAAATCAGTGCCACTGTGCTGGGGTGTGCTCTAGGGGGTTACATGGCTGAGTGGTGCATGCGGCATCTCACAGTAACAAGGAAAGACTTTCAGTAGTTTCAGATAAAAGTCAGCCATCTTAGAAAAATATGGACTTTTTTTCTCCCTTATTCTCCCCGCCTAGAGCCAGGCAGGTGGTCCATGCAGGCTTGTGCTAATGAATTAGGCAGCTTGTACTGTACAAAGTGCATTTTCATTACTATGAACAAAGCAGGCTACGGAGGAAATTTGATAGGTGGCTTCCACTCAAAAGACAAAATGCATTTATCTAAAGTCAGTTCAGTGGTTTATAATGGACAGCAGGGCCCCATTGTCTTTTTGTCACAATCTTCCTGTGAACACCACCATGATTCACAGTCAAATTATAGTCACCTTCTACCGCCCCATCTATTTAAATCGCATACTCCCCAGTCTACAGTATTCACAATTTTAAATAGCATCCAAGAGTGCAGTTCCATTTTTTAACACAATATTTTGAATTTTTACAAATAAAAATTTGTCACCAGGAAGTGACTTTTTGATTATTTCTCGTGCTTTGCTATAGTTAAGTATTGGGGCTCTCACAAGCACTTTGATTACAAACAGTTGGAATCACATCACTTCCCAGCAAAACTTATTATTTTACTCATGAAAGTCATTGTGTATCTTACAAAAGATGGTAATAATTTCTCATTTCCCTCAAGAATCTACACATCAGCCTTGATTCTCAGCCTGGGTAAAGGTATCCAACACTAAAATGATGAAGCTATAACTTAACAAGAGATTGTTGACATCAGTGATTCTCAAACCTTACTGTGTATCAGAGTCATCCAAGGTACTTGGTAAAAACTCAGAGACTGAGGCCCATTTCTCCTTCAGCAAGGCTTGCCTTTGTATTCTTTATGATCTCCCCAGGGGCTGATGAACGCTAGGCTAATCCATTTCATTTCTTTAGTTTACTAAGGAAAAGAACAACCCTGGACTTTCTTCTGGGAGCAGTCATCTCACTGTTTTCCCAGGAATATACATAGAATATGCATGGTGTAAATACTAGTCATTTAATAAACTAAATTGCCAATTCCTTAATCTCCTTGTTTGCCCAGATGCCAACGAGATTGTTCTTAATGGATGCCATTAAAATAGATTACAGAGGGCTTCCCTGGTGGCGCAGTGGTTGAGAGTCCGCCTGCCGATGCAGGGGACATGGGTTCGTACCCCGGTCCGGGAAGATCCCACATGCCGCGGAGCGGCTGGGCCCGTGAGCCATGGCCGCTGAGCCTGCGCGTCCGGAGCCTGTGCTCCACAACGGGAGAGGCCACAACAGTGAGAGGCCCGCGTACAGAAAAAAAAAAAAAAATAGATTACAGAAACTGGACAGGACTAACTAAAGTTCAAATTTCACAGAAATGACAGCTTCCCAGTAAATCAGACTGCAAGTTTATAGACAAGTTGTTTGATCATTGCTCCTACTTAGAGAATACAGACGCTAGAGAAATAATTTCCAAATGTCCACACAGGACCACAGTCCTTAATCTGCAATTCCAAAATCTCAAAAACACTAAAGACTGAAACATTTCCCCAGGTTTGCACATAAACTCCCTTGACAATAAAATTTGGCCTGAATCGATAGCCTTTCCTTATTGTATAATTACACAATTTAGTGTGAATATTGAAACGCTTCTCTGCAGAAATACTACTGATTTGGATTCCCTCCTGGCAATGTTATGCAGTGTTCAGTATATACACACTTTTACCTTTCCTTTTTTTTTTTTTTTTTTTTTTGCGGTACGCGGGCCTCTCACTGTTGTGGCCTCTCCCGTTGCGGAGCACAGGCTCCGGACGCGCAGGCTCAGCGGCCATGGCTCACGGGCCCAGCCGCTCCGCGGCATGTGGGATCTTCCCGGACCGGGGCACGAACCCATGTCCCCTCCATCGGCAGGCGGACTCTCGACCACTGCGCCACCAGGGAAGCCCTACCTTTCCATTTTTAAGAAAAAAATTTCTGAATCCTGAAATACATCTGGCCTCAAAATGTTCAGATATGAGCTTGTGGACCAGTATTATATTATTCAGTATTGATGATGGAGAGTGAGGAGTTTTCTGCTACCTTGGCTCAGTCCCAAGAGTTGTTATTGATAAAATTCAACAAGATAAAAATCATCATATTGAAACTTAAAGTGACTAATTCTTTTTATTAAGGAATCATGACAAACGTTAATGCTCAGTCTCTACTGAATCATGGATCTCCTTACATTTTTTCTGACAAAATCCCCTACTTGGAAAAAACAAAAAGGAGTTTGGTTTTTAGATGCTTTTCCTACCATCCTTCACCTTCCAGCCCACTCTTTTGACCCCCTCTTCTTCAGCGTCTAACCGACACTATGGGGAAATACATTCTAAATTAGAGTTTACGACTGAAGTTTGAGATGGAGGTAAATATGGTGGTCAAAAATGAGCCAAATTATAAAAACAGAAAACAGACCAATGGGACAGAATCAAGATCCCAGAAATAAACCCAAGCATATATGGTCAACCAGTATTTGACAAGTGAGCCAATAATACTCAGTGGAGAAAAGGCAGCCTCTTCAATAAATGGTGCTGGGAAAATTAGATATTCACATGTAAAAGAAGGAAACTGGACCCCTGTCTTTCATCATTCACAAAAATTAACTTGAAATGGATTAAAGACTTAAATGTAAGACCTGAAACCATGAAACTCCTGAAAGAAAACATAGGAAAAAGGCTCTTTCACATGTGTCTTGGCAATGACTTTTTGGCTATAACACCTGAAGCACAAATTAGAAAATAAAAAATAAACAAATGAGACGACCTCAAACTAGAAAGCTTCTACACAACAAAAGAAACAATCAACAAAGTGAAAAGACAACCTACAGAATGGGAAAAAAATATTTCTGAACCATATATCTGATAAGGCTTTAATACTAAAAAGATGTAAAGAACACATACAACTCAATAGCAAAAAAACAAATAATCCAAATAAGAAATGGGCAAAGGACCCAAATAGACATTTTTCCAAAGAAGACATATGCGTGGCCAACAGGTACATGAAAAGATGCTCACATCACTAGTCATTAGGAAAATGCAAATCAGAACCACAGTGAGATATAACTTCAAGCCATCAGCAAGAAGACAAGAGATAGCAAATGCTGATGTGGCTGTGGAGTATAGGGAACCCATGTGCACTGTTGGTGGGATTGTAAATTGGTACGGCCACTAAGGAAAACTGTGGAGGAGTTTCAAAAAATTAAAAGTAGAACTACCATATGATCCAGCAATTCCAATTCTGGGAATATATCCAAAGGAAACAAAAACACTAACTTGAAAAGATATCTGCCCTCCGATGTTTAATGCAGCACCATTTACAGTAGCCAAGACATGGAAACATCCTAAATGTCCATCAACAGATGAATGGATAAAGAAGGTGTGAGATTTATAGATAAAGATATATATTTCAGCCATAAAAATGAGGAGAAAATCCTGCCATTTGTGACAACATGGATGGACTTTGAAGGCATTATGCTAAATAAAATAAGTCAGAGAAAGACAAATACTGTATGGTCTCACTTATATGTGGAATCTGAAAAAACAAACAAACAAAAAAAACAAAAACAAAACTCAGAGGAAAAGAGATAAGATTTGTATTTACCAGAGGTGATGGTGAGGGGAGGCAGAATTGGAGGAAGATGGTCAAAAGGTACAAACTTACAGTTATAAGATAAAAAGCACTAGGGATGTAATGTACAACATGGTGACTATAGTTAACACTGCTGTATGATATATAGTCGTTAAGACAATAGATCCTAAGAGTTTTCATCACAAGGAGAAAAAAATTTTTTTCCTTTTCTTTTTATTGTATTTTCATGAGGTGATGGATGTTAACAAAACTTTTTGTGGTAATCATTTCACAATCTATTTTAGCCAAACCATTATGCAGTACACCTTAAACTTATACAGAGATGTATGTCAATCATATCTCAATAAAAAAAGAAGAAAGATTAAAAATAAAACACACAAATGAGCCAAATTAACATACTATACATGGTTATTTCTTTTCTTTTCCTTTTTTGGCTGCATTCAGTCTTCGTTGCTGCGCGCAGGCTTTCTCTAGTTGCGGCGAGCCGGGGCTACTCTTTGTTGAGGTGCGCAGTCTTCTCATTGCGGTGGCTTCACTTGTTGCGGAGCATGGGCTCTAGGGCTCGGGGGCTTCAGTAGTTGTGGCACATGGGCTTCAGTAGTTGTGGCTCGCAGGCTCTAGAGCGCAGGCTCAGTAGTTGTGGCACACGGGCTTAGTGGCTCCACAATATGTGGGATCTTCCCAGACCAGGGCTTGAACCCGTGTCCCCTGCACTGGCAGGCGTATTCTTAACCACTTCGCCACCAGGGAAGTCCCAAATGGTTAGTTATTTCTGATTAACGTCAGAGATTTCTTTGGGAGAACTCTGCTGCAGTAGACCTCAACTGCATATATACATATTATAAAATATTCATATATACTTACACTTGTATAATTTACATAGTAAGCCAGTTTCACAATTGTGCAATATTTGAAATGCAGTCGTTATTGTTCTTTTGCTTTTCTATTGTGGTTGTTTGTGTTTGTGTGATTAGACATACAAAAAACCAAAGTTATTTAAAATATACTTTATAGTCAGTAAAAAGTATTTTTCTTGGGATATTTAAGCATCATAGACATTTTATGCAAGAATCTAATGATACTTGCAGCTGATTCCTAACATAAGTTTGGGTTACAGTTGAGTTTGCAAGTAATTTCTGAGCTAAATAAACAACAATGTGCTTGCATTCCAAATAAGAACTATTAGTTGTGATTGATAATATATGGATTTTGCCAACTATGTTAAGTAATGAATGCTCCTTATGGGCAAAATCAATTGCCTATTCTGCTTAAAATCTTGGCTTCAATTCAGAGTTACTGTGAGACAAGGTTACACCTTCACAGCTTGTAAACATGCCTACTTAGCCGGTGTTCATTAATGCGAATTAGTTGAAAACAAATATTCTCAATAGCATATTTAAAGAGAATGTAGATCCTTTCTGTGATGTTTTCTAGTAGATAGCCAGATTCAATGTTTAGTTTCAACTATTATAATTACCAACTTCCTGACGGCATGGAAGGTACAGTGACCTTAGTTATGAGTCGTAAATCAGGTCCTCTGCAATAGGATGGGAAGATTGCTAAATTAATTAGTACTAACTAGCAGTTGCACATAGAAATGGAAGTGGGTTTGGAATGACATTGGTGGAGAACTGTCCCGCTGTAGGTTCAAGAACAGACAATAGTCTGGATTCCCTCTCCTCAGAAGAATATACAGATCTTTAGTACTTGATTCTTATGTAGCTATTAACTCATAGCATTTGTTTTTCAGATTCCTTACTTTTGATGACATTTTTACTGCAATTTAGAAGCACCTCTATTGGGTGCCACTAAAAAATGAGTGAGGTGAGGGGTTTTCCTGTTTTTCAAAATGGCAGCCCTCTACTCACTGCAGACATGCACCACGGATTTAGAATCGAGTATTTTCAGACTGTTTATGCCAAAAATATTTCCCTTTACTCAAATTGACAAACTTTAAACAAATACAATCTTAAGAGATTTCTTTAAAGAGTTCTCAACTTGAGGGGCTCTCAGAGGAGGGGGAACAGGATATCCAGTGTTGTGTATCGGGGAATTGTGCATTTTCCCCAGAATACAGTCCATGATGTCCATCAACTTCCCAGAAGCTTTATGACCCCTCAAAAAATGATTAAGAGCCCTCATTTTAGAGGAAATAACTACCTACAGATTCTAAACTACAAACGCGTATCTTACTGTTTTTTTATTAAAAGTGTGTACCGGCCCGTGCACCTCGCCCTGAGCTCTGCCTCTGGGCAGGGAGTCCTTCTGGGAGTTGATGACCACATCCTCACCTGATAACTCATTCTACCAGAAGTGACTTGTGAGATTGTTTCCTGATGCTTAAAGAGCAGTTGTCTAAGTTGTCTTCTAATGTAGCACCTGCCAGCCCCAAGTCTGTTTCCTCCTTTCTCAGCTCTCCCCAGGGTTTACTTCTCCATTTCAGAGCCAGCCCCTGGCCGTTGGAAACAGGGATGCATTATGGTGAGGTCTCACAAGAAGCCCTGCCTGCCCTCCGCCAATCTCTGGGAGAAACGCAAACCACTCCCAACTCACCCTTAGCTGTCCTGCTGTGATTGTACACAGCCAGCATGTGGTGATACAGATTCATTGGTTGCTTTGGCATCATTTTGCAACTCAGTAACAGGGCAAACAGAGTCAAGTCTGAGACTCCCTGGCAAAAGAACAGCACACTGAACCAAGAATTAAGCTAAAAATAGTTTTATCGTATTAGATTACATAAGTGTTGTAACCCGACAAAGAGTGTATCTTCAATAGGGACATCTAAGAACATGATGGCATAGGACGTGCTTTTCACCTTGATATCACATTTAGAAAGGATATAACTTTAAAGTATTCTTTATGGATAATCATCTCTAGTTTTAATAGTTTAAAAAATATTTACATATTCCAACTATACCACTTATTAAGGTTAAAAGATTCATTTTTCTGTTTTCTTTAAATTTGCCTTTCAAATATGAAGTGATAGGTTCTGGCTTTAGGACATATTGGGATATTTAGTAGATAAGTTTATCTCACCTATCTCCCAAATGGTTTCATAGACATCATCCCATAATTACTCCACCCTATTGGGCTCTATAATTTTTTTTCTTGTAGTCACACCTTTCAGCTCTCCTGAAGAAGATCTACCTGCCATCTGCCACCACCCTCACAATGGGATTCATTCAACAAATATTTATTAAGCACCTACTGTATGCCTAGGTTTCACATTAGGCACTAGAGACACAAGTGTTAATAGGGTTCAGATCCACATCCTCACTTTAAAAACTAGGATAATAAGGGAATTAAATATATAAGAGATTTCAGTACAGTGTGAAATTGCTATCATACGGTTAAAGACAGAGATACTTGGAAACAAAGGAGGAGCACAAAACTTTTTAGGGTGAGAGAAGAGTTCCCCCAAGAGGAGACTTTTAAATGGATGAGTAGGAGTTAAGCAAAAGAGAGTGGGAATGCATTTCATGCAGAGGAAGTGGCCTGGAGGTGCAAAAAGAAAGATGATAAATCTAGAAAATTGCATATGATTTGGTAGGGCTGGGGCTTTGGGTTCAGGGAATAAAATGGCAGAAGATGAGGCTGGAAAAATCCTCAGGGACCAAATAAAACGGGTTCCCTAAAACTGGTATGGGATTTGGATTTTGTCCTGCAGATAAAAGGGAGCCTTGGAAAAAAACAGAAAGAATAATCAATCATCAGTTCTATCAGTACCACATAGTTCACCCCTTAATTTTTTCTCCAGTGGTTTCATGAGAATTTTATCTCTCCAGATAAACAAGAGAGAGAAACCGCATCAAAGTGTGCCATGTATAATACTATACACAAAACAGACATTCAACAAGACAATACTGATGGATGGATTGATCAGTTGGGGCAGTACGCTGCTTCTAGACAGCTATACTTTGGGCCCAGCTTAGTGACTTCATGAGTATCCTGTTGTCAGTACTCATCTTTTGAGGGTTTTATATTCTGCCTGTTTAAAAAACAAACAAGCAAGCAAAAAAAAAAAAAACAACTTTCCCGGTGAACTCGTGTTTTTCATCTTCTCTCATCATTTGTTTGATCTTGATACTCTTTGAGGTTGGATAATATTCAAATGATGATTTAATTTAGATCAAGTTGAAGGCAACCTATTTGTATGACATTTGAAATTGTGTCATGCCAAACAGGTACTATTTTTATTGACACTGACCCAGAAGAGCTTATAGGGTATCATTTTCTGAAACAGGTTCAGAACCAGATTTAAGGTTTGGAGCTATAAGCAGGGACTTAAGTGTTGAATACTAAGGCTCTTGGAATGCCCTAGATCAAGATTCACCTCCCAACCCACTAGCTAATGCCTGAAATTCTTCAATAAGAAATTTAGAGCACTGTCCCCTAATACAAAGTAAATATGGCAGGGAAGGACACCCGATTAAGCCTTAGTAATCATTCAGACCTAATATAAATAATGTTCATAAAAATTTTCTCAAAGAGCAAGTTCTCGCGGCCGGGGCAGGGAGATATGAGAGGACCACAAACAAATGACTGCCAAAAGGAAAGGATAGAGCAGAACAACGCTCGGACGGAGAAACACAAACTTGACCTTTCTCACAATATACTTGGCCAGCCACGCCTTCTCCTTTGAGTGCTTCAAAAAAATTACAGCTAAAGAAAATCCCTCAGACTATCTTTAAATCCTATCTTTAGGATTTAGATGGTCCTATCCAGACTATCTTTAAATCTTTAAATTCTAAATACCTAACTTAATTCTCAAAAGCTCTTATATTCATCAGTTCTTCCAACTAAGTAAAGCGTTTTGGAATTTATGTGACTAGATGTTTTTAAATCTTGACAGGTAGCATTTGCCACAAGAGGAAAATGAATTCTAAATTGTTCAATGGGCTATTGCATCCTGCGTATTATAACTTTATTCTAGATATTTTAATTGATGTCTTAGATCTCTTACTGCTTTGAATCGATGTATTTTTCTCTTCTCAAGACATGGTCAGTTTTCAGGTCCATTTTCTAACTGTGAGCTGAAATACAAGTTCATTTTGATTATGAAAATGGAAAAATCACCTCAATAAATGAGAACTTTCCTTCCTCTCAAGTAGAGTCTTAGGGATAATAAACTCCCATGGGATCTAGAGGGAAGAAAAAGAGCAGAGATCTTTTTTTGAAAATAGTAAAATGACTATTTAAAATAATTTTGGCAATAAAGCTCCCAAATAATGAAATTTGGTGTTATTATTTCTAACACTATGTTTCAACTTCTTATGTTTTCTATATCTCCCTAAGAGTTCTGGTTGTAACCTGGCATTTTGCACAAGCTGACTCTGATGACATTGGTTTGAGAGGAAGGAGACCAGATTTCACGCTTGCCTTTCCAGCCTTTATTCTGCCACTTTCCAGCAAACACCCGGTTTGTGAGCTACTCTGCCATTTCTAGAACTATGCCACGTGCCGTCATACTTGGGAGCTTTACTTTTTTTTTTTTTTTTTTTTTTTTTTGCGTTACGCGGGCCTCTCACTGTTGTGGCCTCTCCCGTTGGGGAGCACAGGCTCCGGACGCGCAGGCTCAGCGGCCATGGCTCACAGGCCCAGCCGCTCCGCGGCACGTGGGATCTTCCCGGACCGGGGCACGAACCCATGTACCCTGCATCGGCAGGCGGACTCCCAACCACTGCGCCACCAGGGAAGCCCGGGAGCTTTACTTTTTAAAGTTTCCTTCTTCCCCTTGTTGCCTGCTAAATCCCTGCTCATCCTTTGATTCTCAATTCAAAAGTCACCTCTTTCTTAACTCCATGGACAGAATCAGTGACGCTGTTGTCTGTGCTTATATTTAAAATTGTGCATGTTTTTGCTGCCCTGTTTTTACCTTGCATTGTGATTATGGCTTCAGTTAAGACTACTTTAGATTTTGCCACAGTTTAAAAGAACACTTGTTCACGATTGATCCTTTTTTTATTAAAGTATAATTGATTGGGCTTCCCTGGTGGCGCAGTGGTTGAGAGTCCACCTGCCGATGCAGGGGACATGGGTTCGTGCCCCGGTCCGGGAAGATCCCACGTGCCGCGGAGCGGCTGGGCCTGTGAGCCATGGCCGCTGAGGCTGCGCGTCCGGAGCCCGTGCTTTGCAACGGGAGAGGCCACAACAGTGAGAGGCCCGCGTACCGCAAAAAAAAAAAAAAAAAACTATAATTGATTTACAATATTATATTAGTTTCAAGTGTACAACATAGTGATTCAATATTTTTGTAGATCTATTCCACTTTAAGTTATTACAAAATGATGGCCATATTTCTCCGTGCTGTACAATGTATCCTTGTTGCTTATTTATTTTATACATAGCAGTTTGTCACTGTTGATCCTTGAATCCCATTCCTTCCTTCTGTGTTCAGGTTTCCTTTTCTGGATGTACATTCTTTAGTAATTCTTTCAAGTACAGGTCTGTAATAATCATTCTCGCAGTCTCTTTCTGAAAATGTGTTTTGCTCTCACACTTGAAAAATAGAGATTATCTTTGCTTAGTGTTCCTAACACTGTAAGGAATAAATTAAGACTTTGTACCCATGGTTGGTGCAGCCCGGGAATATTTACTTACCATGGATGACACTTCCCACCCTACCCTAGGACATTCCAGAACCAGGGGCAAAAGTAAGCTGGCCTTTTGCCTCTCTGGCTGGCTGATTCCCCCTCCCAGCAAGGAGCAACCAGATGACACTAAAGTTGCCTGTCCACAACACAAGTTATAAATGTGTGGCAGTATTCTAGGCAGTTATGGTCCAGGATGAAAACACATGACCGCTCGTTTTTATGTCGTTCCTAACTATGACCTGTATCTTCTGTAATATATGTTGAACATAATGAAAAACAAAAAAACTGCATCTGTTTATCTTAAGGAATAAATATTCCAGGGAGGTTTTGTTTCATTTTCCATACCAATTTCCCTTTAAAAGCACACCGTCTATTTCAAAAAGTTGTGTTGGATACCACTGAGAAAGGAATTGCAGCTGGTTAAATTTAGGGTGTTGAACAAATTCCAATCCAAGAATATTCCTTGGCACTGGGCCTATGGCGTTTTTATTTGATTCTAAATTGGATAAATTTTAATTCATTTTAAGTTCTTTGCTTTCTCTATTTTTTTCTTCTGAGACAGGCAACTAACCGTTGGTATTTATTCTGCCTTTAACACTACAGCGCGGCTATGATATTTTGTATACATACTATCAAATTCCCTGAAGTTTTACTTATTATTATACAAATATAACTATACTTTAAGACATATCCATCACTTCCATTAAATCTTGATAAAGCTGTGCCCTAAGAATAATATAGGAAAATAATCGCACCATAAATCTTTTTCCATGAGTTAGTATGGCCCTATATTTCATGGTATAAGATTAGTAAATTTTGAAGCCCTGAATCTTATTTTCCCATACATTTTTTTTCCATTTCCTTATCAGTTTTTTTTTCTTTTTGCAGTACGCGGGCCTCTCGCTGCTGTGACCTCTCCCGTTGCGGAGCACAGGCTCCGGATGCGCAGGCTCAGCGGCCATGGCTCACGGGCCCAGCCGCTCCGCGGCATGTGGGATCTTCCCGGACCGGGGCGCGAACCCGCGTCCCCTGCATCGGCAGGCGGACTCTCAACCACTGCGCCACCAGGGAAGCCCTTGAACACCTCTTGGAGAGCATGAACAGCCACAGAAATGGCTGGAGCTCTCTATTTCACATGTACATGTGACTCAGTTTCCACAGTCCCTTAAGAGAGGAAATGAATCTTGGACATCTCCTATAGGTCTCACCCCACGTCCCACAGTGAGAGCACCTGGTGAACGCTCTTCATTGAGCCCTCCATTCACTGATAGCCGCTACCTACTACTCTGTGAGCCAGGGATTCGGTGTGAACAAGATAGGCAAAGTCCCTGTCATTTCATGCTTCCATGTGAGCTTTATCAAGTATGGCCAGGAGACCATACCTCTGGGAGGAAGTGACATTGGAGCTGAAATGGACCCGCTGAGAAGGAGCCACCATATGAGTCACAGGGAAAGAGCATTCCAGAGAGAAAACAATTGCCAGGGACCTGAAGCAAGAACAGACTCAGAGTGGTTGAGGGGAAAGAAGGGGGACAGTGTGGCTGGAGCCTAATGCACAATGACAGGGAGTCCTAGAGGTAAGCCAGATCCTGAGTTCCCTTTGGCCATGAGAGTTGGTTGAGTTTTATTCTGTTTGCAGTAGTCTTGTAGGCTGATTCACTTGATCCTACCTACTAGCTTGTCCCTGCACTGCTGCAGATCCTGCCAGCATCACCCAGCTGCTTGGTCCTGTTTGACAGAGTCTGAGGACACTTGGAACACAGGTGAAAAGAAGGCAACACTTGGGCTTCCCTGGTGGAGCAGTGGTTGAGAGTCTGCCTGCCGATGCAGGGGATACGGGTTCGTGCCCCGGTCCGGGAAGATCCCACATGCCGCGGAGCGGCTGGGCCTATGAGCTGTGGCCGCTGAGCCTGCACGTCCGGAGCCTGTGCTCCACAACTGGAGAGGCCACAGCAGTGAGAGGCCCGCATACCACAAAAAAAAAAAAAAAAAAAAAAAAAAAGAAGGCAACACTTTGCTACCAGAGCTTATCTCTCACCTTCTGAATTAAATAGGCATACTGGGATCCCTTCCCTCCCCCATCCAGAAAGATCTGGTGCCAACTACCCACACACCTAGAAAAAGAAACTAAGTGAATCCTTGGCAAAATTGGAGTGAAGTGAGCACACATGAACACTGCATTAATAAAAATAAATGTATAATGAGGAGTTTCTATCCTAAGTATATGTATAGTGTTCATTAGAAGGGAGGGAATGAGAGAGAGGATGAATATGAGTATTTGAGGGCATCTGTATTCCTAGATACTTCAGACACCAGCCACAAGTTTGGGGATCCCCGGGGCCACCCTCACTTCTGATCAACTGGCTACATATTCAGGCTTTCCCACTACCCCTTCAGATTTGATAATTCACCAAAAAGACTCACAGAATTCACTGGAAGCACTGTGCTTATGATTATAGTTTTATTATAGCAAAAGAATACAAATTAGGAGAGACACATAGGGCAAAGTCTGGCAGGATTCCAACCATGGAACTTCTGTTATCCTCAGGGATGAATTACCCAATTAGCATATTGAGGTGTGACAATATGTAGAGAATTGCTAACCAGGGAAGCTCACCCAAGCTTCAGTGTTCAGAGTTTTTACTGGGGTTTCATTAAGTAGGTATGACTGATTGAATTATTGGCTGGGAGTTTGCCCTCAATTTCCAGCCTCCCAATCCTCTCCAGGGTTAGATCTGATATCACGTGGCTCAAAGCTTCAACCCTCTAAGGACATGGTCAGTCCTTCTGGTATGACCCATCCTGAGTCACCTCATTAGCAGAAACTCTTAAGTATGGTCTGAGGGGCCCATGATGGAAAACAACAATGACACTCCTATCACACTGGAAATTCTCGGGGTTTAGAAGCTCCCTCCCAAGAACCAGGGACAAAGTCCACTCAGATTTTTTCTTACACAGTGGAACCCCTCAAATCAGACTTGTAATTAATCACCCATTCTGTGTAACAGTCCTCAGTTCAATTCGGTACAGCTGCTTGAGTAAGGAAGACACAGTACTCATTGCTTGAACTTTTTAGCCATGGAAAAGCATCATTTTAAAGGTCTTATAGATTCATGTTGCCCACCTCTAGGCCTCACACTCTTTTTTTCCAAGCAGTGTTTCTGTGTGCTTCCTTTCTCTAGCTGACAAGGGTCATGATTCAATTCTGTCCTCTACTGAGTGCAAGTTGGATATTTGCCTATGCCTGGCAAATGTTACATTGTGCAGATGACAAAAATATCATGGAAAACACTGAGAGAAAGGCAACCCTAGCTCATCCTTTTGTCCAATTGAAAGCGGTCATAAATAGAACCTCAATGTCCTTAACATTTAGAATCAGAGCCTGATGCCGACTTTTCAAAAATTTTTTTGTGTACTAGCAAAAAGCACCAAAAAACAACAAATGACAACAAAAACTGGGTGACTCAGTGGGAAGATGATGTAAAGAACTTCATGTCTTATTGCATAATGGGTTAGGAGATGTGTGCCCTTATGTATCAGTGTTCCAGATGACCTTGAGCAGTGCACAGAAACTCTGCCTCCCCCATTTCCCAACATGTGGGACAGCTGTGAGGTGTAGCCTCTGAATGATGACACCACTCTGTGAAAGACCTGCAATATATCTTTCTCTGGTATACTTTGCTAGGCCTACTTTGACCTGAAGAACTCCATGGAATATTACGGCCACATGACAGCTGACTTCTAGATGGAAAGTCACAAAACTGAATCACCTGAAGGTTTCCAAGCATTGTGTAGACTAACCATCCAAAAAAACTGAATTTTCTTCTAGCTAAATTTTATTATCTTGAAGCCTTAGTTTAATGCCCCTCCCTATCATTCTAGGCCATTCCAAGTAAAGGTTTATTTGATCACAATTCCAGGGGAAATGTGATATCATCTTAAGGGGTTAGAGGGTGTTTTAAAAGGGTACCTGGAATTTGTTTAAATCAGGTATGGTAAGACACACAGATATGAAAATAATTGTCATGAAGGAAAAAGTTTTTTATCCTTACAGACCCCAAGAAACAGGAGGCACGACATACCATTCAGGGCCACTTGGGGAAGCACCAGGGTCAATCAGGAGGCAGAGGGAGTGGAGGAAATATAGGCAGGTGTCTTTATTGTCATTTCCACTGGAAGGACTGGGTGAGGCAGGGTAAGCAGGCTTAGATGGGTAGTTTGAATATTTTCAGCAGGCACTTGGGTTTGGGGGCTATCCTTAGTAGTCGGGCGTATGGTCCAGGGGGGATTAGAGCAGAATAGTGGCCCAGAGTGTAAATCTGGGTAATGGAGGTGGTTAGGGTGTGCTCTCTGGATTGGGTAGTTTGCATATGAAAGGTGCACCCTAGGGGACTTGTTTGCTATCTCTGAGAATGAGCTAATACTGGGAGAGGCACTCTTCCAGGGTCAGCAGGGCCCTAATGTCAACACATCAAATACAGAAAGTAGAAAATGTGGTTTATTACATGGGGTTAGGAAGGGGTCTCTTAGTCATAGGTCCTTTAGCATCAAGATTATTTTTTTAATTCTTTCATTTAGCTTTGATATAACTCATGTATTAATAATTATATAAAGTCCTAGAATTAACCCAAATATTTAAATATCTTTAGGGGGAAAAAACAGACCTTATCCTATTTCTCAAACTTTAATGTTTATACAAATCATCTGTTGAGTTACCAGATAAAATACAGAATACCAAGTTAATTTTAATTTCATATAAACAAATAATTTTTATATCAGTTAAGTATGACGCATATTATATTTGAGACATACTTGTCCTAAAAAAAAAAAATCACTGTTTACCTGAAATTCTAGTTTACCTGGCATCCTGTCTTTTTATTTGCTAAATCTGGCAACCCTGATCACCTGGGGAATCTTGTTAAAATACAGATTCTGATTCAGTAGGTCAGGGAGAGGCCTGAGACTGCATTTCTAACCAGCTCACAGGGTTTGCCAGTATTACTCTCCCTTGAACTACACTCTGAATAGCAGAACTCTATCAGGGACCTTTTGACTAGACTCAGTGTCCCATTACAGATAGTGGCAACCAATACTACTGACCAAAGAAATGGAATTAGTCACCTTAATTTCTACAGTGTAAATGGATTGATTCTCTAAAGGACGGTACTTGATTATTAACATATCTGCCTTCCTGTTTTGCCAAAGAAGCTAACTTATTTCCTGGATAAAGATTACTTAGGTTCTGATTTATAAGTCCTTTGAATTTGCAAATCCAAAGACTTTAGAACCACAAAAAAAAAAAAAAAAAATCCAGGGACTTCCCTGGTGGTCCAGTGATTAAGAATCTGCCTTCCAATGCAGGGGACACGGGTTCCATCCCTGGTCGGGGAACTAAGATCCCACATGCCACAGGGCAACTAAGCCCACATGCCACGACTAGAGAGAAGCCTGCACGCCACAACAAAAGATCCTGCATGCTGCAACGAAGATCCCATATGCCGCAACTAAGATCCAGCGCAGCCAAATAAATAATAATTTTTTTTAATCTATACTTATTTTTAGAAGAATACAAAGATTATTTCTAAAAGCAAAAGAATGATCAGGATGATTGTCAGCCTACTAGAATATTCTCATGCTCAGTACAAAGCACAAACCTAGATGATATACTTTTTATTTTAGAAAGCAATTGAAGTTTTATATTGAGACATTCAACTAAAGCAGCTGCAATTTTTCTTCTGTTTAGGAACAATTTGGTACTTCCATCTTCAAAGCTGTTATTTACATATCAGCAGCTTTGTTCAGCTCCCCTGTTCTTCGGTCAAGTGTGAAATTACAATGAAAAGTAGAGAAGAGGGTGGCACCCACAGACAGTAAGATCAAAAAAAGGCAACGAAGGAGTAAAAAAGAATATGAGAACAAATAAACAGTACTGACTAGAAGTCCACACAGATTATCTCAATTTAAAATGAATTGAATGGTCATAATTTTTTTTAACATCCTGGATGTTTACTTTCTCATTCATTTAAGTCTCATCAATTTATAAAATGTTAAGTGGTGGGGTTTTTTTGAATTAAGAAAGATACTGGGGACTTCCCTGGTGGTGCAGTGGAATCCGCCTGCCAATGCTGGGGACACAGGTTAGAGCCCTGGTCCGGGAAGATTCCACATGCCATGGCGCCACTAAGCCTGTGCTCCACAACTACTGAGCCCGAGTGCCACAACTACTGAAACCCATGCACCGAGCCAGTGCTCTGCAACAAGAGAAGCCACCGCGATGAGATGCCCGTGCACCACAACGAAGAGTAGCCCCCACTTACCACAACTAGAGAAAGCCTGCGCGCAGCCACGAAGACCCAACGCAGCCAAAAGTAAATAAATGAAATGAACAAATAAATAAAAAGAAAGATACTGAAGTAAGTGTGACCACTAAGATGATTTTAAGTACCTCAACCTTATTCTTTCAGAGAAGCTTCAACAGATGCTTACAACCTTTCCCTGTGCTGGACGATTGCACACCACATCCACTAGAGGAGCTGACTGTTATTGTTTAGGGTTATAATATCTCATTATGCCATGGTGAATTTCAAGCTATTTTTTTATTTCAAAGATCTACAGACCTTTGAGGGAACGGGTCTTGGGGGAGAGTGAATAGGCTGAAATAAATTAAGTAAACAAAGAATCAAATAAATATTCTTTCCAAACCTACCAAATTTATAGTGTATCAGACTTACTTTGGTTTATTTTAGAAACATGAAGTTTTATGATAATGGTTTATTCTGTTGCATATACTGTACATAGTACTCCTGAACCTACAATCACTCAGGACCGTTTCCAGATCCATTCATAGAGTCTAGTCTGACCTGTGATTTTTCTCTGTAATTTTGTGGAAAAAATGATTTTTTAGCTGGGGAATATGTGTGTTTTATAGTAAGAAATGATCACTGTATTTTAATGGACTCTTATATGTAGTATCATTCCCCCCATCCCAGGAAATGAGCCCACAACTGTTCTTTGTTTTTGTTTTTCCACAACTGTTTTTAACTATAAATACTTAGAATGCAACCTATTTTTTGTTTCCTAGAACTATTCAGACAAGGGAAATAACATTTTAGACCTAAAAACCATGATATAGCTTTAAAAGATTTTGCTAACATGTATACTTCGCACATACAAAAAGGTAACATATGTACGTTAAAAAAAATAATAAATTAAAGACGCATGAACCCACCACCCAGTTCCCCTGGGAGCCAAGCTCGCCCTAGTCATACAGCTCTTTTCCTGTGGAGGAAATGAACCACCCTGCCCTAAGCACTCTATAATATACATTATCTCATTTAATCGGTCTAACACTCCTATGCATAGATACTAACATTTCCTTACCATGTTATAAATGAAGAAACTAAAGGGTTAAAAATCTTGTAAAGGGACTTTCCTGGAGGTCCAGTGGTTAAGACTCGGTGCTTCCAATGCAGGAGGCACGAGTTCAATCCCTGGTCAGGGAACTAAGATCCCACGTGCTGTGCACCGTGGCCAAAAAAAAATCTTGTAAAGAATTTCAAGCCCACTACCCAGGTCTAGTCTGCACACAGTGACTTCCTCCTAAAGCCTGCAGAAAGGGGGAAAAGGAGTAATTGTACAGTAGAGAAATCTGACAAACACTGCCTCAGCCAGGTGATCTAGGTCAGTGTCAACAGCAATGTCATGTCGCTAATAGGTACCCTTGATATGATGTTGTCAAGAATGGCATTTTTCCTCTGTGCCCTTCCTACCACAAAACCATAACCCCAGTCTAATTATAAGAAAAACGTTCAACACTCTCCAACTGAGGGATATTCTCCAAAATGCCTGACCAGCACTCCTCAAAGCTATCAAGGCCATCAAAAGCAAGGAAAGTCTTGACTCACTGTCACAGCCAAGAGGAACCTAAGGAGATACGATGCCTAAATGTAATGTGGTATCCTGATGGGATCCTGGAACAGAAAAAGAACATTAGGTTAAAACTAAGGAAATCTAATAAACTATGGACGTTAGTTCACAGTAATATATCAACATTGCTTCATTTATTGCAGCAAATGTCCCACACTAACAGAAGATGTTAATAATAAGAGAAATTGAGTTATGGTGTATGGGAACTCTACTGTCACCATAATTTTTCTGTTAATCTAAACTGTCCTGAAAAGTAAAGTTTATTTTTTAAATTACATTAAAAGACAAAAAAAATTGAGTACACACTTCACCAAAGAGGGCATAGGAACGGCAAATAAGCACATGAAAAGTTGCCTAACGCCTTTGTTCTTTAGGGGAAATACACATTAAAACCACAATTAAATACTACTGGATACCTACTGGAATGGCTGAAATAAACAATCCTGACAATACCAAGTGCTGACGAAGAGGCAGAGCAACTAGAACTCTTAGACACTGCTGGTGGAAATGCAAAAATGCAAAATGGTGCAGCCAGTCTGAAAAACAAGTTGGAAGTTATGCTGCTGTATGATTCTATTTATATATGACATTCAATAAAAGACAAAACTATAGTGATGGAGATCAGATCAGCTTTGCCTGGTGCTAGGGGTTTAGGGGATGGTGTGACTACGAAGCGATAGTATTGGGGGTGATGGAGCTGTTCTGTATCCGGATTGTGGTGGTAGTTACATGAATATAGTCGTGCCTCAGCATCTCTGGGGGATTGGTTCTAGAAGCCCCCCTCAGACACCAAAACCTTCAGATTCTCAAGTCCCTTACATAAAATTGTGTAGTATTTGCATATAACCTATACATACCCTCCTGCATATTTTAAATCATCTCTAGATTACTTATAATTCCATGGAATACAATGGAAATGCAATGTCATACAATGGAAATGCTATGTAAATATTTGTAAATACAATGGAAATGCTATGTAAATCATCACCAGCAAATTTAAGTTTCGCTTTTTGGAACTTTCTGGAATTTTTTTTTTTCCCCAAATATTTTCAACCCACAGCTGGTTGAATCCGCAGAGGCAGAACTCGATACAGATGGTCGACCGCATACACGTGTGAAAACTCATCAAACTGTCCACAAAACACACCTCGTTTTCCAGTTCTGAATTTAAAACAAAAAGAGAGACACTCTAGAGAACTGGCCCATTGCTATGAAAGAACAGGCTCTTATAGAGAATGGCGCATCTGAAAGCAGGAAAGCCTGAACCTCCATGACAGAAGGAGCAAAAGGCAAAGGTTTGTTTGTGGTCCTGATGCAAGGACATTGTCCTTTCAGAAGAGGCTGAGACCACTCTATGGCTTTCAGTTACATCATGGCGGAGCGTTCCTTTTGTGGTCAGTGAAATCCCTAAACGAAATTTCTCAGCATTCAAATTCAAGCTAAAAAGTGTGTAACTTTATGCTAGCATGGTTTTCACAAGGTCTTTATTCAGCTAATAAATCAGAGTCTCTAAAGAAATAGCAATTTATTTCTCAAAGGAGTTTGATCCAGGCGTTTTAATACTTTTTGAAAGCTTTATATCCATTGAGCTTCTATGAAAAAGACTCCCTGCTCTTTTTCAGGGGTGTTTGCACTGCATTTTGAATGCACCCTCACCTGCATATGGGTGTATGTAATCCTTACCTCAGTTCAACGTTGGTGTGGAAAATGTGTGACTGCCTGTGGACTCAGGTACAGGTATTATGCAAAATAAATAAAGGGAGGATGGACAGGGGACCATTGCCACTGTTTCCTGGGAAAATGGCTTTACAGTGTAAGGTGAAACGAGCTTATCCATATTATCTGAATTTTTTGAACTGCCGCAGCGTCTGTATCCAGACTAATTACAGACTGGTCTGGACAAGGAATTAACACTTAACACGTCTATTTTGGTTGTCTATTTTGTATAATAAATAAATAGATAAAATGTCTATTTGGGGATCTTTCTCAGTAAACTGTGGTTATCTCTTGGGAATTTTTGTCATTATACCTTCGGAGGCATGATGATCACAGGGGCTCAGTGAAGTAAAAATAGGAATGGTAGCCCCAGGTTGGCCAGGTCAGGGTCCCCAGCCCCAGTGCTAGGAACAGAGTTGGTGTCAGGGTGGCATTTCTGTCTCCTCCTATGAGATTATAAGCCCATGGAGGACGGGAGACTTTCTCCTGGGAGAAAATATTTGCAGATCATCAAACCTGGCAAAGGACTTGTATTCAGAATATATAGAAAGTTCTTAAAACTCAACAGTAAATAAACATAGTCAATTTAAGAAGAGGTAGACTGGAGAGAGCTTGGGTCCCTCGAGCCTACCATCGTAACTACAGTTAAGAAAGTTTGGTTGGGTCAATGATTAAACCCTCTGTTAAGTCCTTTATAACCCAGAGAGGGATCATGGCTCATTCATCAAGTAGAACAGCTGCAGGAAGGCCCCAGCTTGAGCAGAGAGCCTGTGTTTAAAAGGCTGTAGTCACTGATCAGTTAGCAGGGAGATGCCTGCAGAGTCGCTGCTGCTAATTTCTGAGGCAAGGTCTGTGCCATCGAGAGCCCGAAGAAGTCACCATGCCCACGGTGAGGCTGGCAGGCTCTCAGAGGCCAGGTTGGCTTGGGCTAGACTCCAAGGCCTGCCCCTTAGTAGCTGTCTACCTTGGCAAAGTTAACGCTTCTGGACCCTGAAGTGGAGACAATACTACCTATGGCACAGAGTTAGTGTGACCACCAAAGGTGATGACATATGCGAGACCTAGTACATCTTTGCCAGGCATTAAATGGTAGCAAGAATCATTTACAAAGCAGTAACTTATCTGCAGGGAGAGGAGTAAAACCTTTACTCCATAGACTTCTGCCCAAAAAAGTGCAGAGGAGACCACAGGTGGGGTCAGAAGGGAGCTGATGTCTGCAGAGAACAGCCAGGGGAGGAATGGGGTCAGGAGAGGTTCAGATCACCATACAATACACCCAGCTCCAGAAGGTTCCTGGGCTAGAATGCATCTCAGAGAGCCTGCACCTCTGATGATGGAGAGAATTACCTGCTGTATTAGTTTCCTAGGGCAGTCGAAACAAAGTACCGTAAACTCTGTGACCTGAAACAACAGAAATTTACTTTTTTCACAGTTCTGGTAGCTTAGTAGACCAAAATCAAGGTGTCAACAGGGCCATGCTCCCTTTGAAACCTGTAGAAGAATCCTTCCTTGCCTCTTCTGATGGTTTGCCAGCAATCTCTGGCATTCCTTGGCCTATAGAGGCATCACTGCAATTCTTCGTCCTCCAGTGGCCTTCTCCCTGTGTGTCTTCCCAGCATATTCCCTCTTTGTGGGTCTGACTCTGTGTCCAGATTTCCTCTTTTTATAAGGACACCAGTTACATTGGATTATAACCCACCTTAATGACCTCATTTCAACTCGGTGACCCCCTTACAGACCCTATTTCCAAATAAGGGAACATTCTAAGGTAGTGGGTGTTAGGACTTCAACAAGTACTTCTTTTAGGGGGCACAATTCAACCTAAAACACGTGGTTATATGAGTTAGAGGTCTTCTTTGTCATTTTGTACTTACAAGTAAGAGATGGCTGCTTGTTTTATAAAGCAAATGTTCTGGCTTTCTTGAGCCAAGAGAAAGGTTCCATCCTTGAGAGCTCAAAGAAAAGGAAAACTGTTCATCCACCAAGCCCAGCTCTTTACTTACCATGTCTGCAGCATGAGAGTGGGGGAGGAGTATGGAAAGGGCAGCATCTCCATCCCAGAGGCCAGCTGAGGAAACCTGTCCAGAAGTTCAGACTGCCAGAAAATTCTGGATCTTCTCACAGTGGACTCAGCCCAGAAATGGGCAATATAAAGCTTCTGTTCTAGAAAAGGCTCGTCCCATTGTGGGCTGGAGGCGTTCCCTGGGCTGTGTAGTCAGGGCCATGGCCTGAGCACCTGAGAAGCAGACTGCAGCAGCCTTATAGGAAGCAAGTGTCCTATGACACTGCACAGGCCAGTGAGTTGCCAAGGTCAATGGCTCCCCCTCACTTCCTGCCGTTGCTGCCTTCCCGCCTTCTGGAACCCTCTACCCCATTCCCAGTTATCCTCCGCCCTGAGTATTACCGTGTGTGATCTCTTACACCAGTATCCCACCTGCATATAAGCTGGGGGTTTATATCACAGAGCTGATACAAGGACAGTCACGTGGACAGTGGTCGACAGCCATGGCTCTCAATATTGGCTGCATATCGGAACCACCTGGGGAGTTTTTAAAACTTTTAATACCTAGGCTTTCCCCAAACAAATAACAACAGAATTTGTTGGAGATAAGATCCCAGCATCAGTATTTTTCAAAGTTTCCTTTGATTGGAAAAGTTTGATTCCAGTGTTTGGCCAAAGTTAAAACCCACTGATTTAATGGGAAGCAGAGTACAGGAACTAAGTTACTTACCTAGCTACGACGTCTGACCCGTCCTGTAAGCTAAGTTAGAGAGTTACTGCAGTAGATCAGGTAAGAGAGGATCCGAGCAGTTCAGGATGGAGAGGTGAGGTAGCCTCAAGCAGTCATGAAAGGGGAAATCAACAGAGCTTGGGGAAATTGATAGGGAGTTAAAAGAGGAAGAAGCCTAGACAGGGCCCAAGTTCTATTAAATCAGTATAAGGAAGGCAGGAGGAGGAGAAAACTGGTTTTGGTTTTGGACACGTTGAATGTCCTGTGCTTCTGGAGCTATCCAGGTGGCAGTGTCAGATGCTCAGGAGAGAGGTGAGCCAGAGATAGCATTTGAGAATCATTGGCATAAAATGATACTGAAAGCCTTGGGGGTCAATGAGATTGTCTTGAGAGAGCAGGTGGAGTGGGGAGAGCAGAGCTCTGGTAAACACAGGTAGGGCAGAAGAAAAGGGGCCAGCAAAGCAGACCAAGGGATTGCAAGGGGAGAAGGAGAGCCAGGAGAGTGTCACAAAAGACAAAGGAGCAGACACTTCCAGGAAGAGAACTAATGCACAGGTCAGATGATGTTGCCAGGTCCAGCCTCGTGTTTATTGAATTTGCCGATATGGAGGTCAAGGGTGACTTAGACCATTTTAACAGAGCAGCAGGGGTGAGGATGGGGAAACTGACTGCACTGAGGTTGAAGAAGGAAGTAAGGAAACAGAGACACAAGTATAGATGACTTTTCTGAAAAATTGGCTGTGAAGGGGGAGAGATGCTCAGTGGGGGCCGGAGGAGAATGCAGAATTCAGGGAAGGAACCGTGTGTGTGTGTGTGAGTGTGTGTGTGTGTGTGTGTGTGTGTGTGTGTGTGTGTGTGTTTATAAGCTACAGGGAAGGAATTAGTACCAAGGAAGAGATTGAAACTCCAAGAAAGAGATGCATAATAACTACGTCAAGGATCCTGACCGGGAGAGAGGGAATGGTACCTGGAGATGGTGGAGCTTTGAGCCAGAGGGACACCTTTGTTTTTTATTTTATTTTATTTATTTATTTTATTTTTGTGAGCCTAGAGAAACAAGGAATATTTCTCTAAGGAAGGGTAGGGAATAAAAACATTTTCATTTGACCTTTTCCTTGTAGGAGGCCAGGGTTGGTGCAACGGGGGCTGAGGCGGATGTTGGGACACTGACAGCAGAGGAAAAGTGAGACTGCTGGGGACAGAAGGAACCAAGCAGTGAGTGTGAGCTGCACCCCAAGAGGTTCTGAGTTTCAAAGTCAAGGACGTCGAGAGTGGTCTTCAAGTTCAAAGGGTACGAGTGGGACTGAGATCACTATACTAAGCCAAGGTCGGGTGTCCTGTGGGATGTGCGTGGTATGGAGGGAGGAATCAAAGACACAGCAAGGAGCATCCTGGGAGCTGAAGCTTTCTTAGCCATCCCCTGGGTCAGTCATAAAGCTGGGAGACGGCCGCAGCAGAACCGCTCTGTGTCTCTGCTCCGAACAAAGCAGGACTCGCGGTGTCTGTCGGGAAAAAGGAAGCAGGAGGCTGGAAGAAAACAGTAACGTTTTGGAATGTCCACAGAGGAGAGTAGAAAAGGAAGCTGATGAAGGAGGACTAAAAGAGTGGTCCAGTTGACATCAGAGACTAGGCATTTGTAGCAGCGTCAGCCCTTGCGGGTGAGTTACTGCCTGCACTTGTGCTTGACTCCCCAGGTGTGGTAGCAAACAAACAGCGCTGTGAGGTCAGTCGTGCTGGGCAGGTGCGGCAGGAGTCCAGGGCCCAGGCAGTCGAGGAGGCTGGGTAAAGAATGAGCCAGCTAAGTGCAAAAACAATGTTTCTAAACAGAGATTTAAATACAGCTATATAATCATAGGGCTGATGAATGACTCATAATTATGAAAATTAACCCAAGCCTGGCTTTAGATGGCACTTTTCTACTTTCTAAGAGTAAAATCTCCTGGTTCTTTCCACTCAGGAAGATCATCTTGTTCTGTATTCACTACACAAACCTCTCAGTTTCCACCTTTCTCTCGAAAGGAGGATGTTCTACTCTCTCTTCTCACGGCTGTAGGTTATCAGGTAGACAGAGAAGCAGCTGCAGTTCCAGAGGTACTTTTGCAGTGATTAAATAGTGATTGAGTTGGCAGTCATTGAAAACTCAGGGCCCACAGTTGCATATGTTTTGAAGGAAGAACATTGGTTATTTCCCATGGGTGTTCCCCATGGGAGCACATTAATGGAGAAAAAAGCAGAACTTCACAAACTAACCTGGGTTGACATTTATTTAAAATATGCCAAGCGCTGTTTATCTGGAGTATCTTATTACAGGCCCTAGCTCTGCCAGATCATTAAAGGGCAGCTGGAAAACGAGGATAAAACCATGGCAATATCATCCAGGAAGAACTTTTAGGGCTCTTGCCCATTTGTTTAATGAACTTGGTCCAAAATAAGGAAACTGTCATGTTGGGGCCAGGAGGAGGTTAGAGTGGGAGCGCAGGAGAAGGTTGCTTTCCCTCTTGTTTTCAAAAGAGATGGCAGGATAGAGGAAAGGATATGAATCTTTTTCTTTTTAATAAAAAAATTTTCATTCTTGGCTCATTTATTCTATTCTATGACATTATATTGCATTATAAAATATGGAAAGGAAACTCACCCTGAGGAATAAAGGATGCCACCTTCCTGTATTTTTATTGGAAATCAAGATGTACAATATATTAATGAGAATTTATGGGGAAAAAAAACCCCTGGATAATCTGGGAAGAATCCTGCAAAGGACCATGCCTCCTGCAGACCCTCAATAAATATTAATAGATGGTCATGAGGATTTAAATTTGCTTCTCTGATCCAACTCTGCTGCCTTCTTTCTCCTACCACAGCTCCCTAAAATTAGGCAAGCACGTTGTTCAGGGCTTTGAACAGAGCATCTATTTCTGAGGTTGTATGGAATTAATTAACCAAACTACAACATGGCTGATCTGGAAAGCGGGGATCCACGTCATTTATTAAGAGTGAGCAAATCGTCGTCCCTGTCTTTGGAAGAGGTCAAGTTAGGGAGAGTGTGATGGGGCTTTGCCCCAGTTCTAAGTGGCATCATCACAGGCAGGTAGCTCATCAGGCAATGATATTCAGAGAGGATTCACCAGGAGCCTTTTCAGGATAAGCTGGTCGTTCAAAGGCCGGGGGTGATGACTGGAGGGATACCTGAATGAGACCAGCTCAGAGTCAAGGTCTGGGGCAAAGCCATCAGAATTCAGATAAGGTTCCCAACGTGGCAGGCAGAAACAAAGAAATCCAGCATGGCTGGGGTGGAGTGTCAGCAATGTGGACAGCCTCTGCCTGAGACATGAATTGATGGTCCACGCGGTCGATTCAGATGCACACCTTGACCTCGTCTTGCTTTTTTTCTTCTCTTGGGGCTTTATAAGATCCCCTTTAGGGCTTCCCTGGTGGCGCAGTGGTTGAGAGTCCACCTGCCGATGCAGGGGACACGAGATCGTGCCCCGGTGCGGGAAGATCCCGCATGCCGCGGAGCGGCTGGGCCCGTGAGCCATGGCCGCTGGGCCTGCGCATCCAGAGCCTGTGCTCACAACGGGAGAGACCACAACAGTGAGAGGCCCGCGTACCGCAAAAATAAATAAATAAATAAAAAAAAAAAAAAAAAAAAAAAGATCCCCTTTACAAAGATAAAAGCAAGCTGGTGTAAGGAGAGGTCTGGATGCCAAGGAAGGTCTGCAGGTTTGGAGCCAGACCAACCAAGGTTGAGTCTCAGCCTGAGCACTGAAGAACGTCAAGGACTTAAGCAAATGAACTGACCCCTCTCTGCCTCCATCCTGCTAACTAAGAAGTGGGGACAACGATGCCTATCTGTCAGGCTGTTGTGAGCTTTAAATGAGGTATGAAAGCATCTAGCACACAAGAGTTTCTGAATAACTGTTTCTCTCTTACCCGTTCATGAGGAAACATTCAAACAACTTAGATGACGTAGGCCTGTAGTGAAATCCCCATTTTTCAGATAGAGCAAGTAAAGCATTCCCTTGCCCGAGGTCTCAGGATGTGGATCTCAAATTTGGTCACTGCAGTAGCGTCACTGGGAACTCAGGACCCATCCCAGACGTACTGAATCAGAAACTCATGACTAGAAATCAGAAACCCAGCAGCCTGTGTTTTACCAAGCTTTGCGGCTCATTCTGTTGCACGCTGAAGTTTGAAAACTCTTGATATGAGGATAAATCATGTCGGTGGCTCACAGTGTACGGCAGGTGGAGAGCTCACAGGCCCCAGGTAAACAGTTTCTATGGGATACAGTCTCATACTTTCCTTCCCAGATTCACCTGGTGTTGGCAATGCTTTACCTTGAGCTGTGCAGTGTTGGCCTCAGCTAGAGTCCGCATCAAGATGGCACCTGAGTTCTGCACTTGGGGAGATCAGTGGTTCCCCAGACTCTTTCTACTGTCAGACCATTCATTCCATTACGTACCTTCATCAGGTTCGGGAAACGAACGTAGAACTCATCATGTCGCACTGAAGCCAGTTTTTTTCATAAACAGGAATGGAGTTTTCCAGTTTTACTGAAATATCACTGACATCTAGCATTGCATAAGCTTAAGCTGTACAACAGAATGATTTGATATATGTCTGTATAGTGAAGTGATTACCACAATAAGACTAGTCAACATCATCACCATACCTTGTTAAAAAAGTTTTTTCTTGTACTGAGAACCTTTAAGAGCTATTCTCTTAGCAACTTGCAAATATACAATACAGTATTGGTAACTCTAGTCATTGCGTGGCACAACATGAAGCCAGTTCTTGATGGGCACCATCACCCACCCCCTCTTCCCTTCTTTCTAACTGTATTTGGTGACAATATCAAACTGGCCACTGGGTAACTTGGGATGCTTTCAACCATTACAAAACCTTAGCGTCTCAAAAATAGTCATGAACTCTCCACAACAGCAGCCTAGAGAACAAGCTTCCAAGTGACCTTGACAGTTCAGCCTGGGGACCATGAGACGTGGGATCAATCTACATTTCTGACCCCTGCAGCCCACCCCTGATCTCTCCCCTGCACCCAGTCCTGCAGGCCCTGTGTTGGGCGCTGCCTCGCTGGAGGACTGTGAAATGATTCCCCAGCAGGTGTCTATAATGCTTTGGATGAACGGCACACCTGCTTCCTCTCCCTCACTATTTCCATGAAAGAAAAAAAAGAAATACTGCCTTGAGTTTGTTGAAACACATGCATTCACAAATGAGCTTCTTTCAACAATGCCCAAGGAGATTTGGAAAACAAACCCAGCTCTCTCTCTCTCTCTCGTACGTACAGTGGCCGCCAAAGGATAAGCATTGTTCCGTCAAGGTCCAACACTTGCTAGAGTGATCGCTGGAACCTTCAGGGAAGAGAGATTCTGTTTATAACTAGAGGAAAATGGATTAATCAAAACTCTAGCCTTCAGCTGTCAGCACTAGAATACAGTATGTCATGTAGAGTATGAGGACAGCAGTTGGAAAGAGGCGATCATGTCCACTTTACCTCCACTTCTCAGTAGAGGTTCTATCCTGAGCCCCAAATTGTCTGTTTGTCTGTTGACAGTGCAGGCAGCACACCTCTAGGTTGAGGGAAAGGCCACCGGTTTGGGCCGTTGTATATAGTCTTAAATTCCATTTGCCTGTGTTTCCTCTTAGTTGAGAAAATCCGCAATAGTAATCACAGAATAATCCTACCGAATTCCCGTTTGCTCTTTATGTAGCACATATTAGGAAAGTACGTTTTGAAATTTATCAAGGAGAAAATGAGCACTAACTACCTAGTTTGTTTTCGGTGCTCTCCTGCTGGACAGAAGACTAGAACAGAATTAGTATCTATTCTGGGGAAATCTATCTCTAAGATACACTAGAATATATTCCCCAACGAGGAATGACAGGGTAACCCCCCCAGCACAGAGTCAGAACTAACTGTGGCAAATACCCTAAAGGGGAAGACATTTACCCTTTAGCACAATTCAACTGGCATTTTTTTTTTTTTTTTTTTGGCGGTACGCGGGCCTCTCACTGCTGCGGCCTCTCCCGTTGTGGAGCACAGGCTCTGGACGCGCAGGCTCAGCGGCCATGGCTCACGGGCCCAGCTGCTCCGCGGCATGTGGGATCTTCCCGGACCGGGGCACGAACCTGCGTCCCCTGCATCGGCAGGCGGACTCTCAACCACTGCGCCACCAGGGAAGCCCCTCAACTGGCATTTTTAAGTTTATAAACCTAATGGCTCCCAATTAGGGAATATCCCAAGAATCTATAAAGCAGGAAGAGACTCAGCCTGACTCTGTATAACTGAGGGGCGGTGTGTGTCTAGTCGTCAGCAAACGTTGTGTACACCGTGGGAAATGAGGTCTCAACCCTTCCCTGGTTATTGTCCCTGACAGGCAGCCCAGCTTCTGCCATCAGGAGGGACTCTTACCCGGGATGGTTCATTAACAGTTTGGTCCCATTGGGGGATAATTGCAGGAAAAAGTACCTGAACTTGTGAAGCCTTCAGATGGAATTATCTGCTTTCCATTTTTATGTTGTGCTGACCATAATTTCTAACCAATATCTCTATCCACCTGGGAAGACAGACAGGTAAGCAAACAGCTACAATACTGTTAACCAACCCTCTGATAGAGATATGTACAAGGCAAAATGGAAATATAGTAGCCCAGTTGCTTAACTCTGCCTGGCGTGAAGTTTGAGCTCAGCCTTGAAGTTAGGAAGGGCACTCATGAGAGAAGGTAAAGAAATGTAGAGTGGAGGGAAACGATGTTCAGTTGGAATACCACTAGACTGCGTGCTTGAAGTGTGTGTGTAGAGGGTGGAGAGTAGTTGGAGATGAGATGGAAAGGCAGTCAAATTGTGAAGAGCTCTGCGTACCCTCTTGTGGAGTTTGGGCCCCGTTCTGTGGACAAGAGGGAGCTGCTGAAGGGCCTTAAGCAGAGGTGGGTTTGTGAAATCCTGGGAGTTTCCCGAGTCTCCTCTGGGAACCTGGCTTTGGCAAGAGGTGGTCCCAGGTGTGGCATCACTGGCTGAGAATCATAGACCTTTCATTCTCTCCAAACCATGCCTTAGGTGCTTATACTCTCTTTAAATAGGAGATTTTCCACTGGGGGGTTCTGATCACAGCTCAAGCTCCCTTCTTTATACTAGAGCACTGGCCCCAATGAAAATGAAAACTTAAGTATGATAAAATAATAACCTCTCCATATATTAACCATATCTCATCAGAGGCCAACCAGCTGTCGTCAACTTGGAGGTCAGTCCCCTTATTAGTTACCCTTAGGATAAAAGGAATAGCCCTTGGGGCTTCCCTGGTGGTGCAGTGGTTGAGAGTCCGCCTGCCGATGCGGGGGACACGGGTTCGTGCCCCGGTCCGGGAAGATCCCACATGCCGCGGAGCAGCTGGGCCCGTGAGCCATGGCCGCTGAGCCTGCGTCTGGAGCCTGTGCTCCGCAACGGGAGAGGCCACAGCAGTGAGAGGCCCGCGTACCACAAAAAAAAAAAAAAAAAAAAAAAAAAAAAAAGGAATAGCCCTTGAAGCTATAGGACCATCATGGCTGCAGAAACCCTACAGCTTAATCTTGTGGCTACAACTCAAAAATATCCCTTCATCAGCAGTCCTGGGATAACTCAGAAAACAGTTAAAAATATTTTTCTTACACTAATGGAGTTAGGACACAGACACCTACCTATAACTCTCTACCCCATAAGCCATCTATGTCTTCAAAGACCTTCATGGTATTTAATGATTCCTATTATTAAGACATAGGCTGTGTGAGTTTGTGTGTTTATGTTTTAACAGAAAAGGTGTCTTAAAGGAACAATCTGTAATACGCAGCCTGAGCTCCAAGGAAGGAAATCTAAGTGCTGTTCCTTGTTAAGCAGAGCAAGAAAGTGTTCCTAAACACCGTGAGAAATAAATAAAATCTTCAAACTTAGTGGGAAGGAAGGTAGCAGAGCATTTGAGTATTGGAACAGTCATTCGACTGAATTTAAACCCTGTGTCTGTCACGTACCAGCTATGTGATCTTGGGCAAGTTACTTCTTGAATTCAGCCCTTTCATCTGTAAAATTGGGGTAAGAGTAGCACCTACCTCATAAAGCCATTGTGGGGATGACATGGGATAATCTGTCTAAAAGGCTTTGCTAGCCAACGCAAACTAAGTTCTCAACAAATGATCTCTGTTATTATTACAAGGGCCAGAGAGATTTCTTGTTTCACTTCAGAAATCAATAAAGATGCCGTCCACCGAAAATGATCATGTGTATTCAGCGTGCATAAAAGCTTATGAACTGAGTCCTTGGTCAAACCACACAGCGATGCACATTTTCTTTAAACAACGTGCGTTAACTTCTGAGGAAATTGTACTGTTTTTAAATCCGTCCAAATGATATTTTTAAAACATTCCTTTGTGATAAGAACTCAGCTACATTTGTTTATGATGACTTGTGTCTTGTTGAAGAAAAAGGCTCCCAGCCATTGGCTGAGAGACGTAACCAGAACTAGCTTTCGCTGAAGACGGTGGTTTCTCCAGAAAAGTCATCTGAGGCTGCAGTTACTACACGGGAGATGGACAGAAGCTGTGTAATTAAGGAAAGGATGCATTACCAAAAAGTTATGATGATAAAAAGGGGGAAGAGGATACGTAATTAACCTTTCCAACAGTTAACGTCAGCGGTTACCTAAGCCTCTTTTCGCAGAACTGCTCATTTGAAAGACATCCAGTTTGGCTGTGGCGTGTTCTTAAATATTTAATTCACCTGCCTGCAGATAAAGCGATTTCCTCTCTTTATTTTTTGTTGTTGTTGTTGCTGTCATTGAGGAATAGAGTCCTGCTTTTCACCACATCAGCGTTCAAAATTGTATTTTATTAAATGAGGTGATTTTTAAAGGAGCCGATTTTTTTCCCTGGATTCTCTAGGTATAAACGAATACCTGATAAATATGAATTATGGGGAGGTCAGCCTAATGTTTTTGTGTTATTGAAGTATGAGTGTGAGATGGGGAATTTTAAGTTCTCTGATAGCCAGGTCTCAGTGAGTGTGTGCTAGGACAGGACAGGCAGGGACGGAGCAGGGACAGAGACCAGGAAGACCTAGGGGTTAGGGTTAGGGCAAGTGCAAGCAGAGTGTGGTTGGAAGATTTGGTTTGAGGGCAGTCTAGCCATGGTCAAAAGTCAAGGTGTTCCAGGAACCAGGCGGAACAGACCATTTGATAGAATATTATAAAGAGAAAGCCTAAGCCCTGATATCTGAGAGGTAAGCATGTTTATCCAATCATTACAGTCTACAGGAAGGCCTAGGAGCAGAAAATGAAGCAAATAAGTAGTTGGCGTCAGGAAGATCCCATGGCAGGCCACAGAGTCCCAGCCCAGAGGAGCAGAGTGTGGGATCAGAGGCTTCAGTCCTTGAAGGGCTGGGACAAAAGCTAAGACCACAGTTCCTGCTGAACCAGGAAGAGCATCAATCAGGAAATCAGAGGAGGAACTCAAGGGGTTCAAGGACTGGGGTTCAAGCACTGAGTGCGCTAAGTTGCAAGGCTGATGCTTTGAGCCACTAAGGTACTGGCTAGAGGACCCTGACCAGACCAGCATTAGCCCAGATCTAGGGCAGGTTGCACCTGTAGGTAAGAGTTAGTCAGGGTTTCTCAGCTTTGGCACTGTTGATCTTTTGGACCAGGTTCTCCTCTGTTGCAGGAGTTGTGCTGTGCATTGTAGGATGTATAGCAACATCCCTGGCCTCTAGTCATGAACGTCCAGTCATGACAATCAAAAATACCTGCAGCCATTGCTAAATGTTCTGCTCCCTATTGCCCAGGCCTGCCAACTGCTTCTATATGCTCACCTATGTGGTGAAAATAGGCTGAGTTTTTGTTAGGGTGGAAGAAAGTATAATCTAATCAACTATAATTAATAGGTTGTCAGAGATCTTCATGAAATTCCGGAGAAAGCCCTGTTGAGGCTGTTCCTTCTAAGGAGAACATGATCCCGATTTTACCATTTGATTATTCACTCATTTTATTAGCATATATTACTTTACGGTGGCTCCAGAATTTCTCCATGGAAGGGGTGTATGTTACTTAGATTTTTTTTGATGTCACATGGCTTTCAGAGTACTGATGGAAATTGGGAAGAAAGGCCTAAACCTGCCCAGGCCATTCTTGGCAATATTAAATCTTATTAGGGTATTTTCTGGGTTGTTAGGTAAAAATCTTTCAACCTATCAACTATTTTGAGCTGGTCAGTTTTCTCATTTGTTTTTCTGGAGTTTGTTCATTTTGATAATTAATTTTGCACCTAAGACCTTTATAAGAACTTTAAAACTATGAAACTATATGCTAAAATATATTTTTATGCTAACATTTATTGAAAGTATAAACCAAGTCACTCATTCATACCAAGGTTTGAGCTATGGCTGATATGAGATATAATAATCAGTGAGAGATTCAGGAATCTAAAGTGGTAGGTTATAAAGCTTCTGAAATTCTTAAAAGGAGTATTATGCAAGTCAGGTTGTTAGTTATACTAAATATTAGTGATAATAACAATCAGTTAAAAATTACCAAGGGTTTTTTATATGCTACTGTACGAAGGGCTTACAGCATTTCTCATGAAATCCTTTATAACCCTATGAGATTATTGCTGTTATTATCCCCATTTTATAGGTAAGGAAACCGAGGCATGAAAAGCAACTGGCCTAAGGTCAGTCACAGGTGCAGTGGGTTGTGAAGTCAGCATTTTAGCCCAGGCAGTCGGACTACAAAGTCTGCAGTCATGATGATTATACTATTCTGTCCATTTTTCTTGTATATGAACTGAAGGAGTTGTATATGAACTATTTCTGCAGTCTTACTTTTCACTCTTTCTTTTCACTCTTTTTTTTCATCTTCTGTCATTATAATTATGTGTATAAAATAATCATTAATGTATATAGCATCATGACTAAAGCTAGTAATACTGTATGGCATGTTTGAGACTTGCTAAGTGAGTAAATCTTAAAAGTTCTCATCACAGGAAAAAAAATATTGTAACTCTGTATGTTGACAGATATTAACTAGACTTATTATGGCGATCAATTCACAATATATACAAATATAGAATCATTATATTGTACACCTGAAATTAACATGTTATATGTCAGTTATATCTCAATGAAAAAAATCATATTGAACATATAAATGAGAAAATTCTCATGCCCTGCTCTAAATCTGTATTTCCGTGAGTTATACTTGGCAGTGAGGGCAACAGCAAACTACAAATATAATAACGTGAGATATTAATAACAATGTCTACTATTAATTCACTCCTGTGCCTCCTATATAAAGACCTGTTGAAATTCTTCATGACTGTGACTCAGGGAATCCCCTCCCCCCTCTGCTGGGCTCTAGAGGCGGAGAGCAACCCAAACCCAGTTTGCCTTGGAAAGAGAAAGGGGAGTAGCCCATTAACAACTGGCCAAGCGGAAGCATTTAAGCAGCTGAGCTCACCATGTGGGAGAGGCATCAAGACACCAGAGATGCCAGCTCATCCCTAATGCTGTCACCAGCGTAGGGATCACACCTCACTTCCTGCCCTGAGCTCAAGACTACAAGTTCCCTGGGGCAGAGGGGCTCTTCACCTGCCTTCCTTGCCCTCTGTCCCCCTGGGGCAAAGAGGGGACAGGGAAGACAGTCAGCCCCCCCCTTCCTGATCCCGGCCTTTCACAGCCTCCCTTTCCTCCCTGGAACAGTGTCTGAAAACTCAATCCTCCAGGGACTGGCCCCGGCCAACATCTGGAGGTGGTGGTGGACCCCAAAGAGAAGGAGAGTGTAGGCAGTGTCAAAAAACACTCAAATTCCAATGTTTAAAAGTACTGTGCATCCATGACCTGGCTAAAAGGAACAAAATTGGGTCATTTGTTGAGACGTGAATGGACCCAGAGACTGTCATACAGAGTGAAGTAAGTCAGAGAGAGAAAAACAAATATATTAACACATGTATGCGGAACCTAGAAAAATGGTACAGGTGAACCGGTTTGCAGGGCAGATATTGAGACACAGATGTAGAGAACAAGCGTATGGACATCGAGGGGGCAAAGGGCGGGGGGAAGTGGTGGTGGTGTGATGAATTGGGCGATTGGGATTGACATGTATACACTGATGTGTATAAAATGGATGACTAATAAGAACCTGCTGTATAAAAAAATAAATACAATAAAATGCAAAAAAATTTTTTAAAAAGTAGTGTACATACAGAACAAAACCATTTGTGGCCAGATTGTGGCCCCAGGCTGCCAATTTTTGACCTCTGTTAGAACTTCCCATCCTGAGAAGGCTCGAGGGATTCCTTCAGAACAGGAACAGTTTGACCTGACAGGAAACGTTGCTCTCGCTTCCATCACGAGACGTGTGCGTGTATTTTAAATGCATATTCTTTATTCTCCCTTTAAGTAAATAGATATTTGAAAAAGCCAGATGCGTGACTTTACAGCGTGACCCACAGTAAACAATCCAACGGCAATGCCCCTCAGCCTTGAAGCAAAAGCAGGAAACCATTTTGCCTCCCTCCCTCCCTCCCCCCAGCCTTTTATTAATAAATCTGGGGCGGAGGGATTCGGTTGGGAGGACAGAAAGTAAGTGGCTGTATGAATGAGCTTTTAAAAAATGACCTACAGGTGAAAACAGCCAGGTAGCCTCATTTTACACTACAAAATCCCAGGCTGTGCCCTTCTTTAGAAACCATTTAATTATTTCCTGTGTTTTCAGAAACACATTGCTCTTTATTCATCCTCGTGTCCTTATCTACATATGTTTGGTTTGTGTGGGCACTGGGATCTCAGGAGGATGTTATCAACTCCACTGGTGAACAGATTTGGCTTTTGCAATGTAGGACTCCTAGTTCACGGCATCTCATTTGTGTTTCTCTGATTGCCGCTAACAGGATCCTTTAAAAACGTCTGCGGTGGGGTGGGAGGACACTTGGGGGCTGGGCCTGAGGGAGATGAATATAACATGGCCAAGGACGGGTACTGGGCCGATAGTCGTGACATACAGTTCAGAAATCAACATGCATTAGTCCAACTCTGTAAATCAGGTCCAGGTCATGGAATCGGTTAAAGACCTGCAGAGGAAAGCTCATTAGGGAGGGAGGCCGTCTGCTACCTGCCAAGCCCCCCACTCGGTGACCTTGGACCTAATCTCTACATCTTCAGCTGGGAAATGAGAGGGGGTTGAATAACTTCTGAGGTCCCTTCCAGCTTAATCATTGTGCGACTCTCTGATTTGTTATTCTTTGTGTTACCGAACCAAACTTGGGTGCGCGTACCCGCACACAGTAAAGCCAATCCACTGACACCGGGTTATGGTGAAGGAAAATGCAGCACTTATTGCAGGGCAGCAAGCAAGGAGTCCAGGGCAGCTAGTGCTCAAAAGACCTAAACTCCGTGATGGGTTTCAGCAAAGCATCCTTAAAGCTCAGGTGAGGCAGGGGGTCTCAGGGCACGTGATCGGCTGGTGCACAATTCTCTGGTTGATGGTGAGGTAACGGGTTAACATGATCAATCCTTAGGTGCCAGTAGGTCTGGGGTCTCCGTGCTCATGGTCATCAAGTAGTTAATTTCTTCCATTTGGTGGTGGTTTTAACATCTCTCTAGGGACTTCAGAGAGGAGCTAAAGCAGAAGATATGGGGGAGGGGTCTGCCCTAAGAAGGCCCCATAGGGTCTTGCTCAGTTACATTTGATCTCATGCTGTATGGGCTTTAAATGTAATCGACACCAGAAAATTCACAGGAAATGTAGAATCATCTTAAACCCAAGAAGATAAATTCCTTTATTTAATGAAGTCTACACTGCATCAGTGTTAGTTAATTCAAGTAGCATCTTCTCTCTTCCTCTGTTTGTAGTACACTGCGGTACCAATGAATCAAGTGCCTAGGGGCGAAATAGTGCTACATAAACATTAAGCTCTGAAGCATTAAGCTCTGAAACATTAAGACTGCTGAATAATATCCTATTTGTTGTCATTTGAGCCTTGCATATTTGCAAAGTGCTACTAAGTCGTTTTATTAACCTGTTTCATGTGGCACTTGGCAAATGAGAGGATGAAACTCTTAGATTGAGGAGGTATGGCAGGGGATGAATATTCCTTGACCCTCTTTGGAATTGGAAATGATGGAGATTATGAGAGAGTTGATCTGAGTCATCCAAGACACCCCCCTGGAGCGGGAAGTCAGCGGCCCATGCCTTCAATGTGTCTTCTTAGAAAAGTCACTGACATTTAGTGTCCCCTGGTTCTCAGTTTATAAAATTGGTCTTATAAAAAGTATTGTCCCAGAAACTTCAAGATGATTGGCCAGAGACAACCTGGAAAACTGGCCCCGTATAAGCAACCTCAGCCACCCCTATCGTGTACAGCTCAGCCCGAGTTCACCCAAGTGCTCTTCCACACGTACTTTGCTTCTAATAAACCCTGTTTCTAGTTCAAAAAAAAAAAAAAAAAAAAAGTATTGTCCCAGTTAATTCTTGCCACCATTTTTTAAAGAATTTCTAGAATCCCAGATTTTTAAAAAGTGATACATGAATATACCTTATGGTTATATTAGAAATACTCTTGACCCCCTGCGCCCAGAAAGGAGCCTGCGTTTCCGCAGAGCTGGAACTCCTGGCTCGGGGTCTCTTCCCTCCGCCTTCACGGAACTGCCCCGGAGCCCGAGGGGAGGGCGGCCTCACTGAGGCTGCCGGCTCTGGAGGGGCCCGGGCGGCTGAAGCCGCGACAGTCGTGCGGACGGCGGGCCGGTTGTTTCAACAAGGAACTTAAAGACAAAATGGAAAAACGAGGAGGTTTGTGCCTGATATCATGTTGATGGGAAACCAGGGATGGCCACCTTGTGCCAGAGCACAGGCTCCGGACGCGCAGGCTCAGCGACCATGGCTCACGGGCCCAGCCGCCCCGCGGCATGTGGGATCTTCCCGGATCAGGGCACGAACCCATGTCCCCTGCATCGGCAGGCGGACTCTCGACCACTGCGCCACCAGGGAAGCCCTGTACAAAAGAAAAAGGCGTGGAAAAATGCTGAACATTAGGAATTATTAAAGACATGCAAATCCAAATTACAAAAGCCCATCAGCTCACAGCAGTCAGAATGGCCATCGGCAAAAATTTTGCAAACAATGAATGCTCAAGGGGTTGTGAAGAAATTCGTACCCCTGGTGCTAAGTGGGACGTGGTAAAAGCCCCAATGGAAACACAATGGAGGTGCCTTGAAAAGGTAAACATTGTTGGCAAATGAAGCCAACAGAGAGAATCTGGAATAGGAGACAGTCAGCTCCCCAGTTCGAGCCACAGAAGTTTCCAGAGCTGCCTCTCTCTGTAGCTCTTATGTGAGTGACCCAAGATCCTTCCAATAATTTCCTCTTCCTCCTTTTTTTTTCCCTTAGGCTACTTACACTTGAGTTTCTCTCACTAGCAATACAAGGATTACTAATTACTACAGAAATTAGTATTAAATGTAGACTGGGTTTAGTTGATACGAGGTAGAGGAAGTGAGAATCACACTACTCCCAGCTGGAAAGATGGCAATTCTTACATGAAAACAAAGTAGATATTAACTATTACCTGCTGTATCTTGGCAGACAGACAATAATATTTTGGTGGCTTGGTAGAAAAATAATAAGACTCAGCCATAAAAAAGACTGAAATCTTGCCATTTGCGACAACATGGAGAGACCTGCAACAACATGGAGAGACCTATTATACTTTAATGAAAAAAGTCAGACAGAGAAAGACAAAGACTGTATGATATCACTTATACATCGAATCTGAAAAATAAACAAACAAATGAATGTAACAAAACAAACAGACTCACAGATATAGAGAAAAAACTAGAGGTTACCAGTAAGGAAGGGGACAAGATAGGGGTAGGGGATTAAGAAGTACAAACTACTATGTATAAAACAAATAAGCAAGGATATATGGTACAGCACAGGGAATATTTTATAATAAATTTAAATGCATAAAATTTTAATTTTTCTAAATTAAAATTTTTTTAAATCTATAAAAATATTGAATACTATTGTATACACCTTAAACTAATATAATATTATAAATCAACTGTACTTCAATTTTAAAAACTTTAAAACTAGAATGTATCAATAGAACACTGACAGGAGGTCAAGAGATGTTATGGGGACTTCGTTTATATCTGTACCAGAAAAATGGCTGATAAAACAATTGCTTTAATAAATGATTAAACTTTGAGAGCAAAAAAAAAGAAAAAAAAAAAGAAAAAAGAAATACTCTTAAAAATAGTGTATGTGTGTGTGCACGCACACGTGCACACTTGCACGCTTAAAATATCTGCTTTATTCTTCATACTCAGGTTCAGTAGTCATAGTAGAAAAAGGACCTAGTATGTATGTAAGCTATTACGTATAGAATGGATAAACGGCAAGGTCCTGATGTATAGCACAGGGAACTATATTCAGTATCCTGGGATGCATGACCTTCTGCTTGATTTTAAGACAAAAACATTATACATGCAGCTCTTCCAGACAGTTGGCTGGTACAGTGCTTTTGGAATTTATATATCTATTGATTTGTTATTGAGCATGTAATTTGTTACTTCTTCCAAAGAAAACTCCAACGCTGACCTTCTTTGAAGTCTTCTCCTACACTAAAAATCCTGTTATTTGAGACATCTGGAATAAAGTGGGCCTTTGCCCCTCCCCACTGTCTTTTCTTTACCACAGGATATCAGAAGTGCTACTGGTTCATGCTTTGTACTTATAAACTAACATTAGACTAAAAATGTATTGTCTAAAATAGCGTCTGTGAGAGTTAATAGCTCCTGTGGGTGGGCCATATGATAACTCTACCATCACTCTCTGTGTGATATTTATAATTATTAGTGTCTCCTTTCTAGCCAACAGTTATATGGCTTAGTTTTCTAATTATGGGGACAAAGAGTGAGTTTTCACACAGAGGTATTATTGTTTTTACTGCCCTGGAAAATGAAGATTTATGAAAAGAAACTAATTTCCATTGGCCTCTGGCTTCCTACCAGTCTTTTAGGTTCAGCTGTTACTTCACCACACTTGAAGGAGGGCAAGAATGCACATCTCTTTGTTTGGGGGATATTCAATGGTAGCTAGATTCCATGTCTCCTTTCTCTAGAAATCATTCAGATTCAGTATAGTTTAAAATAAGAAAGTAAGCTATTCGAATCCCAACCCAACTTTGTAGCCTAATTTCCTACTGGGTCACTTGGAAAGCCAAGTGTAGAGTTTGGCTGACATCTTCCCTTTTAGACATAGCTGCCAATGCTACCCGCAGAGCAGGTGATGGTTAGGAGCCAGGTAGTACCCAGCAGCCAGTTATACGTAGTTGGATCGCTGAGCTCCCTGGTGGTTTCCTCTGCCCCAGTCAGCGAGTACAGAAACTGCTGGAAAATCTCCAGCACCCACTTGGCTTGTGGCTCTGTCATAGCCTCACTTACTGCTTTCCATGTGGAAGCCGATCAAGGCTTTGGCTCAGGAGGCTCCGGAAGAGAAAGGTGGGCTTTATCCTCAGCCTGCAAAGCAAAGGATAATGCGTTTGCATCACTTCTGTATTCCACAGTCCTCCATTAAATGAAGGCATTGGTCTCTATTTGAAAGATACCCTTTTCAAAGAGGACTTCAAATGCATTGAGCACTTACTCTCTTCTGTTTGGAATCACTAGGGTTTAGAGTTTGTTTGTTTTGTTTTTTTAATTTTTACCGTCTTTATTGGAGTATAATTTCTTTACAATGGTGTGTTAGTTTCTGCTGTATAGCAAAGTGAATCAGCTATACATATACATATATCCCCATATCTCCTCCCTCTTGCGTCTCCATCCCACCCTCCCTAGCCCACCCCTCTAGGGGGTCACAAAACACTGAGCTGATCTCCCTTTGCTATGCAGCTTACCACAGTGTTCATTGCAGCTCTGTTTACAGCAGCCAGGACATGGAAGCAACCTAAGTGCCCATCGACAGATGAATGGATAAAGAAGATGTGGCACATACATACAATGGCTTTAGAGTTTTTGAGAGTCCTGTAGGTTGGTATAACTGTTCCTTCTGTATCGACAAGGAAAACAGTTGCTCAAAAAAGTAAAATCATGTTTCTGAGGTCACAAAGCTGGGAAGTTGTGGCTCTAGGGTTTGAATCAGAATCTCTCTCTCTCTCTCTCTCTCTCTCTCTCTCTCTCTCTTTTTAAACAGTATAGTTACATTTATGCATACATTCTTTGTGCTATTGATACAACTGTCATATAGGTTACATCTAAATATGCTATAAACTCTACCATACAATGCTGTAATTTTGCTCTAAACCACCATGTGTCTTTTCAAAACATAAAGAAAGGAAAAAAGAAAAAAAAAGATACCCTTTTCAACTCCCCCTAGTGCTGACCATAGGAACAAAAGATAAAATTCCAGGGCTTCCCTGGTGGCGCAGTGGTTGAGAGTCCACCTGCCGGTGCAGGGGACACGAGTTCGTGTCCCGGTCTGGGAAGATCCCACATGCCGCGGAGCGGCTGGGCCCGTGAGCCATGACCGCTGAGCCTGTGCGTCCGGAGCCTGTGCTCCGCAACGGGAGAGACCACACACAGGACAGCTTCAACACAGAATGTTCTCGTTTCTCAGGATGAACAGCCGGGCAAGCTGGCATCTTTACTTCAGGCTGAACTAGAACCAGATTCCTTCCTGGCAGGAGTCTCTCCAGCCAGCTGCAAGCTGCCTGATGCCCAAGCTCCCCAATGAGGACAAGAAAAAGAAGGTTTCAAAATACATTTGACATGGTGCTCCAATTCTGATCCCATTAATTTTCATGTACCCTTTTCCAGAATTCAGTTCACAGATTTGACTTGAAAGTCGTCAATGAATTTTATGGCTCTTAGAAAATCTTACCGTCTGGCTATAGAGCTCTTCTTTTTCAAAGCAGCTTGACAATTTCAGAATATAAAATTACAGGTAAATGAAGAAAAGGTGCCAGATCAGTACATGTAAAACAGCATTGACTGAATTACATAGAGGGGAGCTCAAACCGAATAGTCTCCTTCTCAGCTCGGCACAACATTGAATCTATGAGAGCTGTATAAAAATGGACTGCGGCTTCCCAGCGACCCAGTATTTCAATATCCTCCACTACTTTTTGGGATTACGAGTTTAGTCTAAGAATGTTATCGAGATTTATCTAGCACCCTTCTTCCAATTACCGTGCACGATACTTGGGAGAGAGGATGGACCCACCCTTTTATTCTGAGCAGGTACTGTGGACAAAGCTGCTGTGTCACTATAAATCAGAGTCCCTCTGTCTGAAATGTTATTTAATAGTGTCCAGAGCTGTAGGTGGAATCTAATGGTTGAAACTCAGAGCCAAGAGCCAAATGTTTTGTGTTCCCCTGTCAGCCCAGACATTGTGACTTTATTCTGCAACATCTGACCATCTGTATCCTCAGAGGGAATTGAAAATAAGAGGTAAATTTTACAAATAAAGACCAACATATCTGAAAGATCCTGATACTGAAATCATTTCATTTTAAATTATAGGGTTAATATATGTTTCCCATCTCAATTTGCATTATTTCTCTTCTATTTCTTTTATAAAATGACGGCAGACATCATTTAGCTACTGAAAAATGTTAATATTCTCAAGTAGAAAGAGATCTGTGGATTTAAAGCATTCAAGACCAAAGAGCTTCCCAAACGGGACTTCCCTGATGGTCCAGTGGTAGAGAATCCGCCTTCCAATGCAGGGTATGCGGGTTCGATCCCTGGTTGGAGGCCTAAGATCCCACACGCCATGGGGCAACTGAGCCCGTGCATCACAACTACTGAGCTTGTGCGCATCAACGAGAGAGCCCTCATGCCGCAAGCTACAGAGCCCAAGCGCCCTGGAGCCCACGAGCCACAACTAGAGAGAGAAAACCCGCACACCACAACTCGAGAGAAACACGAAAAGATCCCGCATGCCTCAACAAAGTCCCGTCCCGTGTGCCGCAACTAAGACCTGACACAGCCAAAAAAAAATAAGGAAAATAAATAAATAAAATAACTCTTAAAAAAAAAAAGAGCTTCCCAAACTTGGGACCAGATTTTCATTCCGTTTCAATGTTTGATTTGTTCAAATTTCAAATCATTAAGAAATTCTCTGCAATTCAAAACTACAGTGAGGTATCACCTCACACCAGTCAGATGGCCATCATTAAACAGTCTACAAATAATAAATGCTGGAGAGGGTGTGGAGAAAAAGGAACCCTCCTTCACTGTTGGTGGGAATGTAAACTCGTGTAGCCACAATGGAGAACAGTGTGGTCCTTAAAAAACTAAAAATAGAACTACCGTATGATCCTGCAATCCCACTCCTGGGCATATATCTGGAGAAAACTCTAATTCAGAAAGATACATGCACCCCAATGTTCATAGAAACACTGTTTACAGTAGCCAAGACATGTAAGCAACCTAAGTGTCCATCGGCAGATGAATGGATAAAGAAGATGTGAGATAGATAGATAGATAGATATAGATAAATATACATATACACACACACACATATATATAATGGAATATTACTCAGCCATAAAAAAAGAATGAAATAATACGATTTGTAGCAACAAGGATGGACCTAGAGATTATCATACTGAGTGAAGTAAGTCAGATAAAGACAAATATCATATCATATATGTGGGATCTAAAAAAATAATACAGATGAACTTATTTACAAAACAGAAATAGACTCACAGACATAGAAAACAAACTCACAGTTACCAAAGGGGATAGCAGGGGGTGGGGTGGGTTAAATTAGGAGTTGGGGATTAACATACACACTACTGTATATAAAATAGATAAACAACAAGGACCTACTATATAGCACAGGGAACTCTACTCAATATTTTGTAATAACCTATAGTGGAAAAGAATCTGAAAAAGAATATATATATACGTATAACTGAATCACTTTGCTGTACACTTGAAACTAACACAGCATAGTAAATTAACTACACTTCAATTTAAAAAAAAAAGAAATTCTCTTTTTATTCCCCATCAGACTAAAGTTTCTTGGTGATTAGCATCGTTTCTAAATCACATTAGGAAAGTCCACCCTTTCCAAACAGTATGTTGGTATAAGAGGTCAAGAAATTTTTGATTGTACTTGCTCTCCATGTGTCAACTCATCATGTGTTACTAAGAATTCCAGGGCGATCCATTTAATTATTTGGATTCGATTGAAGATGAGACAGTGTGCAAGGAATGCCTTGTTGTTTCATTTTGGTTATCTAAACCTCTGAGCAGACCCCAAGCCAGGAGGGCTTTGCTATGACCCCATGCTATTATGAGATGGCCATCCTTCTAAGTCATCCATCCTAAGTGGCTCTTCTCATCCATTCTTTCTGGATAACTCCCGAGTAAGACCTACTTCACTCAAGTAATTTTCTCAACATTTGTCTTGCTGGCTGGGGGTGAAGTTCAAGTTGAAGTTCAGCTTCATATTGAAAATATTCTGCTGACCATGGCAGAGTGTTTGAAGAGAGTATTTGGCTATTCACTGAAATTTTTCTCCCTCTGGGTCTTTTTTTTTTTTTTTTTACTGCTGTACATTTGACCTTACTACAAGTTTTAGTTTGAGAATCCTTCAAGCAATTGTTATCATCATAACACAAGAAAGAGAATGATTTTACTATGCATAAGAATGGTCATGGGGATTCCCTGGTGGCACAGTGGTTGAGGGTCCGCCTGCCGATGCAGGGGACACGGGTTTGTGCCCCGGTCTGGGAGGATCCCACATGCCGCAGAGCGGCTGGGCCCGTGAGCCATGGCCGCTGAGCCTGCGTGTCCGGAGCCTGTGCTCGGCAACGGGAGAGGCCACAACAGTGAGAGGCCTGCATACCCCAAAAAATAAATAAATAAATAATGGTCATGGATACAGAGCTAATTAGAGTTGTAAGAAACTTTAACATTTACCTTCTGCAACACCGTCTGATGTGTGCATCTACTGTACAACATAGATACGTCTGACTGATAACGTCCGACATCATGTCTCACAGAACTCTTTCCTGCCATAGCTCAAAGGTTTTATGGGGATCCATTTGTTCCCACTTTACAAAATAGTCAGGTCACCATTATTTCTATCCTCCTACAATGGATCCCAGCTTCTGCTTTCCACCCCTTCCCCCATAATTTATTCCCCACACAGCAACCATTGTGACCTTTTTAGACCATAAATCACTCCCCTCTTTACAGTGACTTCCTATGAAATCCAACCCTGTACCCTAGACGGCAGGGCCCTGCAAAACTGACTTTGGGCTCCCTCTCCAAACCCCTCTTCTCTCCTCTTCTCACTGTTCTTCAGACAAATCGCTCATCTCTCAGGTCCTTGAATAGTCAACTTTATTCCTACCTCAAAGCCCTCTGCTGGGAAGTCTCTTTCAAAGTTATCCAAGGAAATCCTTTGGTCTTTGTGGTTCAATGTTACCTCCTCAAAGAGGCTCTTGCGGCCCCACTATCTAAAGATGCCCACCCATGCCACATCCCCTAACTTTCTGTCCCATTCATCTTTTTTGTTTTCTTTACAGGATCGATCACTACCAGAAGTTACTCCTTTGCTCCCACTCCTTAGGTGTAGGCTCCTAAGAGCACGGACCTGTCTCTTGTTCACTGCTGTTAAGTCATACACAGGGCAGTTTGGTCAAATGAGAAGTTATGGTCCAAGATTTTTATAAAACTTGCTTCCAGTCACACTATGAGTAGGAGCAAACTCCTGTTTCTATGAATATACCATAATATTTCTGATTCCGTGACCTTGCTTATATGCTGTCCTTTCCCTGGAAGGTTGTCAGTCTTACGCATAAGTTCTAGCATCCTTTAAAACCAGTCCAGCTGCCCACTATTTTGGAAGCCTGCCCTTACCGCCTCAGGCTGGGTTATGCAACCAGTGCTAAGTACTCCTGTCCTCTCTACCGTCGTTCTTAGCACGTTATTTTATAATTATTGATTTCGTGGCCAGGCAGTTCCAGGAGGCCAGGATCTACTACAGGGAAGGGACTATTTAATTCATCTTAATTTTCCCAGCCCAGGGCATGCCATTAAGCACATGCACAGTTCAGGTTTACTGAAGGAGACCAGAACCTTGAACTTCTCATTGTGGTCGACTGTAGAGTCAAAATACATTGTGTGTTCTACAGATGGAAGCCATCAATGTTTTAGTCCACATTTGATCCCTTACAATTATTTAGTTAGACCTTCAGAGTTTAAAAACAAAAGACCCTCTGTAATCCAAGGTCACTCGATTTAAACTGTTTTCAAACTGTTTTCAACACCAGGGGAATGCGGCTTGCTGTGATAATTTTCAAAATAATCTGAGGATTGCTAGGGATAATTTAAATGCACAGATAATCCCCAAACCTTACTGTAGAAATTAATTACTCCAAACATTTCATCAAAGGAGCTAACCAATGAGGAACTATATTGATATGAGTTTAAACTTCCTTACATTTCTCTTCCTAACAAAAATACGTGGGAGAAAGGGAGGGAAAAAGGGAATTATAAACAGCCCACGTGCTGGATAATGAGCTCCTGAATAATTGAGAACTGCCTAAATTTGTGTTAGTCATTTTCTGCTGTTCCCTAGGACTGTCAAGTCCGTCCTGGGGGTGATGAGAGACACTGAGGAAATAATAAAACGTGCCGTGCTCCTTTTTCTCCATTCTCAGGGAAGAAAATAACATTAATCCGGTTAACCATTCAGATGAAACCAGAAAGAAAATTGGCTCGGGTCTCACCGTGTTCCTTAATTGAAAAAAGTTTTATGCCCTAAGGGAAGACAGTAGCACTTAATCAGGTATTTTTCTGACATTCTGTTTTACGGGATTAGAGATACCTGCCATGAATAATAAATCATTTGTCTTGTTGGAGCATTTCCAAAATTTCTGGTATATTGTCTTCTCAGGTCAAGTAACTTCGTCTCCTTAACCTATTTTCCTCTGGCAATGATTTAAACAGCTCACGGAACTTAATGTAGAAGATGTGATTCCTTCTTTCAGTAACTATTGAGCGCCTACTGTGTGTCAGCCATGGCATTGAGTGCCAGATGAGAAACATCGTGGGGTTTATGTTTAATGAGACCTTTCCCCATAACCAGCATATTGAAAAGGGCAATGCCATTTTTAAATGAATAAGTATTTCCATATCGAAATGTGGCTGGCAGACACAGAAAGGTCACTTGTTTTCTGCAAAAATAGAGTTGTTCGTAATTAAATCTGAAGGGGGGAAGGAAACCTGAAAACAAACGAAAAAGCAAGGAGGCTTTATTCACACCTTTACAGTTAGCACGCTCATGTTGATCTGTTTATAGAATCATAACTTATACTAGATTTTCATGTCAACTATGGTAAGCACAAAAATACTGTTATAGTCTGATTTGACATAGCTGTATTGTTTGAAATATATACACTCATCTCTGATGATACACAGGGCATGACATTTACCAAAATAAATCGTGTGTTATACAGATGGAAACCATTTATATATATACACATACACACACACACACATATATATTCATTTCATTACTAATAATTACTTATACATTTCATTACTAATAATTATTTAGTTAGAACTATAGAGTTTAAAAAAATCATTTTGCTCATGAATCCCTGTAATCCTTAAGGTGTTTTATGACAAATCTATTATTAGATACAATTTTAGAAGACTAAGATATAATGCATTGCTTATGAAAGGTTCTTCAGTGAGTGAGACCCCCTCAGGAAGAATACGCACATTTAAGAATCTCCCCAAAACCTTACTCTTATGTACGTTGAGAAGATACTCTCTTCCCCCTTGCCTGTGTAATCAGTGTTCAAACAACCATCCTAAAGCTCTGTGTAAGGCCAGACTGGCTGCAACATGAGATTTTTCTGGAACTGCAGGATTTTCCATGGGTCATATCTCCTTTTGCCATACGACTAGATAAACTCAGCCACGGCTCAGCTCAGAAGCTGTGAATTATCACGAAGTGTGGCTCTCTCCACACTTCCTGTGTTGGATTCTTCGGGCCGATTGTTTTATGTAATCAAACAGTTCAGTTGGGCTTCCTCAGGGCCAGCATAACTTCAGGATATCTTCTGAGGGCCAAGATTTGCTTCATTCGGAGTATCTTAAACTGATTATGGATATCCTAAAATAAAAGCTATCTTTAAGGAACTGGAATAAAAATGGGAGAGAATAACAATCATTTGAGGAAAAGACTCTTAAAGCGGAACAGGCATCTCTTTTCCCATTTTTCTTTCACTGTGAGCACATCTCCTAGGGCTCAGGGATGTAGTGTTTTATATAAATTCACGAGTGAAAGTGATGGTAGATCATTGCCTAAAGCTTATATTTTCTTGCTGCATGCTAGTACTTTCCACACTAGTCATCTGCTAACTATAAACAAACCCATTCCATTTATGAAGTACTCATCATTTTTGCCTCTAATCATAGTTAGAAAATGAGTCTTACTTTCACTGACCTGTGAAGTAAACCATGAAATAAGCGCTTTGCCCAAAAACAGAAAGTCACTCCATGAAAACACTGAGATTAAAACCTAGAATATGAAGTTTAAATAAATATAGTGCCATTTTTCAAAAATGCCAGGGGGGGTGGGGGAATGCATATCACTCCAGCAGAAGCTCTCCATCTGCTCGATTTAACCAAGTAGCAGGTTAACCACCTTGATAACTAGCCAGATAATTCACCTGTTAGAAGGCTTCCATTCTCTTCCAACATAGCCTGACTGGTCCCAGAGCATACTGACAACTCAGGGCTAAGAGGATGCCCACTCACCTCCTCTTCCCTTGAGACCCTGGGTTCCATTACTAAGAGTCTGTTGTATTTGCTTCCCAACCTATTTATGCCATTTGAGGTTACTGTACTTAGGCAACTTAATTCAACAGTATGTACATCTGTAAAATACAAGTACAATAAAAATGGGTTGCTGGGGACTTCCCTGGTGGCACAGTGGTTAACAATCTGCCTGCCAATGCAGGGGACCCGGGTTTGAGCCCTGGTCCGGGAAGATCCCACATGCCGCGGAGCAGCTAAGCCCGTGTGCCACAACTACTGAGCCCGAGTGCCACAACTACTGCTGCCCGCGTGCCTAGAGCCTGTGCTCCACAACAAAGAGAAGCCACCACAATGAGAAGCCCGCGCACCACAACGAAGAGTAGCCCCCGCTCGCCACAACTAGAGAAAGCCCGCACGCAGCATCTAAGACCTAACGCAGCCAAAAATAAATAAATAGATAGATAGATTTATTTTTTAAAAAGGTGGGTTGCTGCTTTTATGAAAACTAAAGTGAATATTTAGAGAGATTCAGTAAGGGTGCGTGGCTTAAAAAAAACCAACTTTTGAATTAGGCGTGGACATGGCAACTTTAAAAGATTGGGAAGAGGAGGAAAATAAAAAAATTCGAGACAGATCTTCACACACATTGCTTAGCATGGGTCTTTCACTCCACTTTGAAAGAACGAAAACGAGATTGTCAATGTCGCATTTCAGAGTATGGTCTATGGAAGAAAGAAAATGCAGAATTCCAAGAGTCCGTTTCAAAGAAATGATCAGGGCCTTGCTTTGTCTCCTCCCCACCCAGTAAAATATTGACAAATGAATGTACATTTTACATTAAAGTGGCATTTTAAATTATGCGTTATTTTTTCTTACTAATTTTCTCACTTTAATTTCTTTTATTCACCACTAACTACTATTCTTGCTCACGTCAGATAACATGGTGGTTGAGTACATAGGCTCTGAAGACAGACGTCCTGAATTCCAGATCTGACGCTTCTTGTTGTCTGTGTCTTTGGGCAAGTTGCTTAACTATTCTGATCTTCCCTTTCCTCATTGGTAAAATGATGATAATAATAGTATCCACTTCTTAAGTTTGTCAAGAGGATTTGGGAGATAATGCATACGAAGGACTTGGCAGAGTTAGTGTCTAGTAGCACAGTAAGCCCTTAACCAACAATATCAATTTATACATCTGTATTATTATAGCAAAAATCGTAAGCAAGGTGTTAGTCAGCTCAGCTGCCATAACAGAATACCACAGACTGGGTGACCTAAACAACAGAAATTTATTTTCTCACAGTTCTGGAGGCTGGAAGTCCAAGATCAAGGTGTCAGCAGGGCTGGTTTCTGATGAGACCTCTCTTTCCTTTTCTCTGTGTGTGCGTAGAGAGAGAGAGCTCTCATGTTCTTCCCCTTCTTGTAAGGACGTCAGTCATATAGGATTAGGACCCCAGCCTTAGGACCTCATTTAACCTTAACTACCATGTCTCCAAATATTATCACACTGGGGGTTAGGGATTTAAGATATGAATTTGGGGGCACACAATTCAGTCTGTAACACCAGGTATATTTGTACCCTCCTTAAAATGGATAGAACTTAGAAGTAGCTTTGGGATGCAGAAATGACCCATCATGTAGGATGAACCCCCAAAGAGAGAATATGTTTCAGTCCATAGTGTTACAGATTCAGGAGAGAATCTTAGTTCCATCTTAGTTCCATGCCTAAATCTGCTGATCCACTGTATGAAACTGCAGTTGTTAACTTCTTTTTTCTCTAGATCCACGTATAAGATTGAATTATAAATGAGCCCCTCATCTGCTTGCTTCAAGAGGATCTATTAAAGACTAATAGATGCTAATTAGACTAATAGACTAATGACATTGCTCTCAATAGCTGGTCTGAGATTTCTTGATAAGATAAATATCAAGCAGCAAAAACAGACTTGTTCTTAAAATTACATTCATTTGTTCTTCCATTCATTCATTAAAAAGGCAGTCAAAATTCCAGTTATAAGTAAGTACTAGGGACATAATGTACAACATGATAAATATAATTACATTGCTGTATGTTATATATGAAAGTTAAGAGAGTAAATCCTAAGTGTTCTCATCACAAGGAAAAAGATTTTTCCATTTCTTTAATTTTGTATCAGTATGAGATGATCGATGTTCACTACACTTACTGTGGTCATCATTTCATGATACCTGTAAGTCAAATTATTATGCTATACACCTTAAACTTATACAGTGCTTTATGTCAATTATACTTCAGTAAAACTGGAGGGAAAAAAAATTCATTGATTACCTTCTATGTGCAAACACTAAGAGTTCAGAGCAAATAGCTCCTAGAGCATAAACTTAAAGTAGCTCACAGACCTTTGGAAAAGACAGACATGTAAATAAGTAATTATAATAAACCAGAAACACAGTACACAGTTTTTGTTGTAAGATTAACTGCCATGAAAATGTAATAATAAATAGCATTTATTGGGTGCTTACTAGGATATTCCAGTTTCCATGCCAAGTGTTTTATATGCATTATCTCATCTAATATTTATAAAAATATTGAGTTAAGTACTGTTATTGTCAACATTTTATAGGTTTAGAGAGATTAGGTGTCTTGTCCAGTGGCTCATGGTTGTGGAGTATTAGAGCTCACAGGAGAACTCACTTGTGTCTAATTCCAGAGGACATTTCCATAGCCACAGTCTGTGGCTGCCTCTTTGCTCTGGGAGCACAAAGGAGGATATAAATCCCTCTGAGCCAGGGAATACTGAATAGAAGAGGTTACTCCTGAGCTGAATCTTGAAGGATAAATAGAAATTGTCCAGTTGGAGGAGGAGGAGGAAGCAGGAAATGTAGGAAGGCTGAGTGAGAGACGTGAAGAAACACAGCTTACTCAGGAATGGAGAGCAGGACATTTATCAGGGAATGGCCCTTTGTGATATCACTATGAGGACAAATGCTCAAGGACCTAGGAAGTCATGCTGTATCCTAAAGACAGCAAGGGACCCTGGAGATTTTTGAGCAGGAAGGTAATGCAAAATGAGATACGCTTTCCATTTTTGTTAGGTAACTCTCATGAAGATATATATGCTGGGCTGGTATAGCAGAGAGTTGCGGCATTTAGAGAAAAGAAGACCGGTTTACTACTACACTGGTCGAAGCAAGAGGTAGTATGGATCTACACTTAGGGAGTAGGAGGAGAACTGGAATGTAGAAAGATATATTTAAGAAATAGACTTGCCTGTAGTCTGTGGTTAATCAGATATGAGTCGAGTGATAAGACTGACTCCCAGTTTCCTAGCTCAAAGGATGGGGTGCAAATCTGTACTCTGAGGCAAGAGAAGGAAAACAGGAGGAGGCATGGGATCAGGCGGAATGATGGAGTTCCACTGAGGATGACTTCCTTTGAGTTGCTTGCGGGATAACTAAATGAATGTCACCTGCAGACAAACAGAAATGGAGTCTGGAGCTCTAAGGAAGATGTCAGGGCTGGAAGTGGGGATTTAGGAAGCTATCATCACATCCGTAGGTGACAGTTCAAGTCAAGGGAGCAGCTCAAGGAAAGAGAATCCACCCAGCTCAGCTCCCAGAGGAACCCAGAGTTGATGAAGACCCTGGGGAGGTCAGGAAGCTGGAGAACCAGGAGAGAGGAGCATTCTGGAAGCCAGTAGAATTCAAGAGGGTAACAGGAGTCAATGCCACAGAGGTTAAATAAGGAGGATCTCTTAAATATCCATTGAAGTTGATAATTAGGAGGTCACTGGTGACATTGCTGCAGTGACTTCGGTGGAATGTGAGGACAAATGCCAAAAATGGTGGTGAGTAATGGAAGATGAGGAAATGGAAATATAAAGAATATATTTTCAAGAACTTGGACACTGGGGGAAGGACAGTTCGGTGACAGTAGCCAGCAGGGAGGCAGGTTCAAGGGAGCTCTGGTGGGTTCTCCTGGTTACATCTAATGTTTCCAATAATATCCTAACTTTTAAGGATCAAACAGAATCTTAACTTTAAAGGCCTTTAAAAAATTCCATGTAGACATTCTTTGCAAGTTTTTGCTTCATTTGCTAGTGATAAATTTGTTTGCACTTGAAATTCATATATAAGATTTTCCTATGCTTATTGTATGTCCAGCTGATATAAAAGCCTTCATAAAAATATCTGTCCTAAGGAGTATCAGATTTAGCATGCTTTTATTATGCTTTTTCTGTCTATGTCAATTCAGATGTCTTACAAATACGTTAATGATCAGAATAAAGAAAACATCCTACTGCACGTTTCCATGAATAAACAAAGACAAGTAGAGGAAGAGAGAGTAACCAAATGACTCCTCCCAAAGATTTGCATGTCTGGGGCATTGAGAGGGGGAGATCACCAAAATCTGACTGAAATGTTCAGAGTAGTTAATAGGAGGCAAGATGCTGGAGACTCGATATGGAACCAAACAGGACCCTATGGGGCCTAGAACAGACCCCTCCCCATATCCTGTGCTTCAGTCCCTCTCTGAAGTACCTAGATAACAGTATCTGATGCACATTTCCTGAGTTGTTTTACAGATACTAAAACCCCCACCAAATGGAAGACATTAACTACTTGATGACCGTGAGCAGGTAGCCCCCAGACCTACTGGAGCCTAAGGATTGATAATGTTAAACCCTGTGACACCACCCTCTTACCTCACCATCAGCCAATCAGAATTGTGCACACATACTGGGGCTCCCCTCCCTCACCTTGCCTTTAAAAATGCCTTGCTGCAGTAATTAACACAACATTGTAAATCCATTATGCTTCAGTCAAAAATAATAATAATACAAATAAATAAATTAAAATGCTTTGCTGAAACCCATCAGGGAGTTCAGGTGTTTTGAGCACAAGCTGCCCTGGACTCCTTGCTTGGCGCCCTGCAGTAAACCCTACACTTCCCTTCATCACCACCCCATGTCAGTAGATTGGCTTTATTGTGCATGGGCAAGCAGGCCCAAGTTTGGTTTGGTAAGAGTTAGAGGCCCTTTTTTCTAAGTTTCAGACAGGAGAGGTCTGGAGTTCTAAGAAACAGGGATGAACATTTTCGCGTAGCGTGTTCATCCTCAGGCTGGCTCTCAGTGGGATGCTGATGAGCTGTAAAGAGCACCTCGGTCCAGGCTTCACTTACTCCTCTGTGGAAGACCATGGACTGGATGGGAAGGCCATCCTCAGTGGGAAAGGACACCCCTCTTCTTCATGAAATGCTGACTGATAGAGCAACCAACACATTCACGGACCTTTCACTCCAATTTTCCTGGCTTGTTTACCTGTGCAGGAGGTACCTGAGTGATCCACACTCCCCTGCAAAGTGAGGACAAGGAAAGACTTAGAGTAAGATATTGAGATAACACCTTTTAGGACTAAAAGTGAAATTTGTCCTAGCAAAACTCAATCGATAACAATAGATGTTTCAAACACTTCTTTTGCACTTACTGTGTGCCATGCCCAATCCTACCAATGGGTATATCTGCAATTCAGAGAGAGAAAAGAAAGAGAAAGAAAAAATCACCAGGCGTGCCCAGCACTTTACATACACTACCCATGTTTACTCATGTTTACTGTAATAGTCCAATGAGGAAGTGTTATCGTTCCTTTTTGTAGCAAAAGTCAATGAGACTGGGGCTTCCCTGGTGGTGCAGTGGTTAAGAATCCGCCTGCCAAAGCAGGGGACATGGGTTCGATCCCTGGTCCAGGAAGATCCCACACGCCGCGGAGCAGCTAAGCCTGTGCGCCACAGCTACTGAAGCCCGCGTGCCTAGAGGCCATACTCTGCAACAAGAACGGCCACCCCAATGAGAAGCCCGCACACCAAAACAAAGAGTAGACCCTGCTCGCCACAACTAGAGAAAGCCCGCGCACAGTAAAGAAGACCCATCGCAGCCATAAATAAATAAATAAATAATTTATTTTTTAAAAAAAGTCAATGAGGCTAAGAAAAGCCCAATAACTAGTCCAAGGTCACAGAGCTGGTAAACCGCAGTGTCACACTCAGCTCTTGCCTGAAGCCTGGTCTCTGTGTTGCCCCAGGCTGCCTTCTTGCGGCCAAAACCTTGAGCTAACAAAACCCCTCTGTCCCTCTCATAAAGTGTACATTCCGCATTTCTCTGGCTTAATCAGCACCTTAAAAGTATTTTTTCCTCCAAAAAAAAATCTACGCTTTTTTTTTTTATGACCACTAATAGCGCTTGTGACTTTGTAAAGTAAGATGATGATGTGAAAATCAATGGGTCTCAAGGTAAAAAGTAAGCATCCCTACTGTCGGCAAAGGATTTCTCTCGTTGGAGATATGTTCTACCTGTATTAGCATATTTAATAAGTTTTCACTCTCCCCAGGCCCAATTGTGTTGACTGTCAGTGTCTATTAAACCTTCCTAACAGCAGAATCACTCGGGGGAAGCCTCAGGAAAAAAAACAAAGCTTAAAAATGCCAGAGCCCCATAGTCAGAACTTCCATTTCAGTTATCCTCTTGCAGAGTCCAGGAATATTTATACTTTTTTAATTCCCCAGAAGGTTCTAATGTACAGCCAAGGTTAGAAATCCTTGAGCTCTATCATGTGATGACCCCATGATACACTAGGAGGTAAATCATGTGTTTACGAGACAGACAAGGATCCTCAGTTAAATGTTCAGCCTTGATCTTCTGTATATCATCAGCCAGATGGTGGAAGATAGCCTGGTGATGGATCAATAACACTTATCAGTAAAACTGTAGGTTGCAGGATGTGTTTGATCCTTACTGATTAAATATCTGAAAATTTAAGCAGTTAGAACATTGAGAAAAAAGAACATCTTCCTTCTCCCTTCCTCACACCAAACAATGATGCTTCCATCCAGAGACTGCCGACACAATTTTAAACAGTTAAAATTTAGCTCAGCAACTAAAGTGCCCCAGATGTTCCAGGAAAGTACCAGTTTCAAATATTCTTTCCGACGTTCTCGTAATTACACTGATACCACATTGATTTGTGCGTTTAGCAAGTATTTGTTGGCAGCCTATCCTATTTTAAGTACTGAGGTTAGTTCCTGCTTTGTATCAAACTTACAATCTAGAGGGATGCGCAGACATGAAGGAATAAGCAGACGAGAAACAACAACTAGGATAGAAAAACAGGGAGTGTGATAGAGACCGGTGGGTGGTTACCTGTGAGTTAGTGATTAGGGGAAGCTTCTCTGAGGAGGTGACAATTGAGCTATGAATGACAAGAAGGAGCCAGTCTTATGAGAATCTGGGGAGAGAGCGTGTCCCCAAGGCAGGAATGGACTTGGTACACTGGAGACCACTGGAACTAGAGCATCAAGATATGGACATAGAGGTGGGCATGAGAACTAAAATATTGCCTTCCGTATCAGTAAGCGAAGGATGTTGCAGCTGTCAAGCCATCACATTACAGCCGCCCGGACGGTGAGCCCTGAGGGAACTCAGGTTGGAGACAAACGGGCTGTCCACTGCCAAGCCCATCTAGCAGTCAGCTGCTGCAGCCATCCCCGACAGTGCACCCTGAGGAGACTCAGGATGAGAAAACACAGGATACTGGCCCCAGAGAGCTGAGGTGCACATCAAAGGAACGATTTCAGTGAGCCCGGACTCTTGCATCTTCCCATAGAAAAGTGCTAAACTCCTTAACTTGTGTTATCTGGTTTTCTTTTATTAACAGTAATCTTTTGATGTTCTGACTACCTGGTCTTTTGTTGCAAAAACTCCATATATCCTGGCTCCCCACTCGCCTCTTCAGAGCACTTCCTCAGAGTGATCTGACAGTCCTGTCTCCTGGGCTTGAAGTCCTCAGAAAGTCCACCGAATAAAACATAACTCTCAACTTTTAGGTTGTGCACTGTTTTTCAGTCAACAAGCAGATGACCAGTCATGTAGGAACTGTTTTCAACCCTGGCTGTACATCCTGGGGCATTCAAAAAAAAAAAAAAAAACCCAAAGCCTAGGCCCACCCCAGATCCATTGATTCAAAATCTCGGGGGTTTCAACATGAGTTTTCTCCACGTGTTCCTTGTGTGCAGAAAGGAAAGCCAGGTATGGGATTTTATTTTACGTATAATGAGAAGTAACCAACGGAATGGCTGTAAGCAAGGAGGTGGCATCACTTAGTGGAAAGTGGATTGGGGTAGACTCAGCAAGATGAAAAAAAGGAAATCAGTTAAGAGGCAATTGCAATATTTCGGAAGAGAGAGGTGGTTTGTCCTAGTCTCAAAGAGGTAGGAGGAAATAGTCAGGCTTGGTGTGTTATAGGCAAAGGGTGTGGAATCAACCACACTTACTGGATTAAAGATGGGATGACTCCAAAATTTGAGGTTAAAAAATGGTGTGAGGGCTTCCCTGGTGGTGCAGTGGTTGAGAGTCCGCCTGCCGATGCAGGGGACGCGGGTTTGTGCCCCGGTCCGGGAAGATCCCGCATGCCGCGGAGCGGCTGGCCCTGTGAGCCATGACCGCTGGGCCTGCGCGTCCTGAGCCTGTGCTCCGCAACGGGAGAGGCCACAACAGTGGGGTAACTAAAATGTGATATGTAAGGTCTTCATGTAATAAGGCTTACAAATAAGAATCTGTTGTTCAACTTGTCTGTTGGTCAGCTAGGTGGCAATTATCAAGTAGGCAGTTGAATATACGAATCTGTAGCTCAGTTCAAGATTGAGGATAGAGATGCAAATTTAGAAGCACCCCCTACATGGAAACTGTTTAAAGTCATGAAGACTGTTTGGGAGTGTCTGGAGAGAAAACAGCCAAAGTATTGATAGAAAGTGTTTCAAGAAGAAAGGAATGGCCAATTGGTTTAAATGGTGCCGAGGGTCTGATAGAGAGGTAATACTGGAAAAATCTTTGCTTGATTTTGGGGTTTGGGAAATGTAGTCAGCGAAGGTCACGCTGTTGACGACATCAGGAGTCTCGCCACAACTTAGTAGATACTTTTTGAAAAAAAGATCTAGACTGAAAATATATAGGTGAAGATGTTAAAGGGGTGTGTGTGTGTGTGTGTGTGTGTGTGTGTGTGTGTGTGTAATGCAGCATCATTACAAGATAAGTAAGATTTAGAGTTTTAATACCAACACAGGTAAAACAGCATATGGATCACATTTCTTTCTAAAGTACAGCAAGTGGATACATTCCAAAGTAGACTAATAGTGACTCAGTAAATTTTACATATTGTCTACTTCCCTCTTTCTTTAAAAATTCAGTAGGACCTAAGAGAGTTGATATGTAAGAAGCAACAGTTACGGGGGAGGCTAGACATTTCAATCAATTAAACAACCTACTTTGGAACTAGAGGAGCAGATTCACAAAAAGACCCCTCAGAATAATAATCTGAATTTCAGTTTTCTACCGCTAGTCTGAGATTTCCGTTGAAAATTGTGTAATGTGAGTGGAACACTAAGATACTTTTAAGAGCCGCTTTAATTTGCTTAAAGGAGAGTGCAAGGCATGATATGATCTCTGTTGCCACAAACGGACAGCTGTTTCAATGACTACAGAAAACCAGACACAGATTACTGTTACCTTGAATTTAGACATTATCTATCAGAGCTTTTCATTTCCCAAAGCAAACAAACCAAAAAACTAGAACTAGAATTTCACCCCTCAGATGTCCTAAAGTGTTCCATATTAAGGCGAACTGTGAAAAATTGAGAGGGTGCAGAATCCCTGAAGATGACTCTAAACACATGCCCAATAGAGTCAGAAACATTTGTGCAACCATTATTCATGTTCATAATAAAGAACCAGCATATTTCTTTTGTTCCCAGTGACTGAAAGATGAATATGTAGCCCTAAGAAGTTGTTGTTCAACTCGCAGTATAGCGTGTAACACCCAGGAAAAATTATACCCCAAAAGTAAAGCTCCCTCCTTGTAGTCATAAATAGATCATAATAGTCACCCTTTTAAAAGGCTCCATCTGGCATGCCTCGCATTGAGCACCACATTTATGACCCATGATCTTTTAAATCACCGGGAAATATTTACTGAGGGAAATATTTGTTCAGGTTTGTTTGTCGTGGGGTCACCACCTGTTTGGAGCCATTGGGAGAATCAGTGTTCGAACTATTACAGATTCAGCTAACAATTCTTAGATATGCCTGGGTTTTCATCGCAAAATGAAAGATGATCTTAGGTCTAAAAGGATAGAGAGAGAAATGCATTTGCTCCTATTTATTGAGGCAAACAGCTGGCTGATGTTTATTGTGCAGCTAGAAATTTGGTAACTTTCCATAGAAATAGAAAACAAATTCGTTACCTCGTCACTATTCCTGTGACTTTAGGACAGTTTCAGAAAACTGACTCGTGTCAAATTTTGAAGTAATTATGGTTTTCAGCTTCTCACTGGTGCTACAGGAGAATTCATAAATATGCAGGGCACTTATTGAGATAATAAGGTTGGGATTTATGTACCTTTTCAATTTAATCAGATTTTCTCTAACTTACTAAAATTTACAAAATCCAAATATCCTACTAAACTCTCCTGGAAACGAATACCAGGGAAATAGTTTTCGATCTGTTGCACAGAATAAATAAGCCAGACAGGGATATTTTAGATCTGATTGTGGCCGAAGTAATTAAATGAGAACTTTAGTTTGTCACCAAATGTTTGTCAACCGCCTCCTGAAAAGTATGCTTCTGTGTGCTTGTGACTTACATAGAGAATTCCAGTTGCACTTTGCAAGCGTCCAGATAGTTATAATCTGACAATTCCTGCTGAGCAGAGAGCTTGCTAGATATTCTTGGAACTGTTTTTACGTGAATGAAGTGGTCAGTTGGGATCAAGTATGTGAAAGTCTCTATAAGCTACAAATAGTTCTATTGATTGGACACAGAATGACCTCTCTAGTTCATAATGTTGGCATGATATGATATATAATATATGAGATGATGAGATAAGAAGAACTTCAGATCCTTTTATGCTCCTCATTTCACAATTCAGGTGATGCTGGCGATGACATTTGTCATCTCGGAAGGAGAATCCTTGCTTACCTGAATTTTTAAGGAGTATTGTTCAAAGTGTCTTAAAAGATATTTGAAGGTTCTAATGATGCAGTCTCCACAAAGACTTCTGAAAAAGTACCTATACGGTAGTATGAATCTTCCTATTTTATCATCTCAGAAACCAGAAGTTCTGGTTCCATTCCTTTCTAATAAACATAACACTGACAATAAATTATCCCCAAAGCTATGAATGCAAGAAAAATGTGCCCTCATTTACAAAGGGGTGTCAGCAGCGATGATCCCTCCAGGCTCTGTGTGCTCAGAGGAGGCCCCTCTGGTGGTTCCTGCCTAGACTAAGTTTAGCTTTTAACTTCTCTAACTTGATCCATTTATTCTTCTACTAATATTTTTAATTTTATCACCAAGAAAATGTGCTACAAATGGGAATAGCTTAATAAAGTGAAATGAGGTGTGTGGGATTCTACATCCAGCATCTGCCAGGTTCAGACCACGTTCTCATCCGTCTGGGATAACTCTTGCTGACAAAGTGTAGCTCTGCAAAATCAGTTACCCCGCATGGCTCGCAGTAACATGGTCCGAACTAGATGATGATTATGCCAACTGCAGTGGGTCCATGACAACTCCCAAGGGCTTGTCTGTAATGCTACTGGGATGTACCCCATGGATATCTTTTGGGGAGTTGGGGAGGAAGAGGTGGACAAACAGCTAAAAGAAGGCTCTCATTCTCTTCCAGTTTTTTTGAACTGTTACTAATGGTCAGAACTTTCAAAATTTTATATCTGTGTCAAACCATTTTTTAGACCCCTTTGTCGTCTGCAATATTCTTTCTTTGTCCTTCTTCACCCATCTTTTCCCTTCGTAACATGCATACACTGAACCCTTTCCTTCAAAGTATTTTCATCAGGAGGTTGTGTGATGGGTCAAGGTTGGATAACATACAGCGATTCTGCATTTGACCTTGATCCTGAGAGACAACTTACATCTTTTGCATCTTTATAAGTTTGAAGAAAATAGCCCTAGGCTTGGAACTCTGCAGGCTCAGCCTAAATGTGTGATCCCACGTGCCGCAGAGCAACTAAGCCCGTGCACCACAACTACTGAGCCCATGTGCCACAACTACTGAAGCCTGCGCGTCTAGAGCTCGTGCTCCACAACAAGAGAAGCCACTGCAATGAGAAGCCTGCGCTCCGCAATGAAAAGTAGACCCCGCTCGCTGCAACTACAGAAAGCCTGCACGCAGCAACGAAGACCCAATGCAGCCAAAAATTAATTAATTTAAAAAAAATAATTAAAAAAGTAATAGAGTGATTTTTTTGTTTGTTTATTTTTTGCGGTATGCGGGCCTCTCACCGCTGGGGCCTCTCCCGTTGCGGAGCACAGGCTCCGGATGCGCAGGCTCAGCGGCCGTGGCTCACAGGCCCAGCCGCTCCGCGGCATGTGGGATCTTCCCGGACCGGGGGGCACGAACCCGTGTCCCCTGCATTGGCAGGCGGACTCTCAACCACTGCGACACCAGGGAAGCCCAAGAGAGTGATTCTTTAAAAGAAAAGAAAGAAAGCAGTCCAATTTATTCAGTGGAAAATACAACATGCTACATTTCTATATTTTATTCAACTATAATTCACGAATGTTTACAGAGTTCAGTCTTTAACTATGGGATATTATGTCTCTTGGCCCATAATTTTTGGTTATTAAATAGGTTTGAATAAAAGATTCCTGAGATAGCTTGTTTATTCCTATGTATGTTTGTAAAGAATCCCCAGTGAGGTCAGTAGTCCACTTGAGTCTACGGCCCTAACTCCCTAAGGCTCCATATTTGAGAAAATACAGTTATTCCCTTAGAACTCCATAAAAGGTCTAATACCTAATTTGTCTGTTGGGAGTCAATAAAAATAAGTTTTGGGACTTCCCTGGCGGTCCAGTGGTTAAGACTCCATGCTCCCAATGCAGGGGGCCCGGGTTCGATCCCAGGTCGGGGAACTAAGATCCCTCATGCCGTATAGTGCGGCCAAACCAAAAAATAAATAAATAAATGTTTTGCCAATGACTCAATCTCTACTCCCTTTTCATAGATTTTTTTTGTCCCCAACTCCCCAAGGGCAAGGATGCAGTTGGCTGCAGTTGTGTTTATTATTATAACAGATAGAATGACAGGTTCTCCTTCTCAGGTGACACTTCGTAGAGCGATGTTCCTTTTACTGATGATAAAAATGGCCCCTAATGTTCTGGTGTTTGGCTTCCAATAGTAAGGATGGCATCTGAGCATTAAAACTTCCTTGCAAGTTCAGAGTCTTCCTGAAAGAAGGAAACTTTTATTCCAACTGAGGTTGGTGCAAGAAGCTCTTTGTATAGTTTTCCTCATATTACATTCATTCTGTTTCCTATGTGAGGTGATTCACCAGTGGCTCGAAACATGAAAGGGAAATCCTAACTTGAATCCCTTAGGGAAAACAGTGCAAGCTAAATCCCTGTTAGACCTGGAGAGGATGGCACAAATGCTAAGTCCTGCTGGAGTCCTGTGTTTCAAAGATGCCATTACTTGTCTGAAATAGAAGTGTTATATAGCATGTTGGGTCATCACAAACCCCCTTTTTGAGATGCTTGTCCCAAAAACCTAGGATATCTTTATTGACAGCAGTGTCCCTTTTTCCTAAGTTTGTAAAAAAGATAGAATATATTCACTGATCTCCCCTGAACCCTATTGTGGGGAGCCCCCTTGGGAAAATGGATATTGTACCAACTATAGTTTGGGGTTTAGACCTAAACTTTGAAAGAAAAAGTGGTCTGTATTCAGGCTTGGAGCAGCAGTAGAAGTTTTCCAGATGGACCCATGGAGGGCTATGAGACTGAACCAAAAAGCAGCAACATGGCCTCATTTCCCATTGTACACATTTGCTAAAACAAATGCAGAATCATTTAAGCCACTTCCTCCAGGCTCTATGGAGGGAAAAACTTAACATTTAAAGGAAAAATTAAGTAACTGATTTCCTTATTAAATCTCTGTAAAAGATGAGGTCATTATTTGTCCTGTTAGCCTGCCCAGATCTCAATTTGGATAATTACATTCCTCCTACCTAATTTATCCCTGTAATTTTAATTGGTTTCAGAATTCGACTGCATTTCTCTTCAGTCGTTGTGTCGTGTTGTTATTTGGTATCAAACAGCTGTTATGTTCTACCACAGAGCTGAATATTTTTCAGCAACTGATGCAGTGATTTCTGTCCTAGAGGGGCAAATAAGGCAATTTGCAAGGGCTTTGAGATGACAAATAATCCCTAAATGCATAGATGTGTGGCATTAATTATTGATAGCAATGGTTACACTCTAGAGTCACTGTTCTTAAAACAACACAGAGCATCACCTTTGGTCTGCAAAGACACATATGCAGAGAAAAATCCCTGTTTCTATAGGTTTTGTCTCTGGGTTGACATGCACTCCTAAGTATTAATGATCTTTCTTCTGCCTTGCTAAGATCATACTGGTTTTAATTAAATACATACTGCAGATACGTATTTAATTAAATACGTACTAAGAACAGGTGTTCATTTTGTTTTTTAATCAACTTAGAGGAAGTTGGTTAGTTCTTTTACATGTGTAACAACATGCTATGTAGCCGTTCTCCCTTCGATCACTTGTTTGTTTATATCCGACTGGAGATGACAAAGATTGAAAGTCTGCAACTAAAAGCTATTCTGAAGTCTGACATCAGTGTGTTAGTGAATTCGGTCGTCCTCTTAGGGACCCACGTTATTGCCAGTGCTGTTGTCAAGTGCCATGTTTGACACCCCTAATGGAGATGGGCAATCTCTGTCATCCATTATGGCTTTCACTTTTGGTTAGCTTTCAGCCTCAGGGTAAGTAATAATGACCTAATTCGTAGACGCGTAAGCAGCTCCCTTCTCTTTTTCACATCAGAAAATGGTTTCTCTTTCCTTTTTTGATGAATGGGGTAGCACATCTGAAATATCTTCTGAGAACTGATGTGCATTAAGATTGATTTCTACCCAAATGTCCTTCAGTTTTATCACCCAAATCTTTTAAAAGTCACGGGACCTAGGAAAATGTGGTCACCGCCAAGATACACATGCTCACTGCTGACAACTAGAGCTCTGTGTCAGTGGCCTTGACCTGTGGAAATAAGCAAGGCAGAGACCTTTTTGTTCACTTTAGGGGACATACGACAAGCAAGGACAGCACGGAGTAGTCAGAGCCAGTGGTTACTGACCTGGGCTGGGACTGCTGAGAACCAGCCAGCTCCATTGTCTCTGTTTGTCTTTCATGGACAGTCTACCCCCATCGCATTTTCTGTATTGCCCGCTACTCTCACACCTGACCTGCATCAGATGCCCATGTTTTGTTTTATGCCTGTAGCATCTCGTCAGCATTCTTCCAAACTTCCCTAATGGCTGCAAAATCCCAGAAGCATGGCAGCCACTCTAAATAATTAGGAACTACGTACCCAAGGTAACACCCTATCCGGACCACTAACATCACAGCTCTGTAAATGGGACATAATAATACTGTCTCCTCTCTGTAATCCTGTGACCTCACAGGTCTAGCAGACGAGGAGCAATGTTGAATGCCTGTAGACAGTGCCACCAGAATTGAGTGTCTTCAAGATAGTTGTGGCGTAAGGACAGGTGGACACAATGCTGAGAGAAATGTGAATGAAAGCCCAGTTGGTGGGCTGGGGGTTGGTGGGCATGTCTGGCAAAGGCAGAGAGAAGCAGGAAGCATGAATGAGGAGTTACAAACTGCGCTCCTACCAGGCTGCTGTGATAATGGAGTCAGAGGGGCAGAAAAAGCGCAGAGGAGGCAATGAGTAAGCCTGACCTTGAGCAATAGCTTTACCTTTCCATCCCGGGAGGAGAAGGATGCGTGTGCAGGCAGGAAGGCATTTTCGAGAGATAGAACTCTGTGCAAACGCATGTGAGACTCCCAAATGTGAACTAGATAGCTAGTGGGAAGCAGCTGCATAGCACAGGGAGGTCAGCTCTGTGCTTTGTGACCACCTAGAAGGGTGGGCTAGGGAGGGTGGGAGGGAGACGCAAGAGGGAGGGGATATGGGGATATACGTATACGTATAACTGATTCACTTTGTTATACGGCAGAAACTAACACACCATTGTAAAGCAATGATACTCCAATAAAGATGTTTAAAAAAAAAAAAAAGGCATGTGAGAGTGGTGTGTTCCAGGAGGAAAACAAAAAAACGCACAGTGGTTCAATACGGCCATAGTGAGCGGAGATGAGTGGACATAGCAGGGTGTGGGGCAGGTCTGGGAAGGAAGTAGAGTCTAGTTGTGATAACTACTTTGGGGCCATATATGGAGTCTCACTCATCCCGAAGGCATTGAGGAGCCTTCAAAGGACTTTAGATAGAGGAAGGGTGATGTGATCACGTTTCTGTTAGCAGAACTGTAGCATGTATATATATATATATATATATATATATATATATATATATATATATATATATATATATATATGTGTGTGTGTGTGTGTGTGTATATATATATATATATATATATCTGTAGATAGATATAGAAGTGGAGAGATTATAGGGAGGCGAAAAACAAGTTTTAGGGAGCTTCCTTAGTGATCCAGGGCAATTGCTAACAAGAGCAAGTATACCTGTCTTCCTCCCTTCTTTTTTTTTTGTAAAACCTGAATATGACGGCATATCCTTCTCTTTACTCACTGCTGTGATGGAATACGGAACCTAGAAAATCAAGTCTGTTTTGAGTTACAAAGTATCACCAGCCTATAGAAACTGCTGATGGTCACGTGGAAATAGGATTGCAATGGGGAAGACGTAAGCGCCTAGGGACAGCAAAAATCAAATCAAATTGATTCTTCTGCTGATGACGATTAATATTAGTATTTGATTGTACTTACGTCAAAGGTTTCAATCAATATTGTGCCTCCTCTTCTACTTCCTTGCTGTCCACACGGCCCACTTCCCCAGAGGTTTAGCTAAATTAACTACTAATTAAGCAATAACATTTGCAGATGACTTGTAAGGCTTTGCTATATTATTAACAAAATGAAAGGAATGGCAATCGATTTGGAAAGTTCATTCACTCAATGAACAAAGACTGTTTGAACATCTGTTATCTGTATTTGTTAGCTACTATGCTAACAATTGGCAATACCAAGATGCAACGTAGTGTCCCTGCTTCTTGGAGCTGGAGCAGCGGCATGGGAGGGGTAACTAAGGATCTGATCAAGTGTGGGTATTGAAAAGGAAGTACTGGATCCCCCCCAAAAAAGAAAGTACTGGATCCCAAGGCTTCACGGAGTAGTGGATCTTTTCGCTCCTTAGAATAAATGTTACAGTGAGAATATCACTTCAAATCAGATTAAAGATGAGACGTGACAGTGACTAGGTTGGTGGGCACTGGTGCCAAACTGCCTGGGCTCACATCCCAGTTCCACCACTTACAAGCTCAGCTTCTTCACTGGTAAATGTGGATCCTCACATCATAAGGGTAACTGTGAGGTCCATGTGGGTTAATATCTATGAAGTGCTCAGATCGGTGCTTCCTGCATTGTAGCTGCTCCATCATTGTTATTTATTGTTATTGTTAGGATCAAAAGCCAGGCTACTTACAATAGCAAAGTGGAAAAGCAAAATAAAGTTCAACAGATCAGATATATTAAGGAAGAGATGTCTTCTCCAGATATCTGTCCTCTCTCTACAGAGGTGAACTTTCTCCCTTTGGCCATGGTTCTAAAGAGAGAGTTAGCATCTCGGAAATCAGACAACCATGAGAAAGAGACTATTGTTCTTGCTTTCCAAGGATGACATGGTGGGGTGTTGGACTCCTAAGGGAATTATAGGATGGAATTTCAGAACATTATCTTAGAGTACAAATCTTCCTGCATACAGCTATGTTTTTAAGAGTTATTCCTGCCGCAAATAAAGATCTCGGGAAATTGATAGAAAACAATATATATTGTTAGCCCAATCTATTGACCCAGTGGTGTTCTAAATTAGCCCTTGTTACCCCTCATTTACCAGATTGATTTCACGCTCCTCTCAACCTCAAACCCATTTTCAGTCTGGTTCTTTCAATAATGTAACCATACTTTCTTTCAAAGTATGGAACCCTACCAACGTCATCAGTTCCTGGAGTTTACAAACCATTTCACAGAATGCTTTCTCTTCAGTTCGCATGCATGAAGCCTGCAGTGGTAAGCTTTGTGCAAAAGAGGACTGATCATTAGAACCTTTTATAAACGTGGTCCTTCTCTATGAGCGGTCAGGGTGAGGCAGGAAGGGCACTGGGCTGGATGAGGAAAAGTGACCTGGCTCTAGTCCTGGCTCTGACCTTGGAAAAAAAAACCCACAACTTGTGGGGCTTCAATTTCTTCATTTGTTAAACAGTGGAGGTAGACTATGTGAACTCTATGGTTTTACTCCCTTTCAGGCTCCCAGTGAATGAAAAGTGACGAATGTTTTAATTAGAGATATAATGAAGTGAAATGTAAGATGACCTCATTCATACATTCAGCAAGTATTTCTTGAAAGCTTAGTATGGACCTGTACCAGGTACAGGGCTCGGGGCATGGTGGTAGCAAGGGCTACCCCTTATGGAGTGTATATTCTAAAGGGGGAGACAGACAATTAAGAAATTAGCAAAATAATTTCAGATTGTTAGAAGTACTCAGGGAAATAACTGAGTAAGGACAGAACGAATAGCAGAAGGGGGCTCACGGGTCTAGAGAGAGTGGTCGCCTGGTCAAGGATCTTCCCCCTCCCCCTGCCTGCCCCCCAGCCTTCCCCTCCACCCCATCGTCTCATGGATACTTTTGTAATCATGACCCACGGTGAAGAGTCTGCCACAAAGGAAAAGGAAGAGAGGTTTCCAAGAGAGGACTCAGCCCACTGTGAAGACCCCCCCAAGGAACAAAGATATTTGAGATTTTTAACACAACCCACCAGGCCTAAATATGCACCCACTAACAGTCAGTGGGAGATTTATAGCTGTTTGTGAAAGCTACAGAGATATGGTTTCACAGCATGCAGACGGTGTCCGTTAAGTCCTCTATCTCAAAACGTGCCCGCTCCCTAAAGAGCTCTTGAAGTGAAGTATACAACCCATATACTGTGTGCAAGCCAACGCGAGCAGGCTGATTTCTGGAATCCAAGGTGGTTGTGAGAATCACATGGTATACTCTTCAGTGAGTAAGACCTCGTAAACTCACGCTGTAGGTGTGAGTTACCATTATGCTTCCTGCTAAGAGAGACGTTACAGACGGCATCTGCGAGCACCATCCACTTCCAGACGTTCAGCTTGGTTCTGAGGGCAAGCTCTGTTCTTCCTGCTTCCGTCTTCCTCTGCAGATATCAGACTAACCTTGCTTGGGAGTCACAGCGTCACGAAGGTGAGGTCTTCCCTTTCATGGCTCCTACAGACATTGGTGTTTGACTTGCCAACTGAGTCCCAGCTTAGCATCACAAATCAGAAAACACCGTCTCGATGGCATCTGGGCGGCCACTCCTCTATCACACAAATGTGAGACAAGAATAAATGTATGTCTCAGTTTGGGTCACATGTTTCTCCAGGAAATAATAAATGAAGAAAAAAAAAAAAACTAGGTTAAAAATAAGCCCAAAGAAAGTGAGTGTCTTTCTAAATCTTCTATTGAGTTAGTAAGGGACTTGGGGAGAAATAAGAAACCAGAGAGAAGGAAACAGAAAGGCAAACCCAGTTAGTAAAGCAGAGATGCTATTAAAAGGACTGAAAACTTGCTAATACATCCTACCATGGCAATTTTCCTGATACTAACCTTGCCGGTAGTTTCAATGCAAGTTAAACAAGAGCTAGGCACCTTCATGTGGCAGTGCTTCTGGGTTTAGCCAAATACAGCCTTCCATTTGAACTCACTAAATCTTACACAGCAGGGATCACTTCTGCTCTGAAACATAGTCTTCTAATACGAGCTCCAATACCATGTAATCGAATGAATTCTGTCTGCAATTCCCTGCACATCACTGATATATTTCAGAATACATACTTTGATCAGAAGTACCTACATCTGTGTAATAATTATTTCATAGTATTTTTTGACATTTCATAATGTTTCTAAATAAAAATCTTTAGATGACAACAAATGTTTGAACTACTAAACAATCCGTTTCATGTCACAGTTTTAAAAAACACCTGGTTTGCTCCTACACTGTTGGTGGGAATGTAAATTGGTGCAACCACTGTGGAGAACAGTATGGAGGTTCCTTAAAAAACTAAAAATAGAACTACCATATGATCCAGCAATCCCACTCCTGGGCATATTTGTGGAAAAGACGAAAACTCTAATTCAAAAAGATGCATGCACCCCAGTGTTCATAGCAGCACTATTCACATTAGGCAAGACATGGAAACAACCTAAATGTCCATCCACAGATGAATGTATAAAGAAGATGTGGTATATATATACAATGGAATATTAGCCATAAAAAAGAATGAAATAATGCCATTTGCAGCAACGTGGATGGACCTACAGATTATCATACTAAGTGAAGTAAGTCAGACAAAGACAAATATCATATGATATCACTTATATGTGGAATCTAAAAAAAATGTTACAAATGAACTTATTTACAAAAGAGAAGTAGACTCACAGACGTAGAAAACAAACTTACGGTTACAAAAGGGAAAAGGGTAGGGGGGAGTAAATTGGAAATTTAGGTTTAACAGATACACACTACTATGTATAAAATAGATAAACAACAAGGATTTGCTGTATAGCACAGGGAACTGTATTCAAGGTCTTGTAATAACCTATGATGGAAAAGAATCTGAATCACTTTCCCGTACACCTGAAACTTTGTAAATCAACTATACTTCAATTGAAAATTAAATAAATAAAGTATACGGGAGAATGTGGGGAAAACAACCACCTGGTATGGTACCTGGCATGGAGTGGGCAACTCAGTGTTTCTTGAATGAAAATTGTTAAGTAGAGTCTTTATCTCTAAGAAGCGTCATCATAACCTAGTCCCCACGCTAACCTTGAATGTGATGCAGAATTCATATGCTTTGTTTGCTAATTGGAAAAAAGTTCTGGAGGATGTTTGCAGTTAGAAAATATTAGTCACAACACATTTTTAGTGTGTTTGGAAGAAAAATTTTAATACCATTGAGGATTAGATCATTTAATGGGAAAATAAACAGGGATCCCATGTACTTGACGTATTTCTCGACCACACCCTCAAGCCAGTTCTTCAACTCGGTAATGCTTACTTATCCTCCAGGCCCAAAGTCATGTCCTAAGGGAACTTTCTGGATGCTAAATCTGTATCCGATCTCTTTTTTTTTTTGCGGTACGCGGGCCTCTCACTGTCGTGGCCTCTCCCGTTGCGGAGCACAGGCTCCGGACGCGCAGGCTCAGTGGCCGTGGCTCACGGGCCCAGCCGCTCCGCGGCATGTGGGATCTTCCCAGACCGGGGCACGAACCCGCATCCCCTGCATCGGCAGGCGGACTCGCAACCACTGCGCCACCAGAGAAGCCCCCCAATCTCTTTTTATACACTCACAGCACCAAGTACGGCGGCCTCAAAATACTAACCTTGCTGAGGGTCCTACTCAGAACATCTCAAAGGTGAGGCCTCTTTCATTGTTCACACAATTATAATTCTACAGCAGTTTGGCTCATTACCTGATTGATGCCTATTTTCCACATTAGACTATAAGGTGCTTGAGGACAGTATCATGAAAAATAATATTTCTTGAACAAACATTGTATGAAGTGTTTTTTGTGTCCAGTTCTTTTGTGGCCCATTAGTCATTTCAAGCAATCAGAAAAGCAGCCTTTACATCTCGTAAATTATGAGCCAGAATTTGAATGCATGATGGTTAGGGATGATACTCTGTTCCATGTGAAGATAAAGTCCAAACATCAGATACTCTTTCTCTTTTCCAAGACGTTTTTTTTTCTTTTCCATTATGGTTTATTACAGGATATTGAACATAGTTCCCTGTGCTATTCAGTAGGACCTTGTTGTTTATCCATTCTATATATAATAGTTTGCATCTGCTAATCCCAAACTCGCACTCCATCCCTCCCCCACCCCCCTCCCCCTTGGCAACCATAGGTCTGAGACAAACATTTTAACCAATATCCCTAACCAGTTTCTCCTCCAATATATAAAAATTTGTTGTCCTTACTCCTGTATATCTTATTTTCACCCAAAGGTATATGTGACCTTAAAAATTATAATTAAATTAAAATTAAAATGAACAAAAAGAGAACATTGAACTTGGGGTAGTTACAGCTCCTCTCCCTGGCAGCTCCATGCAGCAAGGTACCATTACTCTGGAGAACTGAAAGGAAGGAAAGTTGATTAGCCCTGGGACATTGGTCTCTGAGATAGAGGAAGACTTCTCCTTTCAATGTTATTAGAGAAATACTTTTTTCAAAATGAATTCATAGTACAAATTTTGCCCCCAAATATGTCCTCTATCACTTCTCTGACAAGGACAATCAATATACAAGACGGTCTCTTCCTGAAGAAGCCTAAAAGATCCCAAATGCTCTAGATTCTCCAGTATATTTGGGGCTGACCAATGGCTGACATCAGACCTTCCACCATAAAATTTAGGAACAGATGCCATTCTTAAATTGTAATCTTTCTTCTTTTTAAAGAAATAAAGGAATACCGTTATATAAGAATTAGGAAAGTGTTTTTTCAGTTATCTATTGCCACAATGATGCTGCATAATAAATAATCACAATACATTGGTGGCCTACAATAATAAGCTTTTTTTTTATTAAAGTATAGTTGATTTACAGTGTTGTGTTAGTTTCAGGTGTACAACAAAGTAAATCAGTTATACATATATATATTTTTTCAGTTTCTTTTCCCTTATAGGCTATTACAAAATATTGAATATAGTTCTCTGTCCTATACAGTAAGTCCTCGTTGGTTATCTATATTTTATATATAGTAGTGTGTATATGTTAATCCCAAAGTCCTAACTTATCCCTCCCCCCACTTGCCCTTTGGTAATTATATGTCTGTGCGTCTATTCCTTTTCTATGTCTGTGGATCTATTTCTGTTTCGTATATAAGTTCATTTGTATTATTTTTCTTTTTTTTAGATACCACATATAGATGATATCATATGATATTTGTCTTTGTCTGGCTTACTTCACTTAGTATGATAATCTCTAGGTCCATCCATGTTGCTGCAAATGGCACTATTTTATTCTTTTTTATGGCTGAGTAATATTCATATATATATATATATACCACATCTTCTTTATACATTCAGCTGTTGGTGGACATTTAACTTGCTTCCATGTCTTGGCTATTGTAAATAGTGCTGCAGTGAACACTGGGGTGCGTGTATCTTTTTGAATTACGGTTTTCTCCAGATATATGCCCAGGAATGGGGTTGCAGGATCATGTGGTAGCTGCAAACTTTTTTTTTTTCTTGCTCACAAAAAAAAAGCAAGCAGGAGAGCAGTAATTGCCTAATGACTTTTCCAAGGGTAATTAACCTTTGTTTCTTATTATTTTTCTATACATCTTTTACTGTCTGGTTTATCTTGGTATCCATTATTCTAACTACAATTACCTCACTCTTTTAATTATTGTCAATGGGACCAGAACATTAAACTTCCATTGGCTTAATATCCCTCTCACCTTGACTCCTACTTGGATGCTTTTTACCCATGGAGCCAAGCTCCCCACTAGCCTAAAGTCTAGGTGGATGCGAGGTGGGTACCTCATTTGCACCTGAGATGCTATGGGGGAGGAGGAATACGCCAGTTGGGAAGATGCCAATCAGAAGTTAGAACAGGTCATCAAACAGTCTGAAGAAACTTAGAGAAGGTTTAGCACCAAGGAGACCGAGCTGAGAAAGCCAGTGAGACAGAGAAGGCTGAAGGTTTAGGAACAGGATGCCCATATAACTTCTCATTCATTTTATTCTGAGAATGAAAGGAGACACTTAAATAATTACACCAGAACAGGAGCCGTAAACCTGGACTGTCCCTGGCCAGGACACATGGTTGCCATCAGAGGGAAAGGAATCAAGAGCAATCCTTCAGACTCCGCTATGGTGGATACTTTATCACTCTGTCCTTTGTCCATATGTCCATTGCTGACCAACTCCTCTCCGATGGACACGTCAGTTCCTTCTCTTGCTTAGTTGAAGAAGTATCTTTAATCAGCCATGGTCAAGTCTTGTCTTTGCATCACTTGTCTTTTTTTTTTTTTTTTTTTTTTTTTTTAAATTTATTTATTCATTTATTTATTTTTGGCTGTGTTGGGTCTTCGTTTCTGTGCGAGGGCTTTCTCTAGTTGTGGCAAGCGGGGGCCACTCTTCATCGCGGTGCGCGGGCCTCTCACTGTCACGGCCTCTCTTGCTGCGGAGCACAGGCTCCAGACGCGCAGAGCTCAGTATTTGTAGCTCACGGGCCCAGCTGCTCCGTGGCACGTGGGATCTTCCCAGACCAGGGCTTGAACCCGTGTCCCCTGCATTGGCAGGCAGACTCTCAACCACTGCGCCACCAGGGAAGCCCGCATCACTTGTCTTTAAGGTGACATGCCTGAATATCCCTGATGAGACCAGTTTTGTGTTAATTTTATAGTATGGCTATTAGAGGAGAACAGACCTACATCCTTTATTCCCAAGTTTTTGAAGACTATCCTCCAATACCATTATTCCCAATTTTTTTCTGTATTTATTAGAAGGACTTGCATTTAAAAAAAGCACACCATTGTAAAGCAATTATACTCCAATAAAGATGTTAAAAATAAATTAATTAATTAAAATACTTTACGGGAGGAAAAAAATTGGTATTATTTTTCAAAGTTTTGGAACCTCACATCAAGCAGTTTTGGTGCTTGGAAGAGGGAAAGCATGGGTGCCCCGTTAAACATCCCAATCTAGGGCTTCCCTGGTGGTGCAGTGGTTGAGGGTCCGCCTGCCGATACGGGGGACACGGGTTCATGCCCCGGTCTGGGAAGATCCCACATGCCGCGGAGCGGCTGGGCCCGTGAGCCATGGCCACTGAGCCTGCGCGTCCGGAGCCTGTGCTCCGCAGCGGGAGAGGCCGCGGCAGCGAGATGTCCACGTACCGCAAAAAAAAAAAGAAACATCCCCATCTAAAGCCCGCCTGTCTCTGGGTGGATATTCTTAAGTATTTAAAATGTGATAGAATGGGTCAGAAAGGCATAGCATTAGCTATGGAAATTGTGGTATGTAAATTATGGCTCAATTTGCTGTATAACTGTCGTATTTGTCAGGATGGAGCATAAAAGCAAAGAGAAATGGTGAGCATCGTCATCTCATGAAAAGAGGCCTGTCCCAATTATATTTGTGTTATCTATTATCCTATCTTTCCAAACATTTCTTTTTCTACTAACATCTTATGTAACGAAATAAGCTTCAGTTATCTGGAACAAGTAAGGAAAGATTTCCATCTGTTTTCTTTTCTGTGTTTAGTTTAGTTTTGTTTTTTTTAACCTTCCTGATTTTGAGTCAGAATTTAAATTGGCTTTCCCCATTCCAAGTTTATAAAGGTATTTTGTCCTTTTCTTCTAGACCTGTTATGGTTTCATTTATTTTCAACACTTAAATCTTCGGCCCATCTGGAATTTATCCTGTCATAAGTGGATCCAGCTCTCCTTTTTCACGTGGCTGACCCCTTACCCCAATAACGTGACGTTTATTATATACAAAGACCTGTAAGTGATGGGGTCTATTCTTCTTAATCTTCTTCCATTGGTCTGTCTACCTATTCATGTGCTTATATCCCATTGATTCAATTATGAAGGCCTCATAGTGTGTTGTAACATCTGGTAGCATTAGTCCCATTTAATCTCTCTTCTTTCTCAGAATTTTCCTGGCTCTCCTTGTTTGTTTGCTTTTCCATATAGACTTTAGAATCAGCTAGTTTCGTTTCTTTAAACTCATTGATATTTTTATTAGGATTACATTAACTTCATAAACTCCATTAGGAGGAATGACAGCTTTCTGTTGCCATGTATTCTGATTCCAAATACATGAGATTTTTTTCCATCTATTAAGTTTTATTTTGTGTCCTTCAGAAATGTCTTAAAGTTTTCATCTAACTTTCCACATTTCCGGTTAAGTTTTATCTTTGGGAGTACTATTCTAAATGGGGTCTTTTCTTTCATTATGTCTTCTAACTTGTATTTATATACTGTTGATTTCTGGGCTTCCCTGGTGGCGCAGTGGTTGAGAGTCCACCTGCCGATGCAGCGGACACGGGTTCGTGCCCTGGTCCGGGAAGATCCCACATGCCGCAGAGCGGCTGGGCCCGTGAGCCCTGCGTGTCCGGAGCCTGTGCTCCACAACGTTAGAGGCCACAACAGTGAGAGGCCCGCATACCGCAAAAAAAAAAAAAAAAAAAAAAAAAAAGTTCCTGGACCTAGACAATTACCTTTTCTGTGTCTACAGAGATGATCGTGTTTTCCTTAAATCTGTAAATGTGATAAGTGATATTAATACATTCCCTAATACCAATCTTTGTATTTCCAGAATAATCTCTACTGAGTCATGAAGTTTTACTGTTTTAATGTGTTACCAGATCCTAGCTGTTCCTATTTGATAAAGGATGTTTACATTTATATGCATGAGTTCTGTTGATTTCTAGTTTTCTTTGTGCAGTGCTTGCCAGATTTCGGTATGCATGTTGTACAGACACATCACATAAAGAATTTGGGAGGGTTCTTTATTTTTCTGTGTCTTGGAGAAGTATAAATTGCATGGGAACTAGATGATCTTCAGTGATATGGTAAAATTCCCAGCAGGCTTGATGGATTGCCTACTACACATCAAACACTGTGCTTGGTCATTGGAGATAAAGGGATGAATGAAAGATGGTCCCAGCCTTCAAGGAACTGGGATGTGATAAGCGTGTCATGGATGTGATAAGCATGTCAGTAATATATTACAAAACGGAATTATTAGTTTCTATAATAAAAGTATAAAGAATGATTTGTTAAAGAAAACAGTGAACTACGCTCCATCAATGATGGGGTTACTCATGAGAATGGCAGGCACAAGCCTAACCAATGCGATTTCAGGAGCCCTAACCCCCTAAACTTGCCTCCAGCTGCTGAAGTTCCTTCAGTAGGTGACTAAAGACTTATTATTTCACATTGTGAGTCTTGAAATGAAGCTGCCCCTGGGAGAGATGGAACACCCTTTTTGTCTACACTTGGAAAGAAATGATTGGTGGACATCTGTTCCTGACGGTAATTTTATTTTTTTAACTTTTTAATTTTATATTGGAGTAGAGTTGATTAACAATGTTGTGTTAGTTTCAGGTGTACAGCAAAGTGATTCAGTTATACATATACATGTATCTATTCCTTTTCAAACTCTTTTGACTTCCCTGCTGTCCAGTGGTTAGGACTCTGCGCTTTCACTGCTGGGGTCCAGGTTTGATCCCTGGTTGGGGAACTAAGATCCCACATGCCACGTGGCCAAAAAAACAAACAAACAAAAACAAAAAAAAACCTATAATACCACCTGATGGTAATTGTAGTACAGAAAAAGAAACAGTAAAGATTGTAAATTCATGGTAGTGAGATTAGTGAGGAGGTCCCAAAAGGGAATGAAAGGATTGTCAACAGTAAACTTGGGCTTCCCTGGTGGTGCAGTGGTTCAGAATCTGCCTGCCAATGCAGGGGACATGGGTTCGAGCCCTGGTCCAGGAAGATCCCACATGCCACGGAGCAACTAAGCTGGTGCGCCACAACTACTGAGCCTGCACTCTAGAGCCCACGAGCCATAACTACTGAGCCCACGTGCCACAACTACTGAGCCCACGTGCCACAACTACTGAAGCCTGCCCGCCTACAGCCCGTGCTCCACAACAAGAGAAGCCACCACAATGAGAAGCCCGTGCACCTCAAAGAAGAGTAGCCCCCGCTCGCTGCAACCAGAGAAAGCCCGCGCACAGCAATGAAGACCCAACGCGACCCAAAATAAGATAAATTAATTAAAAAAAATAAAATAAACTTTGTCAGTTTTACTCCTTTGTCTGCGTATCTACCTGAAATGCAGTCAGTGAAGAGATTAGCTTGTTTCTTCACCAGTGTCTGTCTGCCTCTCTCTCTCACATTCTCTCATTCACTCTCACCTTTCTCTCTCTCCCATTCTTTCCCTCTCCTTGTAAATTTAGTAGAAGAATTATACAGAAAAGTACACACACACCAAAAAACAGATAACTTGATTAATTTTCACAAACTAAACACACTCATGTAACCCTCAGCCCCCTCAACTGCCCTCCAGTGAGTACTCTCCTATTTTTTACCTTGATGTAAATAAAATCATGTAAGGTATGCTTTTTTTCTTGTATTTGGTTTCTTTTGTTCAATATTACGTTTGTGAAATTCAGCCATGTTCCTATATGTTAATTCAGTCCTCATTGCAGTGTAGTATTACATGTATGAATATACCACAATTTATTTATCTGTTCTTACATGGGTAGTTTTCAGTTTGGAGCTATAATAGATTCTCATACTGCCATAAGCATTCTTGTCCATGATTTTTCATCGTCTTCCTATTGGGTCTACACCTAGGAGTGGAATTCCTAGGTCATAGGCTAGGCAGATGTTCGCCTTTTATAGGTACTGCCAACCGGTCTTCCAGAGTGGTTATGCTCATTTACAATCCCCCCAGCAGTGTACAGAGTTCCATTTGCTCTGTACCTTCATCAATACCTGCTAATGTCTATCATTATCATTTTAGCCATTCTGTGCAAGCCACACATGAAGGTTAGTTTCAGTGCTTAGTAAAGCTTTGGCTAATTTTGATGAAAGGACTCACTGTTTTTTTTTCAATAAAAGGAATGGAAAGTTTTCAAGTAGTCAAAGATTTCATTCATTCAGAGGAAAAACATCATCTTACTGAAGCCAATTTTCATTTCAGTCAATACTGGGCAAAGTCCGAACATTATCACGGTGCACTTCTTAGGTTTAAAAATGTTTTCCAGTTGTAACGTTGCTGCTTCATTCTGTACACCATAGTTCTAATAAATGACGTCTCTACGGGTGTGGAATAATCATTGTCCCACATAAATAATGCAAGGTAATGAGCCAAAGAATAGTTTGTGAATTACAGAGAAAACAGTGGGTTGAACTGTAGTAATTACTGAAGAATGAAAGAAGTCAATCGGAAAGTCAATAAAGAAGACTTAAGCAGAGCAGAGAAAGGAAACAGAGTTTTTCATTGAGGTTGGAGAATTCCTGGTAAGTTAAAGGTCATGAGGAGGGAGTTTCAAAAAATGTGCACTTTAAATTGTAGAAAGTCTACTCCACCAGGATCAGTGCTGTTTAACAAAGTCTCCCCGGGTAAGAGTGACAAGCAGCTCGAGACATTAAAGCAAATACTGATCGTATCCTCCTTTTATACTGGGGAGGGAAGAAGATGGAAATGAAAGAGACAGAAGCAGAAGAGTTGGAATGATCTGAAATGGTCTCTAATGAATATTTTAATTTTTTAGTGCAAACTCTCCCCAGAATACATTCAGACATGAGGGCTAAAAAGATAGGAAAATTAGGTTTTATCCCATTCTATTAATTCTTAAAGGTAAAGTATTAAATATAATAATGTGTACTTTCTTTTTTAGTAGCACTTATCAGCGTTTTATTTATTTGTCTTTATCCCTCATGGACTGCTCACTCAGAGAAAGCAGGGACCTCTGACCATTGTTCTCCCTTGCTTATCACAGCACCTGAGCTACTCAGTAAATATTGGTCGAACACATGAATGCACAAACACACCGTCTAGGTTAACACTTTCCTTTGGTTTTTATTGACTAATCTCCAAATCTTATCTTTCATATCTTATGTTTTAAAATAAAGGGGGAGGTGTTAAGATCTAGTTCCATTATCCCAGATTTCTTGTCCTAAAGGAAAATTTTGCACAAAGGGTTCCGCAGAGCAGGAGAGAGAATGAGAAGACCAACTCTGTCCCTAAGGAAGTCAGGAGAGGGCGTGAAGAATTTCCTAAAACGCTGAGAGCAAACCCCAAAACTGATACGTTAATATTAAAAGTTTGTCAGAACTAAACAAAGGTACGGAGAAACCAGCATAATATAAAAGAAAAAAATACTTGAATACAGTTTTTTTAATAAAAAAAACTCTTTTTAAAAGATAATGTAATGTAATGTAAAAGATAATAATAGAAAATAAGGAATATACATTTGTCACAATTAAATGACTCAAAGTTAGATCACCGTAAGTAGGACAAATGTTAGGATATTTTATAGAGAGAAGAAAACATAATCAGCCATGCTTGAGACCAAGAAGGGAAGCTGGGATAAGATGGATCCTTCTAAAATGAAAATAGATTTCCTTAAAGAGGAAAGATTGGACAGATTTCTGCAAAATGTAATGAACAGTAATGCTCACTACCGTGAGAAGTTAGTGAAGATAAGCTTCTTGGATTTAAGCTAGATCCCTGAACCCGGGTCCTTTGCAAATTGCACAGCTGCCAATGCATCAGCCTGGTTTTATTTTAACAACATTTACAATTTCCCTTTCAGTTGAAGCAAGGCTGAGGGACCATCTGAACAGATAATGAAATAACTGTGAAAGTTCAGAGCATGCTGAACAAAACAAAATATGTTTTGCCTGATTTATGCAAACTAAACATATCGTCAAGGTTTTGAAGCAGTTAGTCCAAAATATGCACAAAATACAGCATTTTTCTCAAGTAGCCTGGCAGCAGATGAATTAAATGGAAATGTGCCTCTGAAACGGTTTGATCAGATTGTATAGATGTGCTGAACATTTTGGTAGTTTCGTGATCTGAATTCATGAATAATGTCTTTTCCTTAAGGAATACCCTATCAAGTTCACCCTAAAACCACAACTCTTTCCCCTTATTAATGGAGTTCTTCCATTACAAATTCTAGAAGCACCTTTATTTTTGAAACCTCTGCTAAAAAGGAAGTGAAATTAAATACATTGTTTACTCCTTTCCACGTGAAAAAACAAACCAGATCGATAGTGGGCCTCTGTGACTTGCTTTCACACAGAGAAGGTCCAGGACTTTGTATGTCTGAGGAGGGCTTTTCTATCCCCTGACCATGGCTGCAGTGAAGAGGTCAATGAATTCTGCAAATATCCAAAGTTGGTTTTAATGGGAGTATAGTTGATTTACAAGGTTGTGTTAGTTTCAGGGGTACAGCAAAGTTAATCAGTTATACATATACATATATCCACTCTTTTTTAGATTATTTTCCCATATAGGCCATTACAGAATATTGAGTAGAGCTCCCTGTGCTATACAGGAGGTCCTTATTAGTTAGTTACCTATTTCATGTATAGTAGTGTGTATATGTCAATCCCAATCTCCCAATTTATCCCCCCCCCCAGCCTTTCCACCCAGTAACCATCAGTTTGCTTTCTGCATCTGTGATTCTATTTCTGTTTTGTAAATAAGTTCATTTGTACCCTTTTTTTAGATTCCACATATAAGTGATATCATATGATATGTGTCTTTCTGTGTCTGACTTACTTCGTTTAGTACGACAGTCTCTAGATCCATCCATGTTGCTGCAAATGGCATTATTTCATTCTTTTTTATGGCTGAGTAATATTCCATTGTACATACGTACCACATCTTCTTTATCCATTCCTCTGTCAATGGACATTTAGGTTGCTTCCATGTCCTGGCTATTGTAAATAGTGCTACAGTGAACATTGGGGTTGCATGTATCTTTTCAAATTATGGTTTTCTCCAGATATATGCCCAGTAGTGGGATCACTGGATCATATGATAGTTCTATTTTTAGTTTTTTAAGGAACCTCTATACTGTTCTCCATAGTGGCTGTATCAATTTACATTCCCACCAACAGTGCAAGAGGGTTCCCTTTTCTCCACATCCTCTCCAGCATTTATTGTTTGTAGATTTTTTGATGATGGCCATTCTGACCAGAGTGCGAAGTTGGAGAATTCTTAAACCCAACTGTCATACATCCTAGTGTGTTAGATACTGAAGGAGGTTGCAACCTGCAGAAAAATAATCTTCCAAGGGGAAGAAAAAAAAACCACTGTCCCCGGAGAAGACTTGAAAGGATTTTGAATGAATAAAAGTTTCTGCTGTGATGAGTTCTCAATGGTTTTATATTTCTGAAGGAGCAAATTGTGATTCATAGAGCAAAACCTCAGTTAGGGCTATGACAAGTGGTACTTAAAATAGCCTTGCTCTCTCCTTCTCTCCCAGCACTTCCGCCTCATTCAGCAGGTTTATTCAAGGCCTAGCCTATAGACACTGGAAAACAAGCGATGCATACTGTAACTGGCATCTTAAAAAGACATGGCAGAACTTCCCAAATAGTCACTGATTTTTCTATAATGCCTTCGGAGGAAGCAGAGTAACCCAGCTTGTGACTCAATAATATCTCGGATTTTGGTGTGAAGAGTTTCTGCTCTTACGAAAAGGGAGATGTCATCATTTCTCTACTTCTTTGGTGGTGGCTGATGAGATTTCTACGTCCCTTCCTCATTGGACTCTGCAATAGTCAGTCTCCACCTATCGCATTAACATTCTTTTCAGTAACTTTCCCAACAAAAGCCCAAGGAATTGGACTTCCCTGGTGGTGCAGTGGTTAAGAATCGCCTGCCAATTCAGGGGCGATTCACTCGGGTGAGTGTCCTGTCGCGGGGCAGACTCCCCGACTATGGGGCCTGTGCTGGGTCTGAAGCCTTGTCCATCCAGTTTTATTGGGGATTCCTTGGTGATGGATAAAAAGTGAAGCTGATTAGAGTGCCTTGCAACTCTCTCCTTATAGAAATCTGTCCATTTTCTCATCACAATACTGCTGGACATGTTTTTATGCACATTCTCTATCATGTTTTTAAATCTAATTTAGTAAAAAAAAATTCATAGATTATATCAAATTCTGTGCCAATAAAATGTTTCATAAACATCTTCATGGATGTATCCTCTGTCATCAAATGGGAAATTTGAGTAGGGGAGGACGGATTGACTAACAGTATTGTTATTTTACAAATGAACAAATGTGTGGAAGGACAGATATGATATACAGCTTTACCCAATGGAGTTAATGGCCCATAATTTAATGCCAGATTCATGCCTCCGAGTTTCACGCTTAAAATGTGCTGCTATTCTAACTCAAAGTGGGAACAATTCCTGCAGCCGTTCTCTTTGTAGGCAAAGCAAATGTATGATCCTCTAACAAAAATGAAAAAAAGAAGTAATATCATGGCCTACCACTGTAGTATGGAACAAAAATATTATATAACTTCTTTACTAATGCCAAGATTTTTTTTCTGACAGTCAAATAACTTGCTAAATTTAAATCTCTTACTCCTACTAAAATGCATCAAGACTCATTTCAAGTCCAATATTCTTTGTACCTTAGGAGAGAATTTGATTTGGAATAATTATACAACGGACAGCATATAAAACCAATGCAATCCTTGTTCCACTCCTGATTTGCTCTGTGACTTTGAAAATGTCAGTTTAACTTCCTGGGGCTCACCTGGGAAATGCAGTCATACCTCCTACACACATCGTCTTTTTTTTTTTTTTTTTTTAATGGGACCTCTATTAAATCTAGGCCTTAAATTTTCACTATTTCCTAATTTGGGTCAAGGTCTTTTTTTTTTTTTAACATCTTAATTGGAGTATGATTACTTCACAATGGTGTGTTAGTTTCTGCTTTATAACAAAGTGAATCAGCTATACATATACATGTATCCCCATATCTCCTCCCTCTTGCGTCTCCCTTCTACCCTCCCTATCCCACCCCTCTAGGTGGTCACAAAGCACCGAACTGATCTCCCTGTGCTATGCGGCTGCTTCCCACTAGCTAGCTATTTTACATTTGGTAGTATATATAAGTCCATGCCATGCTTTCACTTCGTCCCAGCTTACCCTTCCCTGTCCCTGTGTCCTCAAGTCCATTCTCTACATCTGTGTCTTTATTCCTGTCCTGCCCCTACGTTCTTTAGAACCATATTTTTTTTTTTTTTTAGATTCCCTATATATGCGTTAGCATACAGTATTTGTTTTTCTCTTTCTGACTTACTTCACTCTGTATGACAGTCTCTAGGTCCATCCACCTCACTACAAATAACTCAATTTCGTTTCTTTTTATGTCTGAATAATATTCCATTGTATATATGTGCCACATCTTCTTTATCCATTCATCTGATGATGGACACTTAGGTTGCTTCCATGTCCTGGCTATTGTAAATAGAGCTGCAGTGAACATTGTGGTACATGACTCTTTATGGTGTTCTCAGGATATATACCCAGTAGTGGGATTGCTGGGTCATATGGTAATCCTATTTTTATTTTTTTAAGGAACCTCCATACTGTTCTCCATAGTGGCTGTATCAATTTACATTCCCATCAACGGTGCAAGAGGGTTCCCTTTTCTCCTACACCCTCTCCAGCATTTGTTGTTTGTAGATTTTTTGATGATGGCCATTCTGACTGCTGTGAGGTGATACCTCATACATATCGCTATTGTAAGGACAAAGTAATATGAACTAACATAGTTCTGAGCCAGGTGGGTGGGAAAATCTTTTAGGTAATTATGATGTAAGTTTTTCAATTAATTGACATTGAGTGAATATATTTTATGGTGATATTTTAGAAATGCTTTATCTTCTAAATCTGATGCTAATCTTTAGGCTGTACATTTCCCTTCAGTAGCCTAACATAAAATTCTTCCTCTTCTGTCCCTCCTGATACACTCCTTGGTACACCTACCATGTACCAAGAGACACTGTGTTTGTTCAGTGTCTTTGCTCTCATTCCTCACATTTGATTAATCAAATCTTTCCAGTCCTTTTATTCACAGCTCCTCTCCCCTCTATCTTATCTTCTAGTGTAGACCCTCCCAACCTGACACCTAAACAACTGCAGGTTCGAATCCAGGCTCCACTACTTACCAGTAGTGTGAAACCCTTCTTATGGGTCTCAGATTCCCCAGTGATAGAATGGAGAGTAAAACCCAGGACAGAGAAAGTAAAACTCACCCTGGTAACAATCAGGCTGGGATAACAGACAAAGTCAGAGACAAAGTCAACAGAAAACAGTGATTCTTCCAAGGTCAGCCACCAAATGTCTTACCACTTTCTTTTTGAATGATTACTGCTTTTTTTTTTTTGCAATACGCGGGCCTCTCACTGTTGTGGCCTCTCCCGTCGCGGAGCACAGGCTCAGTGGCCATGGCTCACGGGCCCAGCCGCTCCGCGGCACGTGGGATCTTCCCGGACCGGGGCACGAACCCGTGTCCCCTGCATTGGCAGGCGGACTCTCAACCACTGCGCCACCAGGGAAGCCCTGCTCTTCTTTTTATCATCATAGCACCCGTCTCACTGAGTTCTGCCACCCGTCACTTCCCTCGCAAGTCACCCTGCATGGGGCTTCAAATTATTCTCATCTATTTATACTGTTATTTGAATTTTTCAGTGGTTCTCCATTGCTATCAAATAAATTCCAAACTCAGTCTCATATCCAGCCCCTGCTATATTGACACCAATGACCTGTGTCTTCTACCAAGAAGCTTCTACTCCACCTGGCTGGTTTTTTCTCCTGGTTCCCAAAGCAGCGCTTACATGTGGCCTGTGCTCTTCTACTCAAGACACATTCCCATCTTGTAATGGCCCTCTGACTTCCTTTCCAACTCTCCAAATACTGCCCATCTTTTTTCATCCTACTGCAAAGCCCTCCTCCCCCAGAAGGTATCCTCCTTAAGCTCTCACCCGCTCTGATCCAGCCAAAGCCTTGTTTATTTCATTCAACTTGCATAAAATCATATACTTCTTTGTATGGTTACTTTTCTCACAAATACATTTCTATCAGTTTGTAAGTCCTCAGCAAATACTGGATCATATCTCTCTTTTTATTACAAATAATTTTTGTCATAAGTAAATGATATCTTTTGAATAAACAGCTTCACAAATCAACTCTTCCGTTTCCCTAAGAAGTATATTTATTCCATGAACTCCTTTCCAACTAATTTGCACAATGAATTTCTCTAAATATATGGGATTTCCAGGGTAGGCTCCTCAAACATGTTCAAGGTGGGATTTTCAATTCCAGACTTCAAAAAAAGGCATAATTTTCACATAGTTACATTGCCTTTATCTGTCTCTCTGTTGCAAAATTGCATCTAGAAATGCTTGCCTATAGCTGAACTATGACTTTTTTTGCTCTGTGGTAGTTTGAACTTTTCGGTTCTCTTACTTTGTGAAATAGCATCGTAGTGAATTTCTAATTATTTATACCTCTAATTCTGCCCCCTTGAATTAAAATAATACTATTTTCTTTACCTCTTGAAGTTTTCTAAACTGTTCAGCTTATCCTCTCTAAATTTATTACCCACTTTTGATTCCCTCTATCAGATCAGTTTATAATAATCTTCCATTTCACTCATTCTGACTTATTCAGACAGAACCATCCTATTTTGCTAAAGTTCATTGGTTTTGCTAGTTTCTTCTCAACACGATCTCCTTCCTTTGAGACGCTCTTGCTACAAAGTCCAGGGCATGTTTCTATTCTTATTCATCCTTTTCATACAAGCCAAATATATTTTTTTCTAATATCCTTGAAAAGAAGTGTCATCTACTAAGGTTTTATTATAGTATTCCTTAGCATGTTCTAGCATTCTTTTCTTAGAGATTTAAATACCCCTACCCACTGAATCAGGATTATATTTTCTTCCTCAAATTTCATTTCTCAAAGACAATATTCTCTTAACAGACAAAACAAAGAAGTTAGTGGCTTTGTCCTATTATGACTTGCCTTTAACCATGAATATTCACTGAACCCTCCTATTCACATTCTCATCTGGTACCAAGAACCATCATCCTGGCCCCTATGTACTCATGAGGGATGTTGTCAGGATTGTTGCGTTTGCCTGTGAAGCCTCCTGATCTGTTCTTAAAAAGTATTAAATAAATGTGTAGTAGTTATTATTAATATGACTAACGACTAGTCCTGTTATTACTCTGTTCGTATTCTAACACAGGACTGAAGAAGACCTGTACAACACTGGGAGGGGGTGGGGAGACAGCAAATTCAGATGCAAAGACCTAAGTTCAAATCCTAGCTCCAACCCCTTATAGCCAGATGACCTTGGATGACACTAAGCTGCTCTGAACCTCAGTTTCTACTGTAGATAATAGCAACTATGTAATACAGCTGTTGACGTTTTACACGAAAGTGAAATACCAGAATTTATTAAAGAATTTGAAGCTAATGATCTCATCCCAAGGAAGTTTCTACACTCCACTAAACTGATTCCTCAGTTAACACACACACACACACCCTGAGCCCCACAGTGTACGGAATTGGGAAAACTAGACAACGATTAATAAAATGTAGTCCCATTAAATTCACCTTCTATAAGCAGTCATTGATCCTTCTTTACAACAAAAGTGAAAGGAAGAAAAAGCGAGAGAGAGAGAGAGAGAGAGAGAGAGAGAGAGAGAAAGAGAGAGAGAGAGAAAGGAAACCACGCAGTCATCCTTTCCTCTTGCTTCTTCCTTAGCCCCTCCCCCTGTCCAATCAATTGCCAAGTCCAGTGACTAAGGTGGTTTTCACCACCTAAATATATCTCACACTCACCCCCTTTCCTGCATCTTCGTCCCACTCCCCCCCACCAACATCTCATCCTAGGCTACCGCCAGTCTGCCAACACCATTTTTGCCCCTCTCCAATCTATTTGCTAATCTGATCATGTCACCACCCTCCTTGAAACTGTCTGGTGACTTGTAGGTCACTGTAAAGGGCCATTCTTCAGGGAATAGCAGTGTGTACCTGTAGCTGCTGCCCTTTCTCAGTTAACAAGACTGATACTTTTGCCTTGCCGGCACTTGTCATATGCTGTATTGTTTGCTGGTTAGTTGTGCATTTGTCTTATGTTCCCTCTTTGCTGGTAAGTTCCTTGGTGGGAAGGCCCAGTGCCACACACATGCCAAGTGCGTGGTATCTGTGTATTGAATGATGTGACAATCTAGTTGCAAAGACAAGCCACAGAGGTGAAAGAGTAGAGAACAAGTCTGAGGCAGTATCTTCAGATTCTGTGCTATCGGCAGTATCCTTAAGTGTTGTGTGAGGCGTTCTTACCTTGCTTGGAAAGAAGCAAGTGCGGTCAGATGTCTTGCTTACTTCCCTCCACCTCTACCATCCTAGTCCAAGCACCACCATTTATCATTTGGACAATTCAATCTCTCTTACTACCCTACCCTCTACCTTCTACCCAGTTCAATCTTCAGTAGCAGCCACAGTGATCTTTTTTGAGTGACTATAAATCAGGTTATGTCACTTCAATGTTTGAAACTCTTGAATGATTTTCTATCAAACTTAGAATAAAATCCAAGCTTCGTATGTGGTCCTCGGGATTCAGACACCTTCTTCGTTCTCTGACCTCTAGCTCTTCTGTGTGACTGGGATGGTCTTTGCCAGGATCCTCCCAAGACCTAGATCCTTCATGTCATTCACAGCTCAGTTTAAATGCTACCAACACATCACCCAAAGCTGTGGGATATTTATTTATGTGGAATGGTCTGTCTCCCACTGTGTCCCTCACCAGCTCACTGGAGTATGGTACCCTATCCATCTAGTCCACCACGGATCTCCCAGAGCCTAGACCAGTACCTGGCTCCCAAAAAAATGCAGGTGGGGAGGTTGGGATTAACATATACACACTACTATATATAAAATAGATAATCAATAAGGACCTACTGTATAGCATAGGGAACTCTGCTCAATACCCTGTAATAACCTATATGGAAAAAGAGTCCAAAAAAGAATAAATATATGTATATGTATGACTAAATCACTGCTGTACACCTGAAACTAACACAGTATTGTAAATCAACTATACTCCAATATTAAGTAAAAATTTTAAAAGCAGGTGCGGGATATTTGTTCACTTCCCAAGCACTCCCTCATATCCGAAGCCAGTCATTTTGCAAATCCTTCATCTCCGCTTTCATGAACCTGCTCTCTCCCTCATAAGGCATCTCTGTAACTTAGGAACCTCTCTAATACCCTCTGTTTGCTCAACATTTATGATCCAGCAGATAGCCTGAAAGAGAAAGCCACCATGAGTCATGCTGTGCAATTTCAAGTACCTTGGGAGAGGTGATATTTTTCAGTGTCAGCTGCAGTACTTTCCAAGTGCTTCCCTGTTGCCATGGAAAAAGGCTTTATGAAGCAAATCCAGCCAAAGAGAAGCAGGTTCTCCACGGCTCCTGAAGTCTGTGCACAGACACCATCCCCCAGATGGGCCCAGCAAAGGACTTGCTCGTGGCAGGGCCCCAGTCAAGGCTGATCTGAGTTAAATGGACTTGGGACTTTGATCCCTATCATACGTCCTCTGCTTCCAAGTCCCTGTCAAATGCCAGTTTCCAGGTTTGCAGATAAAAGTTTCATGATAATCTTTGCTGGAATCTAAATTCTCTAAAGGCCGACACCTGCGATTTTTTTTCTACCCATAATAATCCTTATAGCTCACATTTATTCAGCACTTACTTTCATTGTCTCACTTAATTCTAAAAACCATCAAGGTGGCAGATACTATAATTAGTTCCATTTCACCAAGTAAGAAATCGAGCCTCAAAGAAATTAAGTAAATGTTCACAGGTGACACAGAGAACACACACATGAGACCAGACCTCAACCCAGATGCTGCCCTGGAGACCACTGGCTTCACTTTCCCCTCTAGGGGGGTTTCCAAGAAGCCTGCATGGGTCCTTCAAGGACTGTGCAGGAGCCCCCATCTTGGCAGTGGTTGATGATCAAAAGGCAGCTATATTTTTGTCTCCTGCTGTCCCTTTGAACTCTAAGCATTGTAAGTAATATTCCTCTTCTCCACAGACCCCATAATTTTTCTGCTCACTCAGAGGTAGCCACTTCATGTGGCTGTCTTAATTGAGACATGAGAGAGTAGGGTCTAAGGTACTAGTTGACACTCAGAAGTTGCTTGAATCTGCTCTCTGGGCTTAGCTTGCTTTGAGTCACCTTGCCCCCCCGCCACTTTCCTGTGTCCACTCGCCACCGGTCAAGGAGAGAGACAAGGGAATAAGGCAGTTCTTACTTGAACTAGCACCCCTGAAAGCCGGCTCCATGCTTCCTGGCCTGGCAGATGTTTAAAAGCTGACTCTCTCGCACCTCTGTGTCCATGACTCTCTGGAGGACCCCTGCTGGATTCTCCTGCCCTATTCCCTGGCCCTCCCACCCCAGCCCGCTGGTCCCTCCCTGGGCTCGGCCATCACCCTGTGTTGTGCCTGAAGACCGTCGCTGCTGGGGTCCTCCTGCCCCTGAGACAGGACTGGTGGGTGATATCTAAGAAAATCCAGCAGCCCTCTCTCCTGCTTGGACCACAGGCTCACTCATGTCCCTTGTCCCCCAAACTCTGCAAGTACTCATCTTAAAGCAGCAGTTTTATGGTCCTGAGACCAAAGCAGTGAGTCTTCTCTGGATATGCTGGTTCATGGTGTCCCGGTTGTGGCATGTCCCACAGCTGCCCACCCCCCACTAGACTGGCAGTGTAAGAGACTGCAGCTCCCGGGATGGGGGGAGTGGGTGGGGACCCAGGGCAAGCCTGAATCTAAAGGGCCTGCCCACAGCCCCCTTTCTCTCTCTTCTACACTCTGATTTCTTTTCTTTTCTTTTTTTTCATTCTCGTAAGATATACATAATATGAAATTTGCCATTTTAACTATTTTTAGGTGTACAGGTTTATGGCCTTACGTATATTCACATTGCTGTGCAAGCATCACTGCCATCCATCTCCAGAACTTTTCATCTTCCCCGACTCAAACTCTGTACCTGCTAAACACTGACTCCCCATTCCCACCTCCGCACAGTCCCTGGCAGCCACCGTCTGCTTCCTGTCTCTTTGAATTTAACTATGCTAGGAACCTCATGTGAACGCAGTCCTACGATAGTTGTCCTTTTGTGACTGACTTATTTCACTTAGCAAAATATCTTCAAGGTTTATCCATATTGTAGCATGTGTCCAAATTTCCTTTTTTTAAAGCTGAATAGTATTCCATTTCACATTTTCTTTACCCATTCATCCATCAGTAGACTTTTGGGTTGCTCCCATCTCTTGGCTATTGTGAATAATGCTTCTATGAACATGAGGGTACAAATGTCTAAGTCCCTGCTTTCACTTCCTTGGGTGTGCACTCAGAAGTGTAATTGCTGGATCATATGGTAATTCTATTTGTAATTTTTTAAGGAATCACCATACCATTTTCCACCGTGGCCGCATCATTTCACATTCCCACCAACAATGGACAGCATTTCAATTTCTCCACAATCTCCCCAACACTTGTTATTTTCTGGTTTTGTTTTTGTTTTTTTATAATAGCAACCATCATGAGTGTAAAGCGGTATCTCATTGTGGTTTTGTGTGTGTGTGTGTGTGTGTGGTACACGGGCCTCTCACTGTTGTAGCCTCTCCCGTTGCGGAGCACAGGCTCCGGACGCGCAGGCTCAGCAGCCATGGCTCACGGGCCCAGCCGCTCCGCGGCATGTGGTATCTTCCCGGACCAGGGTACGAACCCACGTCCCCTAGCATCGGCAGGTGGACTCTCAACCACTGCGCAACCAGGGAAGCCCTCATTGTGGTTTTGATTTGCATTTCCTTAATGACTAGTGAGGTTTTCGTGTGCATGGACCATTTGTACATCTTTTTTGTAGGAATGTCTATTCAAATCCTCTACCCATTTTTAATCAGGTTTCTGTTGTTGTTGTTGAATTGTAGAGGTTCTTTATATATTCAGGATATCAATCCCTTATCTGATATATGATTTGAAAATATTTTCTCCCATTCCATGGACTGTCTTTTCACTCTGTTGGTGGTGTCCTTTGATACACAAAAGTTTTTAATTTTGAGGTAGTACAACTGATCTATTTTTTTCTGTTGCCAAAGCTTTTGGTGTCATATCCAAGAATTCATCCAATGTCACAAAGCTTTTCCCCTATGTTTTCTTCTATTGGTTTTATAGTTTTAGGTCTTGATCTACTTTGAGGTAATTTTTGTATATGGTGTAATGTATCTAACTCCCTTTTCAAGGTTCTGATTTGCTGTGGGTCTTAGCATCACAGATTTTTCTCTAGAAATCTCATATGCAAATTTTTCTTACACTTACTTTGTATCCAGTATTTATCACGCTGGTACTTCAGTCAAAGCTGAGTCAGGAAGAGTCTGATTCTAACAGCTGTATGATAGGAATAGCAGAAGTAGAAACTGCAAATTATCGACTCTTCCCCAGTTGGATTCCATGTAGCTCAAATCCAACTAGAGCAGAAGGTCCACACATTGGAGTTTCCCACCCTAACAAAAGTAAAAACGGAGTAAAATTTTTGATATCTGTGAACAGTAAGGAAAGGCAAGAGGAGTATTCCACTTATAGAAGAGAAGACTGAGGGGTGATAAGAATAGTTTTCAAACATATGACAAGGGTTGCAGACAGCGGTTCCCTTACTTCACCGAGGAAAGAATAAAAGGAAATAAGTTTAAATTGTAGCATGAGGGATTATTTTAGATATATCCTGAGAATGTGTATCTAGGTTACCAAGGATGGTAAATCTCTCTGTCTTTAGAGATTTTTCTTTTTAAAGGATATAGAAGACTTAATTGGGGTGGGGGGTGAAATAAATGGTTCAAAGTTTTCTTCCCTGTTGAGAAATGATATTGCAGGAAAAAAACCCATGTTTTGAAAGGAATCAGTTTCCTTATCTGACTAGTCAGTAATTTTGAACACTAAATTAAAAGCCAGAGTGCTCTCAGCTATAACTTCCACATATGTTGCTGCCTATTCCCTTTATACAATTTCTGTGTCGTTTACGATAGCTAAATGTATGCAACAGTAATAGCTACGTGGAATCTTTATGTTACTTTTGCTTTTTCCTTCTCTGCTGTATTTGTTTTATATTTGAATGTTGCAAAGAAAGGATCAAACGGCGTTAAATATTTCTTTGCTATTATGGTCACCTATGGGTTGCCACTGTTGTGAAAGGAAACTGGCTCGAATATCTGTAACATCAGATAATTCAAGAATCAGTTTGGTTTTGGAATATAGCATCTGACTTAACAGGGAAAGATTGACTTTTTTTTTTTTTTTTTTGCCGTACGCGGGCCTCTCACTGTTGTGGCCTCTCCCATTGCGGAGCACAGGCTCCGGTCGCGCAGGCTCAGCTGCCATGGCTCACGGGCCCAGCCGCTCCGCGGCACGTGGGATCTTCCCGAACCGGGGCACGAACCCGCGTCCCCTGCATCGGCAGGCGGACTCTCAACCACTGCGCCACCAGGGAGGCCCTGACCTTCTTATGATAGGTGAAGGTAAGGGAAGCTGGCTGTTGGTAAATTTAGTTTGCATCCTTTGCTCAGGAGAAGGAAGAGGAGAAAAGTGACTTGGATGTATCTTGGGAAGTCAACTGGACATGAGATTTTTTTCCATACTTAATCCATTAAATAATCAATGTGTGAGCTGACCTAATAACATTAGCAATCTCAGTTCTTTTTTTTTTCTAGTGAATTCAAGTCACTTTCAGCTAGGTTACACTTGGAATGTTTACCTTCCCACTGAGTTATTATTACTTCCTTACTAATGCAGAAAGTGAACCTCTCAGATGTTGCAGAGTTATAGTTGGCTTTTCCCCTGAAGCTCATCTCTGGCTCTAACCTCTGCTTGCCTGTCTGGCCTCATCTCATCCCATTTCTCACCCTGTCTCAGCCCCGCCCTCTTTTCCAGAAGTAAGTCCTCTACGCCAGCCACATTGCACTACGTATCTCCTCCGTGCCTTCTCAGATGGCCATTCCTGCCCTGAACATGTAGTGATTGTACCCTTCAAGACTCTTCCAAGCCTTCCTGCTTCTCACACTTAACCCAGGCTGAGTGGCATTTTTTTCACGGTACCCAGCGTTTCCCCCATCACGGAACTCTACACTTGTAGCTGTCCATGTACGTGTCACTCCGAACATCATCTCCACTCTCTCTGAGCTGCTCAGTGGAAGGGCTGTGACATGTTCATTCCTTGAAGCCCTTGCGTCTGGCATATAAATGTGTGCAGTGATTAAATGAATAAATTATTATCCCAATAGTAACTAGCCACATTTAAACAAGTGCCGATAGCTGTTGGATTCGTGGGGCCCGGGGTTTGGTTTGGGCTGTACCATGTGCCATGTGGGATCTTAGTTTCCTGACCAGGAACGGAACCCGCGTCCCCTGCATTGGAAGCGCAGAGTCTTAACCACTGGACCATCAGGGAAGTTCCGGATTTTTGTTTTACTTCAGGAAACCAGATCTACCCTTGAAAATACAGCGTAAAGATTGTTTAAACCTATATACTCGGCCATGATGAAAAATTCTAACCAAACATTTCCTTAGCCATGACCTTAAAAGAAATGAGTAAATTAAGGACAAATGAGAAAAACACCTCTCTCAGTTGCTACACCAGCACCCAAGAGTTGTAAAGAGATCCTAACCGCCAACTTCTTATTCATTCACTTAATCATTCAGCAAACATTTGTGAATGCCTCCTTGACATTTATAAATAGGTTATGGTTCCAAATGCTGGAGGTACGAGTCTCGGAAAGGCCTCATTTCTTCCCTAGGAAAGTTCACTTTATGTTCTGTGCGTTCAAATTCCAATGAATATTATTCTTTCTTCAACAAAATATCGTTTTAATTGCAACCACATAGAAAAAGAAAAAGGTGGACATGAGGAGTAGTATGACATATGTGAGGGGAGAACAAGGTCAAAAAACACAAGTTCATTTCTAACCAATTTTCTCATGTGGACTCAGCTCAAGTACTGATGGTTGAAAAAATATAATCAAGTCGCATTCACAACCTTAAATTATTGTAGTGTCTTGTTAAATAACGCGATGTGAACATGTGGGAAAATAACCTAGTTTTTACAGTATTTCAGTGCAGTTTTCTATTTGGTCTAATATCCTGAGTGCTTGGGTTGTTACAGTAATAAGTATCCTAGAAGTACTTATGCATATTTTCATCAGTAAGAAATGGATTAATGTCCATGCTTGGAGGCCATTTATCACATGGCCCAAGCAGAGAAGTTGGAAAGAGTTCCTGGATTTTTTTCTAACGTGCATAGTTGATTAGAGCAGGTCTCCCCATCTCAGGATTTCGTTTGAGAAAGGACAGATTTGCGCCTGCAGGGTTTCAGTGTTTATCCAATCTTAAAACCCTGGACATGTTACAAAACAGCACATGGGCTTCCATCTGTTTGCTCTTTCTATGGATCTATTTTTTGGACGGATTGAAAAGATTTATTATGCTAAAAATATATTCTATTCTATAGTTTCCAAGCCAAGCTAAGATCATAAATTTTCCAAATCCTCTAAGGATGAGGATGCTTTATTCACCCGTTCTTTAATACTTTAAACCTAGAAAGTCCCTAGTACTACTTAAGCCAAAGTCCCAAAGTAAAACATAAACTAGCAATAATGCTGGTGCCTTTTCTTTTCTAGCACTGAGAGAAAGCTTAACATTTTAGATAGTTTGAAAATATCCCTTATGTTTCTTATTTCTGCCTTTTCATATCACTATAATATTATTAAACATAAATGCATGGAGGCCGTACGTGCACACATTCATTATCTCCAGGTTGATGTTACAATTTTCTGTCTGACTGTAGCCTCTGAGGCCCCTCCAGGCCTCCCATGATTCATTGTGATTTTATTTGCTTCGTCATGGCTGTGCCCAGGAAAAGTTCTGCATATCTGCCCCCAAAGACTAAATTGCGTCTGTTGAAAAGTGAAGAGTCAAGTCAGTCATTTATTTTGGATAATACTGCCCAGAAGTATTCCCCACATTTTAAATATGTTGGAGGCCTGAATTATTATTACGAAGACAGTCTTACATTATTTATGTACATGGAGATGCTCACCAAATACGTTAATATTTAACCAAATTCAGTAATTATCCAGCTCTCCACATTACTTTGGAAAACCAGCCTAGACTACAGAAACGACTTCATTAGTAAACGGTGGATAGACTGGGCCCAGTTGAAATCTTCAAAATAAATAGAAATCTACTAACATTGCCAGGGTTGTGTTCCGCGCTGCAGTGCTAAAACAGCCTCTGTGTAAAGGATATACCGAATGAATAATAATGAGAGTGAATTACTATTTGCACAGTTCTTCAAAGAAATTTGTGAAAAATGTTTTCTCCTAAATTCTCACCACAACTCTGTAAGGAAGATCTTGTTTTTACCACTTCACAGATGGTGAAAGTAAGAATTAGGGAAATGAGGTGACTTGCCTCAGGTCACGTTAGTACTAAGTGATGGGTCAGAGCTACAACCCAGGTTCAGTGCTTCTAAATCGCACATTCTTTCTACCATGTACAGTTCCAATATTAGCTTTTAATATATTGTTCTCTTTGGCTTTGTAAACCTTTTCCCAAGCTTTGCTGATTTAAAATAAAGAAAATAAAAATAATGTATCTGTTTGAAATTTAAATGTCCAAATGATTCTTTTTATGTGACTGGCCTTTGTAACCTTTGATGTAGGTGTACATCCTTATATAAATTCTGAGAGACAAAAAGTGAAAAATCGTGTCAGGAATTCTTATTCTTTGTAGGGATAAAAGGGTAGTAGGAGGGCTTCCCTGGTGGCGCAGTGGTTGAGAGTCCACCTGCCGATGCAGGGGACACGGGTTCGTGCCCCGGTCCAGGAAGATCCCACATGCCGCGGAGCCTGCGCGTCCAGAGCCTGTGCTCCGCAACGGGAGAGGCCACAACAGTGAGAGACCCGCATACCGCAAAAAAAAAAAGAAAAAAAAAAAGGGTAGTAGGAAAAGAAAGAGAGATGGAAAAAAAAACCTGTTGCCAAAAACAACAACAAAAACTATTTATTCCATAGATGGTCACCAGAAATTGCTACTGCTTGTCAACTGAGAATATCCAGTGTTCTTCAAGATTGTATCTCTTCTGCTCTTCACTAGTTCTTCTGCTTTTAGTGTAACACACCCACTTCATTGTCGTCTTCTTGCCTTCATATGACGTACTCCCCCTCATGTTGCTGTAACAGTAGAAATTCTTAGAGCTGAAAAATGTCTTCATAGCTATTTGCCAAAAAAGAAGGGAAGGAGGAAGGGCAGGGGTCCTCATTTTCCTGGTCAGAAGGTAACCAAAAACATAGGTTATCCCCATGTGTGGAAGTATGCCCACCCACAGGTGTTCATCAAGATGCACTTATCCAAAGAGAACTATGTAGGGCCATTCAAAACCCATCCTAGTGCAAATTCACTGTGGAATAAAAGGGTCCCTGGGACATTATCGACTAAATAGAACAAGCCAGCCAACGCCTTGCTCACGTAAGAACTATTTAAATTCTCGTTACTATCCATTCCACCCATTCCAGGTGTATCTTCTTCCATGTTTCATTTATTCTCCTAAATCCAGGTGCATAGTAACTTTGCATTTTAGTATCTACTTATTATCCTTCATGGGTTATGAATTGCTTTTCAGTCCTATGTACTCGGGCAAGCATCTGGCCCGTTGGCAGGTAGGCACACATGCCTCTGTCCTCCCATGGGTCACAGCACAGCTGAGAATCAGCACCTGGTCCCCCAGCTCATGCTTCAGACACCATTTTAATCTCACCAAGGCAACATCTTTAATGTCTTTGTGATGCTGGGTGAAGGAGAGCAATGAAAATTTGAGTGAAGGCAATGAGACTCAGGGCCTGAGAGTCTAATCTTCATTTGGAAAGGGGTGGAGATTGAGAGATTCTGCAACTTCAAGTAAGATCCCTAGGCTTACCCAAGCTTTAGCTCAAATCTTGAGCCATTTAGGTTTGAATTTCAAGCAGTTTCTGTTTTGCTCTCCTTATATATCAATGCCACAAAGTCAGCATCAATTTTAAAAAGACGCTCAGTCTTCCGCTTTAATAACTCATCGTATTGGGAATATGCTCCATAGCCCCTTAGTAGTCACGCTGACTGAGGTACATGGCAAGCCAGGTCCTCGGGTTACGAGCCACTGTTGTATGGTCTTGCCCTCACATCCCCACAGCGTGAGCTGTATACTCACCAGGAGTCAAAAAGGACTTTATCACTCACAACAGTTGCAGGAGCCAAGGCATCGGCGTTTTCTTGTACTTGTTCCCCTAGGCCCAGTTCTTTCAGAGTGGCACAGAGAAGGCCAGGTGACACCTGGATTGCATTACAGGAGATGAACCCTAGGTTTAAGGATCCAAACTCTTTAATAATGAACGGTAAGCAAACTTACCTTTGCTTTGAAAGGACATACTATCTATCTTCCAAGGCTATTTGCTATCCAAGCGTCTTTGGGGAAATGGGCCAGAACAAGGGGAATCATGCTTCTGCTTATCGACGTGGAGAAACTCCAGAGACCCTTGGAGAATTGTTTCCCTAAAGCAGGTAGAGGAGAAGTTAGTAGAAGGAGAAATATTGATTATCTTAAAAGATAAATACTTAATGGTAAAGTTCTAGAAGGAGTTGGAAGAACTAGAACCAAGAGCATTGAAGGAATTGTTGGTTTTAGAAAGGAGAAGAGATTGTTTCTAACTAGAATAAGAGAGAGCAAGAAAAGTATAGGTATATTAAGGGAATTCCCTGGCGGTCCAGTGGTTCGGACTCTGCACTGTCACTGCCGAGGGCCCAGGTTCAATCCCTGGTCAGGGAACTAAGATCCCACACGCCTCACAGCACGGCCAAAAAAAAAAAAGAACAGGTACATTATGGTAAAAGATTAAAGAAGACAGGTGGAAAGCTGCAGGAACTTTGATCAGAATACGGTTTTCTTTGGGGGGAAGGAAGAGATGAGGACAAATGTGAAGATCTACCTGGATGGTTTGGAGGTGGGAGGAGGGGTAGGTGAGATGGAGAAGTTATGAAAGTTTCATAAGTTTTAGACAGCTACTGTGGGGCATGTGACATGCTGTCAACAAAGGATGGATAAAGGGAAGTAGTGAGGGTCCAGCTGCAGAGAAATAGATTGTGTCACCCCTTCGTGGGGCAGATTAGAACAGTTTCTGTCTTCGACCTGTATCCCTCAGCTCTATGAAAGCTGAAACAGGAGAAGCAAATGGTAGAAGCTATTTAGGGTGGGAGATAGCAGAAGGTCTAGGGGGTGAGGAATTCTCAGTTACTAACATGTTTGATTGTAGGGCTCAGAACTGAGGAGAAAAATAAAGCTAAAGGGAGGCTGATGGACCAGCCTGGGGGTGGGAGATGAGGGAAATTTATCATTAATTTAAAAATATTGTTGAAGGCAGGGAGCTGTCCAACAGAAATGTGGAAGGTTGGAAGTGTTGTGGTTGCAGAGAAAGAGTGTGAACTTTGGCAGAGGAGCTATTCTAAACGAAAAGGGGACTTGGGAGTGGCTTGTTGAAGTGGAGCTCAGATGAAACCCTCTGGGGAGGACGTTAAGGAACTGTGCAGTCGGGAGGAGAATCAATGAACTGAGTTAAAATAAAGGCAGTGAAAGATTGTGTAGACAGCAAAGGGACCCACCGCCTCTTCCCCTGCCCCTGAAGTTTGTATCTTTTCTTAGACTTTCCCTTGGACCTTGCATTCTGTCACATCATCACATGTGGTTTTGCCCAAGGGGTCTCAAGAATACACTTCATAGAGATCAGATACTTTTTTTACACAAAAGCATTTTTCTCCCCACTGGGTTATTTGTTGTTGTTGCGTTTTAGGGGTTCTTTTGGGGGGGGGAGGGTGGTATTCTTTTTCTTTAATTGAAGTATAGTTGCTGTACAATATTATATAAGTTACAGGTGTACAATAGAATGATTCACAATTTTTAAAGGCTATATACTCCATTTATAGTTATTGTAAAAATTGGCTATATTCCTCATGTTGTACAATATATCCTTGTAGCTTATTTTATACCTAATAGTTTGTACCTCTTACTTCTCTACCCCTATATTTCTCCTCCCCCTTTCCCTGTCCCCTCTGGTAACCACTATTTTGTTCTCTATATCTGTGGGTCTGCTTCTTATTTATTATATTCACTAGTTTGTTGTATTTTTTAGATTCAACATATAAGTGATATCGTACAGTATTTATCTTTCTCTGCTTACTTCACTTAGTAGAATGCCCTCCAAGTCCATTCATGTTGCTGCAAATGGCAAAATTTCAATCTTTTTTATGGCTGAGTAGTATTCCATTGTATGTATATACCACATCTTCTTTATCCATTCATCTGTTTATGGACACTTAGGTTGCTTCCATATCTTGGCAATTGTAAATAATGCTGCTATGAACATTGGGGTGCATGCACTGGGTTTTTTAAGTAATACTTAACTGAGAAGACATGTTTGTGGCTTTGTGAGTCATTCAATTTTCTATATAAACTAGTTATTTCTAATTATCTATCTATGTATCTGTGTGAGACATCTTTTAACCTGTCCAGAATCATGTATGTTAAATTTTAAACTTTGCATCTCTAAGTGGCAAAAATATCTCATGATAATGATAAGGAAATACTGGGAGAAGAGACATCCCATCCTGCAGATTACGTACTATGAGATGGCTCTAGAATTTTGATTGGAGAAATGTTTGGAAAAACATCGCTACTGGAAAGAGAAGCAGTTCATAGGAGAAAACAGCATGTGATGAAGTAGATAGGGCACGTATTTGGATGAGACCTAAAGAGAGCTGAGGACCAGCCTCGACTTGACCTCCTGGGAGACACTTTTCTGAAGGGCTCATTATCAACGGATGAGAAGTCACAGCATAATTTGAAGACATTGACGTGGAGTGGAATCAAACCAAAATTCCTTTTGCTGGAAGTTCTCAGACATGAACTCCAAGCCAGTCCTGGAGCAGTCTTCCCAGGAGCTGTGACTTTCCTGAGGCATCTTCAGTCCACTCTTTGGCCAGGAAGAGTAGAGTGAGCTGGGTATCCAGAATACGGGTGGATATGAAGGATGCACCCAACCTAGTCAGGCCTTACGATAAAAGCAATGAGGTGAGGTGCCCCCAGGGATATTCCAGGGAAATAATTACTACGACTATTGTAGAAAAAAATTAATCACCATCTTTGAATATAATTTAGGGAGTCGGAAATATATATAGCATCACCTTCTTGTTTCTGTCACTCTGCACTGAGCCCTGCAAACAGAGCAATGGATTCCTGCAAGTGCTGAATAGAAAATTGGCAGGACAGAGCGGGTCGTGCTAGTCTTCAAGTGACTGTTCCTCTATGAGGCTCATCCCTCATGTTCCAAGAACAATTGTACATTTGAGGAGTAACTCAGAGGTCCTGCGTTACTGGGGAGAAAGATTAAGTGAATGAAGCATGCGTGCAGGGCAGAGGCTAACCAAGCAAATGCTAACCAAAGCCACTTTGTTCAAAATATTTCAGATTATAAACACGCTACTAAGACTTCACATTAATGCCGAGTGTAATGGGGTTTTCAAATGTTTTAACTTAGAAATAAGATACTTTATTCTAGGAAGAAATAGTATACCTCACCATCCTCAAGATTAAACTAAACCCAGGTATGGTTTCATGGGTTGTGGTAGCTTTGCCTTGTCAGGAAGGAGAAAACAATAGAAAAAAAACGATGGTAAAAGGCGAGGCATAAACTCCAAGATGCTGAAAGAAAGATGAATGGTGCCCACGGTAGAGAGTTCTGAGAATCATGTTTTCTTTACTACAACTCTGGCAGGATAACCTATAAACTAATAGCCTCTGTCTTTGACGGTTGGCATTGAGAGTTATGAGAACTAGACTTGACGGTACTTAGAGTACTTCAAAATAAACACCTGCACTTGTTCTGAAGTTTTCCATGCAAAGAGTTCCCAGATGTGTGACTTCCAAGGGCCCTGGCGGTGTGAGCAAGCTAGAAAGTACAGATCACAACTGGGAAGCACAAATCACACATGGCCCGAGTAGAAATTTCACAAGTATCAGATGAAGGAGGTTGGTATAGTCAGCCAAACCGGATAAATCAATGAAGAACTACCCCCTGCCCTGACCTTCGCAAATTCATTTCTAGAAAATATTCCTTTATTCACACACTCATTTACTCCTTCAGCAATCTAGTTACTGTATTCCAAAGACAGTATGCAAACTATAAACATAAACAGAGCTCCGTGTACAAGGATCCGTGTTTGGCTTTCCCAGGGTACGTCAGCCTTGGGCTGGCTGCCTTTTTCTTTGGCTCTTCATAACAATTCATATTTAATATCCTTTATTAATTTGGAGTATAGCAGCAAAATTCTCAATCACGATATTCTGCTCAAAGAATACTCTAGATTTTAAGTTAAAACGTCAACACCAGATCTATTCCACTTCCATTCTCCTGCCATTGTTTGTCTCCTCTTGAATTTGCCAAGTGCCTGTGAAAGAGGTAACAGAAACTAGTGTTCAGAAAAATTCGCCATAGAGATATTATTCGAAATTGTCACATTGCAATTATAATTTTGCTTTTTTAAAAAAAAAAACTGGCTACAGTTTACAAAGTAAATTCATTTTAGAACAAGCCCATTTTCACTTATAATAAGTGAAATAACAATGACAGTGAAAAAGCTGGATGTTTCTTAGGAAAAAAATTCAAAAATGGAGGTATTTTGCAAGAGCGATGGCACACCTGTTACCGTGGCCCTGCAGCAGACAGAAGATGCTTGTCGCAAGTGGTAGTGTCAACCTAAGTTAACTCTTTCTTCTGGGAATTTTCATTGCTTGCTAGAAATTTTACAAGCTAGGGTGTCCTTTTCACAAATAGCTACCCTATGCCAAGGAACCTGAAAGCTACTCTGTTGCCTGTTTATCACCTTTTTCTACTTTCACTGCCCAAAACATTATCAACTACTCTCTCCCTCTGTACTTCATATTCAAGGTGGACCTCAATAAAATATCCACCGTAGGCAAGGTGGAGCATGGTGGCTTTTAACCCTATGAAAAGGAGTTTGAGCCCAGCTTTATCCGTTCGATGTATTTAGAATCATACATACATGGTACTCTTGGAACCAGAGAGATCTTCACTGTTAAGTGGCCTCCGGGCTGCAGCTCTCGAGAACACCACCCTATAGCTGCCCTTTCCTCACCATCAGAAGAGCCTCCTGAGGTGTACGGGTCTTTCTCAGAGCAGCCATATCCTTTATGTTACCTGGTGCTTCTTGGCAACTAGCCCCCCCAGAGGTACCTCCTTCCACTAGGGGTTCTTGTTCCTCTGCTCATTGACTGAAAAACCATGATTTTTAGACAATGAAAGACTTTACAGTTTAAAATGTATTATCTCGCTAGCTAGTTAATAAAATGTTGTTGAGCTACTTAAGAGCATAGCAAGATCTACTAATCCCATAGCAGTTAATCCCATAGCAATCCCACAGTAAGGGGAAATGTTATAGACCTTGAAAAACAAATACTTTCAGGCACTTGAAAACATTTGCTCTGCTAAGTTCAAAACTTTTTTTTTTTTTTCAATGTATTTATGAAAGAAGTAATGTACCAAGAACCAACCAAGACTATAAGATGTTTTATTAGCAAAGTCTGGGTCTGGATTGACATTTAAACAACACAGCTATATTTCTTTAGAATTATTTATGGGTTTTGATTTAGATTTTCCCTCTTTAGATTATATTAAGTAGGTTTTATGGTATTAATGTTATCTTGAGGAAATATACTCTTTCAGCATATGAGTTAATACAAGTTAATGAGTATTAACTAATTACTTCAGAGTAAATGTTGTAGGTATTATTGCTATTTTATGGTATGGTAATTTCACCTTAAAATTTCTGGATCTAAATTGTAATATATATTATAAGTCTACGTAGACAGTAAAGTGGATAATAGTATATAAAATGAATAAAATTTCATACATAATTTTTCATAATTTCATCATTTTTCTAAGATTTTAGTCAAAGAAGAAAATCCTTGATTCATACGAAAGTTCCAAATTTTTGAAGCCAACACGAATTTGGGATGTTGAATAAACAAGACAATTCTCCCCCAGACTTTATTTTTTTTTTGCTTCTTGGCATTAGCTCTAAAAGATTGTGATTTTTAAAAAATTTTTCTAAGTAATCAAACTTATTTTCAGCATTATCCTAAATTTTTAAAACTTTTTATTAAAAAAGTAACCTAACATTATAAACTATTCAAGACAACAAATTAAAACAAAATATTTTTTACATATATTTATCTGTTTTCGCATATATAAAACAACATATTTATGTATAATCTATTATATTATGTACTATATAAAACAATGTAATATAAATATATAACTATAATTTATATATTTATAGATGTAATTTTATATATAAAACTATATGAAAATTATTCTGTATATGCTATATATTTATATGTATAAAACAATATTATCTAGATAATAATAGTAAAAAAATGACCTTTTACAATAAGATGCTCATCATCCACATACAATTATTTTCCATTTTGCATAATTCCACGTACTCTTCTTATTACTTATATATTTCCTAGGTGAATCATGATTTACATAATATTTTTATTCTATCTTCTCTAGATTTATACTAAATATTTTCCATATTTATACATAGTCATTTTATTTTTTAAATTAAATGATTTAATGTCATCTAAATGGCAGAAAACAGGTTTACAAGACTTGTCTCTCCTGTTTTTTAGAAAATCTCAGATTCCACCTCCATTCAACAAACATCTTTTGAACACCAACTGTGTGCCTTGCTATGTAATTTGTGAGGCATTACTCTAGAAAAGTGAATAAGACACCATCTATGCCTTTGAGGAAATTATAACCTAATAAGGAAAAGGCAAAAACATACCCCCAAAATGTCCAATAATTCCTACAGGTGCTATTTAATAAAATGTTCATATTACTTTGCCCAGAGAAAGCTAGGAAAGGTAAGAAGTGATCCTCGAGCTGAGTTTGGAATGGCTCCAGCATTAAAATTTGAAATGTTTTCCTGATCTGGATTAGAATTCCACTCCAGAAACAACATGAAAATCAGCTATCTCAGGAAGAGATTGGAGTTAGAAGCAACCTTCAATGTTCTCTTGCAATGGCCACGCACTCCCCATGCCTCCTCCCACCCCCCACCCCGCCTCCCGCCCTGCGCCCTTTACAGTATTGGCCCCAAGTGGCCTTTCAGCCTCCACTTGAACATGGGACCTCCCAGGATGCCAACCTTGCAGGCATCTTTCAGCCTCATGGCTAGGATTGTGCGGTGCTTCTGCAAACAAGTTGCTTTACAGTTTCCAGCCCTTGATTGCTATTTTAACTGTTTAGTTTCTTAGATATATATTAACATGTTCATAAACTCAGTATTCTTGCATCAAGATTCTGTATTTCTTTTTGCATTTATACAACCAATGAAGGGTGGGAGATCACTTTAAATATGTAAAATATGAAATTTTGATTTCATTTGATAGAATCATTGATGCTACCAACCTAGGAGTCCCTGGTTTTCTCAGAAGTCACTAGGATTTCCCTATGCTCAAACTGAAGAAAATGCAAAATAAAAGTGATCGTCCAAATAGGGCAAAGCACAAAACAACAGACAACATGTTTGCCACAGTAGCCTTGGATATTCCAGACAAATAGTTGGTTGAGGGCATCAGTGGATGAATGTTTTCCCCATGAAGCCCAGCCAGTCCTCTCAATTCTCCAACTCACTATAAATAGACTGACCTTCACTGATATTTACTTCAGCAGGAGAGCTAGGGTAGAACAGAGGTCCCTGTGGAAAGTAAATTAGATTCCCTCTCCCTTAACACTCATTCTTATCATGTATCACGAGGCAGGACTGCCCCATTGCTTAAAGCATCCCCCTTTCCATTTATTTCACGTGTGTGTTTCTTCCTGCATTACACTGTATCTGGCATGAATCCTAAATGCTGCTGCTGCTGGGGACGTTTTATCAATAAAAACTGGTCATACACTCAAGCCCTTAACTAGGAGATTTATCTGTTTTCCAAATACAAAAGGGATTGGAGCTTTTGGCTCTGACAATCCCAGCCCTTACTGGCTACTTGATTTATCAACCTCCGTTTCCTTATCAGTCAAGTGGGGATTACAGTACATACTTCAGAGCAGTGCTTTTCAAACTCCCTGCTGAAGGACCAGTTTCTGATATTTTTCTTCTCTCCTTTCTTTGTAGTTTCCAATTTGTTACGGACCAATACTTTTGTAAAAATAATTAATTAAAAATAAATTAGGATAAAGATCATGTTCTTGACTGTTTTGGCAGTGTCAAATTGCTGTAAAAAAAATTCTAAATGCTCACTCTCAATTTCTGTACTATACTTATCTTGTCACAGATTAGTGACAATTTGCAGATGGGCACGGGTCCATGGACCATACTTCGAGTAGCATTGCCTTAAACGACTGATATGTGATTTACTATGTAAAGCGCCTAAAACAAAGCAAGACATTACACAAAATCAGTCTAAATGATGCTACTTTCATTTACTTTCTCTAAAAGTTTGTTATTCAGATCATTTGTTAGTTGATTCATCTACCTATTCATTCAACAATTATTTGTTGAAAACTTATGAAGAGTTGGCCACTGTGTTAAATGCTGAGCCTACGGTATTGAAAAAGAACCCCATTTCTACCCTCCAAGGGCTGAAAATGTTTTCACCGAAATATCCAAAAAATTTGAGATTAAGAACCTAAAATTATAAAATCATTGCACCTTTCTTATTTTTAGGCCTAATGTCCTTTTTTTACTTTTCAGTATTTTCATCATCTTTGGTATTATTTAATGTACATCCATGACACACACACATGCGCACACATTATTTATTTTAGGGCCCAGATAATTGTGAATTCTTCTTCTTCTTAGCCTCAAAAAAGAGAATTTTCCCTCACCAGTCTCATAATTCTTTACTTTACAATATGTTAATCACAATTCCTTTCGGTTTCATTGGGATTAATTCTGTTAACCTTCTTTATAATTCTAAGCATGAATATTATATGACTATAAAATCCATTTTTCCTGAATACAAGCTCTCTTACTTAGTGTGTCAATCATCATTTAAAATAGATTATGTAAACCAGCATTCTGCTTACTTTTTAAAATCCCCTCTGCATTGAAAATTTTTTTAGACATTTCGAGTGAGAAAGTTAAATCTCTTTATTGCTTTGGAGAAGAGCTACCCAAAAATACTTTTTAAAAACAGGAGCTCTACTATTATCCATTTTTCAATAGTTCTTCAATAGCACAAGACATCTTTGTCTTTCTGTCACCACCACCGTGCAACGTGAGGCGTGGGGGGCAGTCTTCCAAAAACTGAGACTTTGCGACAAATAATAAAGGCTGGAGAGGATATGGAGAAAGGGGACCCTCCTACGCTGTTGGTGGAAATGTAAATTGGTGCAGCCATTATGGAAAACAGTATGGAGGTTCCTTAACAAACTAAAAATAGAGTTGCCGCATAATACAGCAATCCCACTCCTGGGCATATATCCCAGCAAAACTAATATAATTCAAAAAGATACATGCATCCTTATGTTCATAGCAGCACTATTTACAGTAGCCAAGACATGGAAACAACCTAAATGCTAAATGTCCATCAACAGATGAATGGATAAAGAAGAAGGTGATACACACACACACACACACACACACACACACACACACACACACTGGAATATTACTCAGCCATAAAAAAGAATGAAATAATGCCATTTGCAGCAACATGGATGGACCTAGAGATTATCATACTAAGTGAAGTAAATCAGACAGAGAAAGACAAGTATCATATGATATCACTTATATGTGGAATCTAAAGAAATGATAGAAATGAACTTATTGACAAAACAGAAATAGACTCACAGACATAGAAAACAAACTTACGGTTACCAAAAGGGAAAGGGGAGTAGGGACAAATTAGGAATTGGGGATTAACAGATATACACTACTGTATATAAAATCGATAAACAACAAGGTCCTACTGTACAGCACGGGGAACTCTACTCAATATCTTATAATAACCTATAATGGAAAAGAATCTGGAAAAGAACATATATATGTATATATATAACTGAATCACGTGGCTGTGCACCTGAAACTAACACAACACTGTAAATCAAGTATACTTCAATTTAAAAAATATGCTTTTAAAGAAGAAAAGAAACCTGAGACTTGACATCTGCAGCCTAACATCCAAGAATTCTGTGCGTCCAAAATCAAATCAAATCACCGAGGTACAGCGATTTCTAGTTGTGTTCAATATCCAGCACTTCGTCAAACAGAATCCTGAGGACAGGGACCATACATAGTCTGTCTCTGTGTCCCAGCATCTAGTACCGTTGTGACACCTAGTAGACACCAAACGTTTGTTAAGTAAATGTTAAATACGATGCTAGCAATTTTTCAGATATGGTTGTGTATCTACCTAATTTTGCTGTGCATATTAAGATTGTTTTTGCCATTTAGATTTAATAAATTGCAAAAATTGCTGTTTACCCAGAGGAGCCAGCTGAGTAAGTTCTGGGGCAAAACTCAGATTCTGCTTTATGGAAAAGAAATTATTTGATGGAGACTTTTATGGTATACAGTAGTCTCCACACAATCCTATAAATCTCAAACTCCAGTTAATGTGTGAGTGCCAGAGGAGAAATTTTAATGGAATGGCTTTATAACCCTGTGTGAATGAGATGCAGAAAGTTAACACATGGCATGAATTGGGAGAGGCTAATTATTCAAATCACTTCTTATAGTGTGTGTGTGTGTGTGTGTGTGTGTGTGTGTGTGTGTGTGTGTAATTAAAATATAAAGCGGGACTTCTGTATGAGTATCAATCTTAAAGTTTCCTTCTTTTACAGTCATTTGATCTTGTACAGTCATTTGATTGGGAATCTAGCAGTGTGGATTTGTGGCAGTGTCTAATTCTGTGTCCCACACAGCTCCTCTCATCATTCTCCAGCATATGTCTACAATGAATAAGTCTCCACTGTGACTGGCAGTACCAAACCCATGACTCTCAGACACAGATGCTAAAGTACATCCCGTAAAAAGTTGATGATCACCAAACTTATCTTACCAGAAGCTAAAACTAACGCAGCAAAGCCTATGAAACACATGAACATACAGATCCTTTCTATGGAATGAGGTAGAACATCTCCAAAAGTGAACTACAGAAAATTCCACCTCTCCTCATTTCTACTAACATCTAAACATAGGACATTCTCAGCATTACTGCATTACATCTTCTTGTACTTAGGGACCTCCTCCTGTGTGCTTAACCCTGAGACCTGGGCATGACGGGGTTACAGTGGAGTCTAGTTAAGATAGATAAGATGTACCATCTGGAAAATTTAGTGACAGGACAATAAATTATAGTGTCCCCACTCTACTATTTAGCACTTTATTACATTTTCACATTCACTTTGCATTATTCTTATAATTTGAGGTTCAAATGAATTTTGATGTTGGAGAATTTGAAACAACCTTAAATCTCTGTAAAGAATTGGACACGGATACCAGAGCTAGATCTTTCCTCTAAAAACTAAACTTGGTGTACCTCTCAACTGAACTTCCATCACTTTCTAGTAAAGGGCACGAACCCTTCCAGAGCAGAAAGTCTGCTCCCCCCAGGGCTCCCACAGAGCATCTTTGTACTAAGGTTCCACAGCTCTGAAATGTCAGATGGTTCCACGTGAGGGAACTTTCTCTACCTGCATGGATATTGACCACTTGAAATGTGGCTCGTTCACACTGAGATGTACTGTAAGTGTAAAATACACACCAGATTTTGAAGATTTAGTGAAAAAAAGAGAATTTTAAATATCTCTTTAATAAATTTTATGTTGATTACATGTTTAAATGATAATATTTTAGAAATACTGGGTTAAATAAAATATATTATTGAAATTGATTTCCCCTGTATCTTTTTAATATTTTTAACGTGACTACTACAAATTTTCAAATTATGCCTGTGGCTCACATTATATTTCAGTGGGACAGTACTGCTTTAGACAATGTAAGTTAATATGAAATTTATTCCAGATGATTTTTACTTTCTCAGAATCTCTTCATTGTTGGAATCTTGTCAGGAAAACCATGAGAAAAAGTATCAATTCTGTCAGCAAAGCTTAATGCTTACCATGCATCTTAAAATCCTACAAGTTTCTTTCTGGAATGAAAGGGACTTCCCTAGCGGTCCAGTGGTTAAGACTTCGCCTTCCAATGCAGGGGGTGCGGGTTCGATTCCTTGTCGGCGAGCTAAGATCCCACGTGCCTTGCAGCCAAAAAAGCGAAACATAAAACAGAAGCAATATTGTAACAAATTCAATAGACTTAAAAAAAAATGGTCCACATCAAAAAAAATCTTTAAAAAAACAAACAAACAAAATAACTGAATGAAGGAACCATCTCTTATGTTTCTGTTCAGGTTCCCTAGAATGGCACTCAAAAATATTAACCGATTTACACTAATTAAAAAGGCTGACAGTTCTTACAGATTTAACTTAAGCAAACATTTTTTAAAATACTCTTGAAGGAGATTTTCTTCCAAGATATGACTTTTAGAACAAATATAATCCTCTTTCCATTATCACACCATGCTTTTCGTGACCATTTCTACTACTTTTCTACTAATCAAAAAAGAGGTTTATATTATTTGTCAGAATATTACATGTTCCATTATATTTCTTGCTTTGTTTACACTCATGCTGCTGTGATACAAACTACAGTTGAAATATTGCAGACCCTACAGTTCCATTACATTAATCTTAGATTTATAGCCAAACGTATTATTGAATATTTATGTGGGATGCAAAAACAATAGCCATATATTTTTTTTCAATAGCCATTTTCTACAGTGGAAAATCTACCACTGAATAGGTTCAGCGTAAACATTCTCAGCACGGGATAGCGGAGATGCTCCAATAGAATTTGATGGTTAATTTCTCAGTCTTATTTCTCTATGGAAAAGTATTCTATAAATGAATTCCCAACAACAGTGAGCAAGTATTAACAAATTATTGAGTCACGCATGGTTTTAGAAGTTTGGTCATTTGTAATTTATAAAGTCAAGACTTTTGTTGTTATCAGGTCACTTTTTAGGTTAATAGGGATCATTTACTTCTGGGTTTCACATACATAAAATTCAGAAAATAAGTCTATGATTTAATTGCTTTCTCATTAACACAATGTAGTCAGTAGCATCAAAACACTGACTGACTACTTGGAGAGTGTTTGTACCAGCATGCGGTTAATACATCCACCACCTCTGCATATAGCAATAAGCTTTTTTTTTTTTTCTTTTGTAAAGTGAAATCATTGGTTTCTATTCAATTCTATTGAAATGAGCCCTAAATTTGGAATCAGTAGGTTTGGATCCAACATAGCAGAGTTGATACTTATTATCTGTGTTATCTCAGGCAACCCGCTTATAATAGACACTGTTTATTCCTCAACAAAAGCCCCTTTACTGGGTCAGTACACCCATGCTCAACTGCTCTGAGTGTTGGCTGCTAGCAGAGCAGAGCTGCCCCCTGTTCACAAAAGGCCAAGAGGAGCTGCCTTGCCCAAGAGTTACACATCCTGCCTCATCTCCACTAGAGCAGCCTGCACAGGGTAGAAAAGGCCACCTCCCTTCCTTAAGGTGGGACCAGTTCTATGATGCAACATACTCCAGAGCTCCCTGCGGGGTCAGGGCTGCAGCTGGTTGCCCGCTGATACCAAGTTCTCAAGTAGCTTTTTTCCCTTGCTACACCCTGCTTTCCTCACTCCCCTTCTCCTGACAGCGCTCTTCCAGTATATCAGTGAACAAGGATCCCCATCTCAGGCTCTGCCTCTCAGGAACCTGAACTAAAATACCTTCTAACCTCTGAACCTCAGTTCTCTTATCTGTAAAATGAAAGTAATAGCTGACCCATGGGAATGTGAGATAGTGATAATATCTGGAGATAGTTTAAGCACTGTTATCACTTGAAAAAACTCAGGAATTCCTTTATGCTTCATAAATCACTTTTCTTGGTTCTAAAACTACAGATGATATGAGATAGCTGGGTGCAGTTACAGAGCACTATGCAATGCAACCATTTTTTTAAATCCTGAAAGATAGTATTCCCACTTCAGTGGGGAGAGGGGAGGCCAACAACTGGAATATTTTGCTAGTAACAACATTTCTTCCCTTGTTCCCAGAATCAATGTTATAGCTTATCTCGTTATAGCTTATCTCGCTTGATCAACTTATTAATATCACAGAGGGGCTGAGATTCAACAAAGGAGCCTGCCCCCCTCCTCCACCAGAGAAACGTATGGAAACACAGAAGTAAACTATATGGATAGAAAGACTCTGAGTCTCTGTAATACGCCTATTCGTGTGTTGCACCTAGTTCAAGGAATGACATGTATTTATTGAGAAATAGAATCTTTTTTCATTCATTTTTTTACTCATTTGTTCAATAAGTACTTAGTGAGCACTTATTATGTGCAGACCTTGTTCTGGGCCCTGGGACTGTGCAATCATTGCCTTCAAGGAGGATACAGCCTCCAGGGGAAGTCAGACATTGAACAAGTCTGTGATACGGAAGGTGAAATGTGCGAGAGCTTTTAGATACAGGATGGAACCTGATCCAGGGGGTCAGAGAGGGCCTTCCAGAGGAAAGGTTATTTAGGGGAGACCTGAAGGAAGAGTGGGGGTTGGCCAATTGAGTAGAAAGGGGCAGAACAGTCCAGGCAAAGTCCAGGCTTGTGGAAGACTCAAATTTAAGAGAGCGTATGGTGGTCTTGGCTTCCAGAAGCTAGACTTTCCAGGAACTAGAAGAAGTCCATTACGAGTGGAGGGTAGAACTTAAAGGCTAGAATGACAGTTAATGAGGCTTGAGTAGGAGGCCAGGGGTCAGCTCACAAAGAGACAAAAATGTTAAAATGGCAGGTGCTAGAGATGGTTGGCTGCAATCAGTTCACATGACTGGAACCAGGGAAGGCATGGCAGGGTGTCTGCCTGGAGATGGAGGTGGGTATGTGAAATGGAAAACACAGGGCAAGATGACAGGCAGTAAATAGACGAAAGGGTAAAGAAGAATGAAGTTTTTGTTTTTTAATTAGAGGATTTCATTAATCACAGTGAAAAAACAAGACAGGGTTTGACCCAATTATCAAAGTGCAGTAACCTTGGAAGGGAGACTCATTTATTGAGGAACAGGATTTTCAGGCCCTGTGCATATAGTAACTTATTTAATTCTTCCAGCAATGTGTTTTGCAATAAAGAAACTGAAGTTCAGAGTTGTTTTGTAACTTGCCCAAGGTTATATGCTAATAAGTGGTATGTAAGGGATATAAACTCAGGTCTGTCAAGCCACAGTGCCCAGTCTTTCCACCAGGCCCATCAAAAAAGGGAATCTTAGCTGATCTTTAAAGAGTAACCTTTAGAGTTCAAATGGGGTTCAGTCTCTGACATTTAAAATTATATTGGAAAAGTTGTTAAACCTTATCTGTTCGGCCTTAGTGTTAAAACTGAGACTTTCACTAGTTTCATTACCTTTCTACATGCATAAGTAGTCATGACATACATACAGTGCTCTTGAACTGGCAGAAAGAATGGTGACATCTCAATCCACATGTTGATTGTTACATTTCAAAATCACATAGTTCCCATTTTTAAAAATTAGAACATGTTTTAAAATATGTTAAAAAGATTCACTAGGGCTTCCCTGGTGGCGCAGTGGTTGAGAGTCCACCTGCCGATGCGGGGGACACGGGTTCATGCCCCGGTCCGGGAAGATCCCACACACCGCGGAGCGGCTGGGCCCATGAGCCATGGCCGCTGAGCCTGCGCGTCCGGAGCCTGCGCTCCGCAACGGGAGAGGCCACAGCAGTGAGAGGCCCACGTACCACACACACAAAAAAAACTACATTGAGGTGTCACCTCACACCGGTCAGAATGACCATCATCAAAAAGTCTAACTCTTTACTTTCTGATATGCAATTAGCCATTTTTTCATGAAGTTGTTAGATTATTTTCCATAACTGCATTTTTAAAGTGTTAAGGCACAGTGAACAGGAATATTCCCACTTTGTAGAGCTAAACTGGCAGCATCAATTTGCTTTTCTCCAGAGCTTAACACTGAGCTCATAGCCCTTTAGTAAAATGAAGCTTATCAAGAAAAGATTTGGAAACAAGGTGGGCAGTATATGAGGTTTCAAGATAGCTGTCACTGTATTTCTCTAAAGCTCCCCCACTGGAACCTACTGTGATTACCAGTGGCCTTGCAAAGTGCCTACAGAATGGGACCTCCTGGGAATCTAGCTTTCATTGTGGCTTCTCCTCCTCCTGAGAGCATATTGTCTTACACCGGTATGAGCTGCTCTTCTCCCTGGTAACTTTCCCTGAATAAATGTACCTCTCCAAAGGGAATAATGTTCTCTGTTTTCTGCACCCTTTATCTCATGTAAATTACTCTTGGCTTCAAGAATGGCACTTTTAATCTTGTTTTCCTCCATCACAGATATAGGATTACACAAATGCTAAACAATTGTTCCTGCAAAATGTCCTCTTAGATGGGCCCTAAAACCTTTGGTTTTCACGATAATGCCTCCAATTTTTAAAGCGTGAGTCTCCTAAAGAAAGAGAAAAATCTCAGCGTGAATCCAAGACACAAAAGTATTTGGTCTTGGTCTTACCAGGTCTCCATAGAGAAGAAAGAGGGTAGAGTGGTTTGCTATGGTTATTGCCATTTTATAGAGGAGGAAGCATCAAAAGGAGCTAATCTGAGATTGATCAAGGGATAGCAAACAAAGTTGAAAATGCTAGTGTGGGATACTATGCAGTGCTGTTTTCTTATAAGTTTTCAATGTTTTGATGCCTTTTTAAAATAACAGCTTTATTGAGACATAATTCACATTCCATACAATTTGCCCATTTAAAACGTACAATTGAGTGTTTTTAGTTATTGTCAAAGCTGTGCATTCATCATCACAATCAATTTTAGAACATTTTCATTACCCGTAAAAGAAACTCTGTATCCCTTAGCCATCACCCTTCTATCTCTCCATCTCCCTTGCCAGCCCTAGGCAACCACTAATCTACTTTCTCTCTCTATAGATTGGCCTATTCTGGGCATTTCATAGAAATCAAATCATATGGATACAATACATAGTCTTTTGAGACTGGCCTCTTTCACATAGCATAATGATTTCAAGATCCAGTCATAATGTAGCATGTATCAGTATTTTATTTCTTTTAATTGCCAAATACTATTCCATTGTATGGATCTACCACATTGTATTTATGTATTCATCAACCAATGGACATTTGGGTTGTTTCCACCTTTTGGTTATTGAGAATAATGCTGCAATGAGCATTTATGTACAAGTTTTTCTGTACATATGTTTTCATTCCTCTGAAATATGTACCTAGAAGTGAAATTGCTGGGTCATATGATAACTCCATGTTTAACCTTTCGAGGAACTGTCAGGCTGTTTTCCAATAAGCCTGCACCATTTTACATTTCCAGTCGTAGTATGTGAGGATTCCAATTTCTCCACGTTCTCACCGATACTTTTCTGTCTTTTTGATAGTAGCCATCTTGGTGGATGTGAAGTGATATCTTGTGGTTTTGATTGGCATTTCCCTGATGGCTAATGAGGTTGAGCATCTTTTCATGTGCTTATTAGCCATTTGTATTGATGCTCTTTTTAAATCTATTTCTCTGCCGGGTTTTAAAAGTATCACCACTTAGGGCTTCCCTGGTGGCGCAGTGGTTGGGAGTCTGCCTGCCGATGTAGGAGACTCGGGTTCGTGCCCCGGTCCGGGAGGATCCCACATGCCGTGGAGCGGCTGGGCCCATGAGCCATGGCCGCTGAGCCTGCGCGTCCGGAGCCTGTGCTCCGCAACGGGAGAGGCCACAACAGTGAGAGGCCCGCGTACCGCAAAAAAAAAAAAAAAAAAAAGTAACACCACTTAAATGCCAGGTAATGACCAGAGTCCTTCAAGTAAAGGATTGACTCTTGTTTGTATTTGCCTCTATAAAGCTGTCGTTCCCTGTACCTGGAGAAGCAGTGTCCCATAGCAAGCAGGCCCTTTACTGGTGTCTGAGGAAATATGTTTTAAAAGAAGACATTGTTCCTACCCCGAAGGTATTAAGGAAATTAAAAGACAAAGTCCATTTCCTTGCCCTCTGCTTAATCCAGCCTTAGTCACAAGAACAGATGAGTATCTTTCTAAAAAGCGTGATAAACCAATATGATTCTTGAAGGAAAGATTTCCTAATTATCTGGCAAATGGTCAAGTTCACACCAGCAAGACAATTAATTCACTTTTGCCCAAATCCAAATAGCTTAAATAATCAATGGGAAAGTATTTGAAGTTAGGGCTTGGAAATTACCAAAAAGGAAAAAAGAACACATATAGCTCCATTAAATTTGATGTCAGTAGTTGGTGAAATTACAAGGTTTAAGTGTAGGAAACCTGGAAAGGACCTAAGCTTCTCATTTCACAAATGGAAAAATACAGACTTAGACACTGAGGCACTGACTCAGATCCATACATGATACTGGAGGAGGTAGAACCAGAACACACGTGTCAGGTCCCCCTCACCCTCATTCAGTATATTTTCCATAATACCAGACTGTTTCTCTAAGAGCCCTTATGAATGATTTTAAATGTATATTAGGAAAAGAATGTTAAGGACCTGGGTTTGTGGAAATGAACTAAGAATCAAGTGTCCTGGAAGAGAGGAGCCATTTCCTGTATGACTCAAATTTGAGGAAATTGACTTGACTGAATGCATTCAGTTGTATAGAGCTGCCCCTCAGCCAGTGGTTCTCAAACTGCGGGTCTCAACTCAAGTGGGGTCATGAAATCAGTGTGTGTGTGTGTGTGTGTGTGTGTGTGTGTGTACTGGCTTAAACAGTAAAAATAAAGTTCACTTCCTCCTGCACTGTTGATGGGAATGTAAATTGGTACAGCCACTATGGAGAACAGTATGGAGTCTCTTCAAAAAACTAAAAAGAGAGTTACCATATGATACAGCAATCCCACTCCTGGGCATATATCTGGAAAAAACTATCATTCGAAAAGATACATACATGCACCCCTATGTTCATTGCAGCACTATTCACAATAGCCAAGACATGGAAGCAACCTAAATGTCCATCTACAAATGAATGGATAAAGAAGATGTGGTATATATATACAAATGGAATACTACTCGGTCATAAAAAAGAATGAAATAATGCCATTTGCAGCAACATGGATGCGACTAGAGATTATCATCCTAAATGAAGTCAGAAAGCTAAAGATAAATACTATATTATATGTGGAATCTAATGTATGACACAAATGGACTTATTTACAAAACAGAAATAGACTCATAGACGTAGAAGACAAACTTATGGCTACCAAAGGGGTAAGGGGGAGGAGAGGGATAAATTAGGAGTTTGGGATTTGCAGATACAAACTACTATATATAAAATAAACAACAAGGTCTTACTGTATAGCACAGGAACCTATATTCAATATCTTGTAATAAACCATAATGGAAAAGAATATGAAAATATATATATAACTGAATCCCTTTTCTGTACACCTGAAACTAACACAACATTGTAAATCAACTCTACTTCAATAAAAAATAAATTAAAAAAAAATTTTTTTTAATTCACTTAGGGCTTCCCTGGTGGCGCAGTGGTTGAGAGTCCGCCTGCCAATGCAGGGGATGTGGGTTCGTACCCGGGTCCAGGAAGATCTCACATGCCACCGAGCGGCTGGGCCCGTGAGCCATGGCCGCTGAGCCTGCGCGTCCGGAGCCTGTGCTCCACAACGGGAGAGGCCCCAACAGTGAGAGGCCCGCGTACCGCAAAAAAAAAAAAAAAAATAGTTCCCTTAAGCAGAGGCAGGGAAGGATGTAGCCACACACATGCAGTGACCTTCAGGGTACCAAAAGGGCACATACCACAGACATCTCTCTGCCAAAGTGTGAGAAATTTACCTCATTTCCTCCGTCTGTAATTTGGATTAAGCTATTATTGACGTAACAACAAACGCTTATTGAGCATTTGCTATGTGTGAGTGCTTTACACCTATTAACTCCTTCATCCTACATTCAGCCTACTGGCACACAGGTGGCTACTAACTTGTTCAAGATCACACCACGGGTTAGTAGCAGAGGTGGGGTTTGACCCCAGATAGACTAGTTCCAAAGCCTGCCTTATCAACTACTGAAGCATACTGCCTCCAGAACTGGTTAGGGAGCATTTACTGTGTGACTGTTGACATGAATTAACTGATTCAGTTTCTTATTCCAGGAATCTAGTGGGGCTCCTTTTCGATGGTACTTTATTGGACACTGGCGGCTCTAGAACTTCTCTCTATATGGCTTTGAGAGTGGACATTTGGTTGGAGGATGGGACCCTCGAGAATACTTCTTGAAGCTATGCATAGAAAGAACACTGTTTTAAATCTAGTTTTATGTTTATTTGGGGAGGCTTCGCAAGTAGGCTGATGGAGATGGGGGTCATGCCATTGCTGGTGTCCAGGTCTAGAATATGGGGTGCCCATGCAGAACAAGTTGGAGAGGAGGGGCAGGAAATGGAGGACACAGCAGTGAAGAGTCCCTGGCAGCCCAGATCAACCGGTAAGTATGAAAGAGACAGGAGGAAGAACGAGGGCCAGAAACAAACGTCGCCCCCTTCAAAACCAAACCTAGGGAATTCCCTGGCGGTCCAGCTGTTAGGACTCTGCGCTTCCACTGCTGAGGGCCCGGATTCAATCCCTGGTTGGGGAACTAAGATTCCCCCGCAAACAAACAAACCCAGAGGCAAAGCTCACTGGGCATGCAGGGCCAGCCAGCTATAACCTGCTCTAGATTTGTCTTATTAGGGGAGAGATAATTAATTACATGGAAAGAGGTTTACAGAGGCTGGAGTCCATGTTTGACTTTAAACAAAAACCTACTACAATGCCAAAATTTAAAGACTAAAACAAAAATCTGCTTGTGCAAACATCTGAGACAGTATCATGTCCGCTGAGCAGATGCAAGCTCTGCTTTCTTGCACAAGCATAATTCTGCTGCCAGAGAGAGTTGTCCCTGGAGCCATGTGGCCAAAGGCACACCGGCTAGAATGGTACCAGCAGAGTCCAGACAAAATCTGCAAATAGAATTCCTTGTAGGCTCTGTTGTCATTCCGGTGTCCAGGCCAATACTCTCTTTCTGGAAGGACAAGAGGGGTGAGGTTGCTTAGCAGATCCCTTCTTTACCGAATCAGGGAAACAGCTTACTGTCCCTGCTACCAGCTTTATGAAGGGAATGTGCTGAAAAGCTCAGGAGGGCTCCAGACTGGTTTTGTTCCCGACTTAATTCCGGCTATTATCTCAAAGCCTTTGTTCGTGCCATCCTTCTTTCTAGAAGTGCCTTCCCTGCTTTCATCCAGCAGTAGGTGTCTCTTATTTCTTTTAAAACTTGGTTTAAAATTTCTTCCTTCTCCGAGAAGTCTTCTGTGATTATAATGTTCTTCCCACCCCATATCATTGTGGGCTCAGTCCACCCAGTACTTGGATAAAATTTTTATCACTATTTAAAAACACATTTATACAATAGAAAACAATACTGAATGTGTTAGAAGATACTTGAAAATTTGTGGTCTTTAAGAACATTCTAGAGAGTCCTTTGGAACTGGTTCCCACCTAACCAAAAGATTATGCATTCAGTTAGTAAAAGTTCGAGAGAATTTTTTTTTTTTTTTGCGGTACACGGGCCTCTCACTGTCGTGGCCTCTGCCGTTGCGGAGCACAGGCTCCGGACGCGCAGGCTCAGCGGCCATGGCTCACGGGCCCAGCCACTCCACAGCATGTGGGATTTTCCCAGACCGGGGCACGAACCCGCGTTCCCTGCATTGGCAGGCAGACTCTCAACCACTGCGCCACCAGGGAAGCCCGAGAATTTTTTATTTGTATCATCATATATCTTGCCTATTGTAGGTTCTCAGTGCATGTTGTTGCATGTATTAATTGCTTGATCATCTTTCAAACTGTAATTACTGTTTGTTTTTTTGTTGGTGGTCGTAAGCTTGTTTTGTTTTATTTGCTTAATCATTCTCAGGTAAGGTAACCAATGGCCAATATAAGAATTCTTATGTATCCTAACATATAGTTATTACTCTATGATATTAGCTTATCCATATTGCCTATAATTACACCCCGGTTGTTGTCTTTTGTGTATGTGTGTGTATAGTATATTATAAACTACTCCAAATCAAGGACTCTGTCTTCTTATTTTTCAATAACATGAAAGTACCTCACAAATACATACAGATACATACAAATACATACTGCAGCTGCTCACAAATAAGTATGTTAGTAAGTGAATTGTCCAGTTTAGAAGAATCCACACATTGAACTCATCTCAAAAAACTAGAAAGACACAGCAATGTGCATTCATTTGTTCTCAGAATAGTACGATCCATAACGAGGAGAGTGACTTTTCTTCCTTTTCAGCTTAAGTGCTTGTCTTGTCTGAGCAGAGGCCGTTTATAAATGTTGAGCTCCTATGCATTGGCTGATGTCCCCAGTGGAAACAAATCAAAATGATCAAATTCACAAAATGTGATTTTTCTGTATATTTCTGACCTCAAAGCCATTAAGTCATTGTTATAATGCAATTTGGGTAAAAATAAGAATTTGATCAGAGCCATGCAGTTTAAAGCCAAGAAATGCATACTAGCTCGTCTTGCAGCCTTTCAGAGGTAGTGACAGCACCACTCCCCAGAGATGGGTCTTGAGAGATGAAAGCTCTCCAGGCGAGCCCGATAGCTCACAAGCAAATGCATTGAGACTTGGCTTTTAGAGCCAAGGTTGTCTTTGCATAGCAGAATGTGGGTGGGTGCTGTCTGGTTTTGACACTGACCCTTCCTACGTCAGGACTGGACTGGGTGCTCCCTAACAAAGGGAAAATCCCAATTTGCTTGACCTGAAAAACAAAGCAAATCAAAGACTAATTCTCAAAAGTTCATTACATAGTCTTATTAAAATAAATGTTCTGCTTAAATCTTTCTGTTAATTAAAGTGACGTCCTAATGTCCCGTGAATGCTCTGTAAAATGGGGATAGTTTATGCCTACTGTGGCCAAAGACTGTCTTTATCCGAGTTGTTACCAAGTTAAAATGCTTGGTTGGGATTTTATTTCATTGAGAAACACTAGAAATTTGAAACTCAAAAAACTTTGTGGGGCTTCCCTGGTGGCGCAGTGGTTGAGAGTCCGCCTGCCGATGCAGGGGACGCGGGTTCGTGCCCCGGTCTGGGAAGATCCCACATGCCGCGGAGCGGCTGGGCCCGTGAGCCATGGCCGCTGAGCCTGCGCGTCCGGAGCCTGTGCTCCGCAACAGGAGAGGCCACAACAGTGAGAGGCCCACAAACCGCAAAAAAAAAAAAAAAAAAAAAAAGTGGCTTTTAACTGTACAATTTCTTTCTTAATATATTTACAAGAAACCGAAGACCTTTAAAATTTTTAATTGCTGTTAAATGTTTAAAACATGAAAATTTCTAAAATATTGACATTAAAGAGACTTTATGATTTTTAAGATGCTGCTTTTATTGAGAATCTTTTCCTTTTCTAAGTCTAGGCCACTAAATTTAACACTAAACTTATAAAAGACAGCAGTTTCCACAGTTTTCTCATCTATAAAAAAGGGGATTCCATAATGGCTGGTACTCAGTAAGTGAAAGATGTTATATTTATTATTATTATAAGTAATCAAATCACCATTCTTTTTTAGTGGGGTATAGTTGATTTACAACATTATATAAGTTTCAAGTGTACAGAATAGTGATTCACAATTTTTAAAGGTTATAGTCCATTCATAGTTATTATAAAAGTTGGCTATATTCCCTGTGTTGTACAATATATCCTTGTAGCTTATTTGTTTTATACATAGTAGTTTGTACCTCTTAATCACCTACCCCTGTCTTACCCCTGCCCCCTCCCCTCTCCCCACAGGTAACCACTGGTTTGTTCTATCTGTGAGTTTGTTTCTTTTTTGTTATGTTCACTGGTTTGTTTCATTTTTTAGATTCCACATTTAGGTGATATCATACAGTATTTGTCTTTGTCTATTCCATTAAGCATAATACCCTCCAAGTCCATCCATGTTCTTGCAAATGGCAAAATTTCATTCTTTTTTATGGCAAATCACCATCCCTGCTTACCTTCTCTCCAGTTTGTGAGACTGTATTATATTCTGTAGAGTTAAATTTTTATCTCTGAAACCCACACAAACGATCTCTTATTATGTGCTCATGGGCGTTCTAGTAGCTTTACATATAACTGTGGTATCTTCCCAATAACCCACAAAGGTCAGTATGTAAGCCTCACTTATCCTTAGAGAGAACGAAGGTTTAGAGAGATTAAGCCACCCACCCAGAGTCACAAGATAGTGTTTTTTGCACTCTTCCAAGTACCTTTTTTTAAATTGCAGCATTATTCTCTCAAAAAAGAAAAAAAAACATACAGTAACTCAAATTAAGCCAATTCAGTGTTGCCTGGTAGGAAAGATATGATTTAATTAACAAATTCTAATGGTTTATGAGCAGCATGTCATTTGTTTCTGTGTAAGCAGCACTCCTGCAGGGCTTGTCAGTGCTGAAAACAATTTGTCCTTTAAGTATTTTAAACATTCCCTCTGCAGTCTGGTTTGCACTATTAGTTTTACAATATTAAGAAAGTGTTTTACCAAGCAAAAATAAGCCAACCCAGCTTGTTCCTGTCAAAATGATCATAAATTCTGAATTAGTGGAATTTTTATCGGGTTGTTGTATATTTTAATGGATTTCACAATTCATATCTGATTATTATGCAAAAACCCAAGTCAGTTAATGCATCCAAAAAAAAAAGTCAGGCTTTGTATCAGCTTCTCTATCAACATAGCATCCTTTAAGCTGTCATCCCACCTGGGCACTCACCGTCATGTCATCATTAGTGCTCCATGTTCTAAGAGCTGGGATTCTAAGCTTCTAGGATTAGCAGATGCAAACTATTATATATGGGATGGATAAACAAAAAGGTCCTACTGTAGAGCACAGGGAACTATATTCAATATCCTGTGGTAAACTATAATGGAAAAGAATATATATATGTATAACTGAGTCACTTTGCAATACAGCAGAAATTAAACACATCGTAAATCAACTATACTTCAATAAAATTTAAAAATGTGTATTCTAAGAGTTGGCATTTTACGCAGAGGACATTTCATTCACTGGAGGGGTAAAGGTCCCCTACATGGACCCCTAGCCTCTGAGATGGTGACAGAGCCCACATGGCAGCCTCTCAACTTATGAAAGTCTGACCAACTGTGGTGAGTGTGCAAAAAGCACATAACCGTTTTCTGCACACTCAATCCAGGTGGAAAAGTAAGGAAAAAATCACTGTTTTCTAAAACCCAATTCCATCCTGCCTCAACTGATCCCTGATCCTCGTTCAAATCAACTGTAGCTCCTGTGCAGAAACGCAAGGTGATGGGTAAGATTATGGGAATCAGAACCTAAATAATACAGAAGTCACTCAACAGATTGGTTCTCTTCATCAGGTGGAAGAGTACAGTGTCTGCCCACTGTCCACCCGGAGGACCAGTGGCTGCCCTCTCACACTGCTTATCGAGAAAGACATGTGCTAAGTAGATGTATGAAAATAACGAAACTGGTATTTTGTTGCGAAGTCCATCTTTTATATCTTGAAAGTGGGCTATTTATTTTGAAAATATATCTTCTCTTTCTCTCTCCTGGTTCATTAAAAAAAAAAAAACAGAAACAAAAACAAAAGCAAAACCCTGTGTGAGTTCCTTTAGTAGCCACCTTCTGCCTGCTGTCGAGGAGGTATAAATAATTTATGGAGCTTCCATTAGGATCAACCTGAGTGTCTATTACCTACAGTGTCAGAGGAACGTAAGCATCGAGCTAATGATCCAAGATAGAGATAGGGAAGGTTTCTGTTGCTTTCAGTGAATGCAGATGTGTCCTGACATGTAATTAGCAATACAGATATGGAAATTAACCGAAAGACAGAAGATGACTGTAATAGTATTGTATATATAGTATGTGGTGTGGAGCCATTCCCAGCACTTCCTCTTCTCTCATTGCCCAGCTTGATTACCCATCTGATGTTTCTTTAAGAGCCTTTGTAAAGGAATAGGAATTGCTGCTGGCCAGGCTCTCTTAGAGCAGCCCTGCTTAATTAAGTCTCTCAGAAGGGATTCTGTTTGGTTTAATGAAATGGGTGTGAGAAGGAATCAGAACCAGCGTTAAATACTTATGAAATGTGTGTGTGTCCTGCCGACACATTCTGACACATTTTCAAATCAAAATCTCTAATAATAAACTCATCAGCTCCCCAAACCTCAGACCTGGCCGAGTTCTCCTCCCACATGGCCCACCCTTGCCTTCTCTTCTCCACCCGTGGCCACTCTCCTGGCAAAGGCCTTCAGAGTCTCTTCCCAGAATTATTACAGCCAGCCCCTGGCTGACCTCTGAGGCCCACTCACTTCATCTTGCTATTGGCAGAGTTAGAGCCGTACAACTATCTCAGCTTGTGTCCCCTCCACTCAGGAATCTGTGAGGGCCCCTCACCATTCCTGCCCTCATTCCCCATCTCTGCAGCCGACAGTTACCCACTGCTTGGCCCCCATAGGCTAGTGACTCTATCCCCTTAGCCATGCATCAGATAAGCCTCTTCTCACTATAGGAATACTCTGCTCCAAGGCATCCAGTTCCCAGGCCAGGGCTTCAGCTTCCTTTCTACTCTGCCTGATTCTTCTCAACCCTTCAGAAAGACTGGCGTTCTCCCTTCAACTTCAAGGGCATATTTTATTGCATAGATTTTGTAAGAAAATATATGTTGAGTGCCTATAGCATAGTGCTTTGCACTCACTAAATTAATTCAGCATAATTATTTACTATAATAATAATAAATGTTCTAATTAATAATAATCATCATGACGATAATTATCATTATTAAATCCCTTAGAATAGTCCTTGGCATGTAATAATTGCTTAATAAATGTTAGTCTTGGGCTTCCCTGGTGGCACAGTGGTTGAGGGTCCGCCTGCCAATGCAGGGGACGCGGGTTCGTGCCCCGGTCCGGGAGGATCTCGTGTGCCGCGGAGCGGCTGGGCCCGTGCGCCGTGGCCACTGGGCCTGCGCGTCCGGAGCCTGTCCTCCGCGGCGGGAGAGGCCGCAGTGGTGAGGGGCCCACGTACCGCAAAGAAAAAAAAAAATGTTAGTCTTCTCCCCTCTTTAAGTTGCTTACATTATATATATATATATATATATATATATATATTTTTTTTTTTTTTTTTTTGGCCGTGCAGTGCATGGCATGCGGCATCTTAGTTCCCTGACCAGGGATCAAACCCGTGCCTCCTGCAGTGGAAGCACGGATTCTTAACCATTGGATGGCCAGGGAAATCCCTATTTACATTATTTATAAGCAACTCCCCAAATTATAAACGGTTTTCCTTTTTAAAAGCTGTTGACGCTCAGAGTTAACAACACACTAAACTCTTTTACGCATTTGTGTGGAATCCTCGTCTTCCTGCTCTTCAGCTCGCTGCCTCTGATTTATCCTCTGGTCTCCTCTGAAGTGTCACCTCCTCAGCACAACCGTCTGTGACCACCCTCCTGTCTTCGCTAACTTCACTTTGTCCCGTTTCTTTACGGTGCTCAACTTGTAATGTTTGTTTGCAAGGTTGTGTGTTACCGTCTTCCTCTCAGCCTATACTACCGTGTCCATGAAGGCAGGGGCCGTGATGTTTTATTCACCACCAGATCTTCAGCTCCTGGAACAAAACCTGTCCCATTGTGGTCACTCAATAAATATTGATTCAATTAATTGTCAATTTCAACCGAAACCAAATTTGCAGAATTGACATTTACATTCCGATGGTGAAAATGAGGACTGCCAAGAGTGGTCAGTATAAGCATTATGACTTTAAAAAAAAAAACAAAATTCTCATTGTGAAACTTGTACCGTGTTGCTCCTGGAATACGTTCCTATTGCTCTTCCCATGCATGGCTTGACAAGCCATCATTCTCAGGTCCAGGTACAACCAAGAGCGTTCTACTGGAAAAAAACCATCATCTGATCCAAGCATTGAAGGGCTCCACGTTCAGTAGAGTCTCCTGTAAGAAAACTCAGTGAAGCCAGGCTTCAAGGATGGGAAACTTACCTTTAAGTATGTTTGCACAGATTTATTTCTACTTCAATTTCAATTACCCAGTTTAAATTTCTACTGAACACCATTGCATATCAAGTACAATATAGCCATACACAGATCACATTTTCCAGGCCAGAGGTACTTGACTTGGAGAGTTAAAAAGCTTAAAAGGAAGACTCATAATGTTCTTATCATTACAGTCGCCCTGTTAGAGCACATTTCACACAGAACAAGCCTCTTTGGAATATACCTTTGTCCAGACAACACTCTTGGACCTCTCAGGATCCACTTGCAGGGACATTCAGAGAAGTAGGTGTGTTTCCTACAAGCAAGCATAACCGCCTCTATGACACCCTCCACTCTATGAATTATTTTGTAAAAGAAAAGCAAAATTCTCATCTCATTTATTTTTTAATGATTTAAAGAAGGTAGGAAAGTATTCTTTTTTATAAGGGTGGGAATCCCAATGAAATCAATTGCAGGCTTTGAAACTGACTCAGGTCAAGGGTCATCTTCTCGACCCCCTCTGAATGCTTGGTTCCTTTTTCTGCGCTCTCATCACCTCCTCCATATACCTGCATTGCACACTCTCACAAAAGATGTGCTCCTGGAGGATAAACACTCTGTCTTTCTGCTCTGAATTCCAAGGAATTTCCATATCCCAAACTATGTCCGGCACCCTGCCTGGTACAGAGTAAGAGCTTACAAACTAATAATGAACGAATGAATGAATGAATGAATTAGTCCATGACTTGGAGATCTGTTAATCAATTGTTCATGCATTTATAAGCCTCTTCATTTTCCTCTATTTTAGAAATCATTCTATCTACACAAGTAATACCTGATGAATCTATCACTGGATACCATATTGTGGAGCATATGGCTTAATCTGAGATGTCAGGTGACTCTAGATGTGAATATTTACTCAGTTTATAGGAAACCATTCTTACCTTTGTTCTGGGCACTAAGTACTTTGTGAGCAATTCTTTAAGCTTCTGGCCACGGATTTTCTTCTTGATAATAAATAATGGCTCTTGTTTCAACTTAAATTAGTCAAATGAGTCTGTGATCTAAAAAGAGAGCTTTATAAAAAGCAGCCCACGGTATAATAGGCCACATTTCTCATGAACATAACTACTGAGCTGGGATACATTTTTTGCTCCTGCTTGTTAGGGTTTCAAAAAGGCAAACCCAAGAAATCCACTCACATTTAAAGTGAGCTATGAGCCTGCGATAGACACGGTGTGCCCTGAACCATCCATCCAGTGACAAAATTCCCATTTAAATGCCTCTTTCTCTTTTGTGTCAAATGAAGAGGACATCACTACTGTTGTTTTCTAGACTGCAGCAGAGGAGCAATGGGCACTATTAGCTCTGGGTATATTCCAACATTACTTGGCTGTTATCTTCTTTGCATCTTTTGTCTCACGAGGATGGCAAAAGGATTCACAGGAAAAAGTCTGTCCAGTTCTTTGAAATGGATAATATGAACATGGCAGATATCCACATCATTGATCAATGAAATAATAATCTACAGTCTACTTGGTTTGGGATTTATTCTAGTGTTTTCAGTTTAATTATTGCACATTCATGTTTTCCAGTTCTAATAAGGATGTTGTTATTAAAAGAGACCCTTTGAAGCTTAACTGTCTATTTTAAGGGAACATTAAAAAAAATACTACCTTAGTTGTCTGAGTTACCGCCCAGACGGGAAGATGTAAAATGCATCGTTGAATTGATCTGGTGAGAAAAGTAAAAGCCCTCAAAGTAGAGCTGGTGGAGTATCAGGAGAAGATCATGTTTGTACCAAAGGTGCACATCCGTGTCCCTGGAAGGCTGCATCCACGCCCTGGAAGATTGAAGTGGGGTTCTTCCCTATATCCCAATATCACACCACCCATCACCAACCAAACCACTCTTCAGTGGGATAGTGTGCCTTTCTTCCTCCAAAGTCCTCATTTATCAAAGTCAGAACTAAGCAGGTGCCAAGAATTGGGGGGTTGGGAGGGATGTAGTACAGGGTAGAAGAAATTGCACACCCAAGAAAGTGACCCTCCAGCCCAAGCCAGCATCACTGCCATTGGGAGGAAAAGCATCCCACTCAGCAAGCAGCTGGAGGTGAGAACTGGGGTGTGGTTCAGTTGCCCCCCACCCCGCCCCGTGCATGATGACAGCAGCAGGTTTAAACGGCCTTAAGAGGCAGGGAGCAGTGGGTCTGTGCCTCCCAGCCGCCAAGGGGGCTTGGAGGGAGAAAATCAGACAGCAGGAAAACTCACAGACTCTCTTGGAGGGTTAATCTACATCAGGAAGGGGACATGGTCATAGGGCTGCATTTTGAGGGCCCCTTGCTCCATTAAAAACATTTTTTTAATTATATGTTATGACTGCATTAGAATATAATCCAAGCTTGGGACTTCCCTAGTGGTGCAGCGGTTAAGACTCCGCACTTACACTGCAGGGGGCGTGGGTTCGATCCCTGGTCCCGGAACTAAGATCCCACACGCTGCATGGCACGACCAAAATAAATAAGTAAAATTGAATTTAAAAAAATATATAATCCAGGCTCAATCATTATTATATATTAGTTGTGATATTCATGTCTCCTTCTGATTTTAAGTGAACTTAAAATGGAAACATTGGGAATTCCCTGGCGGTCCAGTGGTTAGACTCAGCGCTTTCACTGCTGTGGGCCCAGGTTCAATCCCTGGTTGGGGAGCTAAGATTTTACAAGCTGGGTGGCATGGCCAAAAAAAAAAAAAAAGAAAGAAAGAGAACATTTAGTAGGTCCCTAAAAGTATCATACTCCTAGGCACAGTGGGCACTGTGTCTAAAGGACAAGGTTGCCAAGTCAGGGAGAACTTGAACCTTCCTCATACTATATTCTCTCTGAAGGAAACAAGATGGGACGGAATGGGAAAGTGTAGGGTAATGGCTCAAGTATCACTTCTTCTTCCTGTAAGCTGCATGACCTTGTGCAAATTAATTTCTCTGAGTCTTGGCTTCCTCATAAATTGTAATTATGAGGATTTAAAGGAGACATATACAACATACTTTGCCTACTGCCTGTTTTAAACCGCTAAGTAAGTGATAGCTATTAATAGTGACAGCAAGTGTGTGATATATAGGAAAGCACTTAAATAGAATCAAAATGGGTAGCTTCTAGTTTTTTTTTTTTTAACACATTAGCTGTGTGACCTTAAGCCAGGCACTTAACCTTTCTGAGTCTTAGTTTCATCATCTGTAATAATATCCACCCTGCCAAGCTCACAGGATTGCTGAAAGAACAAATAAGATAATGGATGTAGAAGCATGTTTATTAGAGTTAAAAGCATTACATACAGGAATTAAGGTTATTACCAAAGAAGTAGAAAATTATGTAGAGGGAAGTGCCCAGTGTCTGGCACACAAAAACTATTCAGTAGATGGTTATTAAATGAATGCCTTACAAAGATTTCAACATTCGAAACACTAAAATCTCCACTGCTGTACTTAATGGTGAAAAGCATTGCAAAGGCAGCTCAAGACAAAAATAACGCATACTTTATATGAGGAGATTGTAACTAATAACGCTTAACTATAACTTTCACCAACATGTAAGATTGCAGGCTTCTGGAAGGTACACATTACTTGTGTTTTTGTATCTTCCACATTTCCCATCCCAGGGTTGATACAAAGTAGGCACTCAGCAAATGCTTGAAAATTGAATTGAATTGAATTTACCCAATAGGTCTTGCTCTTATAGCCAATCTTAATCTCTCTTCGTACTGAAATATTCTCAATTCCATTCTTTCCCCCAAGTTCTTCCTCTGCTATTTGTGTAAGACTCTCAAATTAAGGACTTTCAATACGTATTGCTTGACTGAATAAATTAATGTTTCCCACTGTAATTTTCTTTTGAATTTGTGTTGCTAACCATACAACCAACAGATGCTTGAGAAAATATACTTTTTTATTATGGGAGATACAATAGAATAAATTCATATGGTATCTTAATCATATCAGACTTCAGAATTCCACTCATGACTCTTGGATGGATGAATCACCATACAAGCCCATTGTACCTTGGAGAAGAATCATGACCAAATCTAGGAGTTTCTCAGGGATGGGACCAGTCCTGCATGCTCTTTTCCCAGCTTTGGAGAATGGCCCTTCAGTGTTGCTCAAGTGTAAAGAGCTCTCCCGCCAGCTTGTCAGCATCACACAGCCTGTTGAATCTTTGAAGCTGTGACCACTTGCCTGTTACGAGAGAGTGTCTTTAGAGAATTAGTGTGTGGTGCGTTTTGTGAAAATTGCTCCTTTTTGGCGGCATCTGAGAATAAATTGACATCTCAGTGGTGCAGCTGTGATGATAATTGACTGAAGTTCTCAGCAGAAAGGGCACTGACCATCTTTCTCCAGCCAATAGCTCTGTCAGAAAATCCCCATTCCAAACTTTACCTCCCCGTCAGCCTTTAAAAGGTAGATCTCTGTCACTGGCTTTCTTTGATGTGCATCTTTTACAGTTTTATCCTTTCCTCCGTCAGTTCTAATGTGGTGTGGTTGCTGGGATTGCCCCTAGGTAGGTGTTTGGATGTTAGTCAGCTTTCATCTGGGGGGGGGGGGGAAATGAAAGGAAGTCTTCCGATTTCATTTATAATTTGTGGGAGGTTTCTGTGACTCCTGTCTGTCCTGAAAACGATGGACGGTCACTTGTAAACTATCTTGAGTGGTACATAATAGTTCATGACAGCAAGATATTCTACCTGGAACAGAGAACAGCTTTTCAAAACAGAAATGTTTACCTTTGCATGAAAACAAATTGCATAAAGTAGAAATGGGGTCTTCATCCTGGGCCAAACCTTATCTCATTAGCATAAAGCAATTCAACTATTAAGGTGGAAAGAAAGTCCTGGCACAGAATCTTCTGAAATATGCAAGGGGGTTAGCTTACCTGCTGACCACAACTTTTACATTTCTCTGTGTGGGCCAGCTCTGTCTAGCATCTTTTTGAAGGGTCATGTCTCCTCCACATAGAGACTGCGTCTGCACATTATTTTTGAATCCCCAGCACCTCCCCAGGCCCATAGCAGGAGCTCAGTAAGTGTTCTTTGGCTAGGTGAATCACATAGGCTCAGCTGTGTGCCCTGAATTGGCAACCCCACACTTGGCCCAACACAAGGTCAAGTTCTGCCTTCTTCCTAGACACCCCCCCAGCCACGTCCACGTCCCACCAGGCCCCAAGAGGGGTCTCAGGGATGACTTTTATCTTCAAAACTCTCATTCGTTCAAATCCACACTTGAAAGGGATCAGAATGGCCAGCACTTCCGTGTAGAAGTTTCCTCTTCCCCGACAGACCGGGGAACAGGACACCAGGCAGCTTCATTTATTCGTGACCGCCAGACACGAATGCAAGGGACCATCCCCGCCCTCACCCCCGCTCTGAGCCAATAAAAAGGCACTAGTTTTAGAGTCATTGTGACTTTGAAACCTGGCTCTGACATAGGCCATGCAGCTTTTGATTTAAAAAACAAAAACCAATTGCTCAATTTTGTTTTCTCGTAATTGGAATACTAAATACAATTGCCCCCAGCTCTACCCCTGGGATTAGGTGAGATACACGAAAGAGCCTGGTGTAGAGTAGCTTCTCAGCGAGTGTTGCTGACTCTCCCCAAGGGCCTCTGGCAGGGTCAAGCCCACCAACAATCGAACAGGAGCCTGTGATCATCAGTGATGAGTGCATGGCAAAGAGAAGAAGGCATAATCGGGGGCTCAGTGTTTGTGTGACAGCCACAGAGAGGGGGATAGTGATGCAGGTCCATGATCCTACACTACATAGTGGGGATGCCTCCCCACAAGAGCCTTTCCATTTAGCACAGAGGGAAATCCATATCTTCCTCTGTAAGTCACTCTGGCGATACTGCTAGGGATGCAGTCCGAGGTACCCACCTAGGTGGTACATCTTAGCTGAGTTCCCTCACATCCCCTCCTTCACTCACCTAATCCACCACAACCTCCAAGCAAACACACAACTGAGGCCAGAGCCTCTTCTCCGACAGATTCAAACTTCTCCCCTAGAATAGCATTTCCAGAAACTCCTGTTTTCTGATAGCAGGTAACGTGTTGCTTCTAGTTTTGACAGATTTGGTATTCCGTGCACTATACCTAGTGATGTAGCCTTTTCCTTATTTCCAGAAGAAGCATCAATAGGCAGTGGGGACTGTCCTACTCATGCTCTTTCATATCTTCAATTTAAAATAAATTAGGGTCATTTGCTCTTTTCTCTGTTGGAGATTGTCTTTAACTTTCTTCCCCTTGGTTTGTGTAGTTTGTGTGATTCTCATTTAAAAAAAAAAAAATAGGGCTTCCCTGGTGGCGCAGTGGTTGGGAGTCCGCCTGCCGATGCAGGGGACACGGGTTCGTGCCCCGGTCCGGGAAGATCCCACATGCCGCGGAGCGGCTGGGCCCGTGAGCCGTGGCCGCTGAGCCTGCGCGTCCGGAGCCTGTGCTCCGCAACGGGAGAGGCCACAACAGTGAGAGGCCCGCGTACAGCAAAAAAAAAAAAAAATATATATATATATATATATATATGTATCTTCACCACTGCCGAAAATTATTTAGGAAGAATCTTAGGCAATGTGGCTTTGCCCAGAGTGATCAGGATTAGTTGGAGACATTCCACAGTTGTTGAAGATATCTTAACGTGAAGCTGAAGGCTCCATTCTGTTCCAGCCACTGATGCACACAGACGTGCCAAAGGCGCAGCCTGTGTGAGGTGGTCCTGAGCAGAACTTGCCCCCTGGGACAGCCAGATGGACTGTCAGAGTCCAGTTTCCGCCCAGGTCTGTGTCTAACGCTTCTCCCCACCCACTGCGCGTGAATAGCAGGCAGGGCCAGCTTTGGGAGGGCACCCCAGCCCCCGCCCATCCAAAGGTCGTCATCTCCAACGTGGAATGCGTGGATGCAGGGACCTAGAGGAAGAAAGTTGTTCAGAGGCAAAGCCACGACAGGACCAGCTGAGCAGATGAAATGTTTACATTGGGGACGAGGCTCTTATTCGACTCCTGGAAACAAACAACATCTGTCGCAGTCCTTCGGGGCCCAGAGGCCCTCATCACCTCCGTGTCAGAAACAGGAGGGGACAGGCCCGACCGTGACACCATCTGTGCGCCGGGGACTCGGGCCAAAAGGCCTGGCACACGTGGGCTTCATTTCAGTCCATCCAGTCTGCAACGAGGAAATGTCTTGGAACGGATAAGCAGAATTTTCCTCCTCTCTTTCACTTACGTAACCTGCCACAAGCCCCAAGCAAACACACCACTGATAATTTGCAGCTTTCGTGAGTCCACGGAGCTTCTTTCTACAGAGACCCTCTGGTCTGAAGCTCACCTCCTCCAGAGCTGCCCTCTGAGAACAGTGACGGATGGCACTGCTGTTTTTTCCACAAAGGAACACGGCTGTCCTCCTTGGGCCCTTGCTGTGTCATCAGCCACAGCCCAGCCAGGGACCTCCCCCAACAAGGCTCGGATGACAGATAACCATCCTGGGCAAGGAGAGGACAAGCGCATCTTCCGAGTGAAAACAGGGAAGCTGCATCCTCCCCCACCTATCCACCCCCGCTTAGCCCTGACCCTCCCTTGCTCCTCGTGTAGCCCATGAACAAGCACCATGGGCATCACCTGGGAGCTCCATAGCTCTGCAGCATCTCAGACTCACCCACACACCCACACACACACACAGAATCGAAATCTGCATTTTAACAAGATCCCCGGATGATTCCTACGCACAGTCAAATCCAAGAAGCCCCACTCCGAGTCTTCTGTTCACGATCAGATGTGTGATTGTTTTATATTAGCTTCAAGTGGAAGGAAATGCCTGCTTCTTCCAAATCTTAGAATAAAAAGTAATGAAGACACTGAAACATCTGTAGACTGAAAAGCACAACTACACAGAAGTTAGTTGTTAACGCTCGCGATACTTTGCGGAGCTCCGGCTACCTGTGCCCTGCCCCCGGCTCAGAGAGGTTCTGGAGAAAAGAGCCTGTGTTTGTTAAGTAGAAACACCCAGACCATGGAGTGGAATGTTTGCTGTGACGCCCGTCCACCCTCCAAGCAAGGGCAGGCCCTGGCCCTCACTTCTTCCTTCCGCCAGAAAAGAGCCAGTGAAAACCACTTGGTACTTCCCTGTCACTCAAAGGCCATTAATTTTTTACAAGATGAAAAGTACTTTTTCCAAAAATAAAACCCGGAGTTATCATTTCAGTAAGCTGGGGAAGTATACATTCCTTTTTATAGCTGCAAATGAGAGCAGTTCCATAACAATTCTAAATTTCTTCTTCTGATGTTACAGTCTTCTCTCCTTAGCAGGAAGAAAAAAAAAACATAGGAAAGCACTCAGGTGTCCTTTAGACACTCAGGCACACCTGTGCCCCACAGCGCTCTCATCAGATTCCTCCACGGCGGGGACGATCTCTCCCATGTAACCGTGCAGCACTGCCTTTACGTCTCTAGTCCTCGGTTTCCCCTTTTGCACTAAGCTGTTATAAAAGTTCAGATGCCTTCAGGGGCCACCCATGGAATGAAAGTGAGTGAGGGGCTGAGGAGGGACTTGCAGCAAAGGGCGAAGGTAACATGAGGACGTGGGTCAACGCTGGGTGACCATCTTTTAAAAAACAAAAAAATCCATATTTCTGGCTTCCTTTGAATTGGAAAATCTGAAGACACCCTCGTTTCCCTGTGGCAGCAATCAGCTAAATATATAGCCGCATCCCACCCTCTCCGCTCCCCACCAGAGTCTCCCGCTGCCCAGGCCTCACTCCTGATTCACTCCTGATTATGACTCACCTGCGCCCAGAAGGCATTTCCGTTTCCAGCCCCTTTTTACAGCCTGATGCGAAGCTGGGCTCCCAGTCGCAGGGCTGGTGTGTGAGAGGCAGATGGCTGAGAACATGGCTGGTGGGAGGGTCCACTTGATTTGGTTTACAAAGCACTAAAAATGTTTCTTTATCTCAGAACATCAGATGAAAGAAAAAAAGAAGGAGGAATGCACTGAGAAAAAAATTAAACCACTGTGACATAGCGATTAAACGGGGTGCCAGCCGCCAACTAGCATCTAATGGCAGTTTAACTAGCAGGTTCCTCTTGCTGTCAGTCTTCCTTCCACTTTCTCTTCTCTCAGTTCCCAGAGATTACCCACAGCCTAAATTATCTTTCTCTCACATTATTTAAAATAACATTGTTTAGATTTAACCATCGGATACAGATTACTTTTTAAGTGCTATGTAGCGTTCCACTGGAAGCTATGGTATGATTGATTTTAATCTCTTCTTTTCTTTTTTTTTTTTTTTTTGTGGTGCGCGGGCCTCTCACTGCTGTGGCCTCTCCCGTTGTGGAGCACAGGCTCCGGACGCGCAGGCTCAGTGGCCATGGCTCACGGGCCCAGCCGCTCTGCGGCATGTGGGATCTTCCCGGACCGGGGCACGAACCCGCGTCCCCTGCATCCGCAGGCGGACTCTCAATCACTGCGCCACCAGGGAAGCCCAATCTCTTCTTTTCTTGATGGACATATAAATTGTTCCCAACTCTTTGTTATTACCAACAATGCTGCAGTGAATGTTCCTATAGCTGTCTTCACACACACGTGTACAAGTCTCTTTATATGCCTGGAAGTGGAATTGTGAGTCACAAAGTAGCACTTCTTTACCTTTATTTTCTCACTAAATCCTTCTCCAAAATATTGTCTAGCTCTTTAGAAGCCATGTAAGAGGGCTTCCTTTCCTTTCGCTTTTCTACCACTTGGCATCATCAAGGCTCTTAATTTGGGCCAATCTGAGGGTGAAATGACATCTTGTCATTGTGTAAATTTTTGTTTTTCTGTTTACTAGGGAGGTCGAGCATCTTCTCATGTGTTTAGGGACCATAGGAATTTCCCATTCTGTGAATTGTCTGTTCACTGATTTTACACTATTTTTTTTCTCCTATCAGGTTGGCCTCTTTGTATTGACTTGTAGGCCTGCTTTCTAATTCCAGTAACAAATTTTTGAAGGTTCTGTGCCTCACAAATGTCTTCTCCCAGTGCTTTTTTTTTTTTTTTTCCTGATATGGGGTCTTTTGTTTACAGAGGTTTTGAATTATTTTAGTAAGTGAAAAACAGTTTATTAACATGTGCAGTGCACATACATGGAAAAATTCAGTGAGGAGTAACTCAAAGGGGTGGTTAGAACTTGGGGTTTGTGCCATGTCTTAACAAAGAACAGTATATTTGTAGAGAAGTGACAAGACAAAGGAAAAGGGGTTTAGGTTTTTAGGGACAGGAAACTGGAAAGGTAAGTGTATGGGGGGAAACTAATGGAAGATAAGGGTTATTTTAGTAAGGTTTGTCATGTAGATTCCTCTTACTACTTCTCTGGGCTGATAAGAATCTAGAGTTGTCTCCCATGATTAAGAATCTAAGAGTTGTCAGAGGTTTTGAATTTTAATGTAGTCCAGTTTGCTAATATTTTCCTTTATGACTTATGCTTCTTATGTCTTAATTAAGAAATTTTTTCCTGGGACTTCCCTGGTGGTCCAATGGTTAAGAATTTGCCTTCCAATGCAAGGCACACAGGTTCCACCCCTGGTTGGGGAGCTAAGATCCCACATGCCACGGGACAACTAAAACCACGTGCTGCAACTACTGAGCCTGCACACTCTGGAGCCCGTGCACCACAACTAGAGAGAAGCACGTGTGTGCCACAACGAAGATCCCACATGCCACAAATAAGACCCGACACAGCCAAATAATTAATTAATTAATCAAGTTGGTCACACATATTTGGTTTAAAAAAAAATTTTTTTTCCTACCTTGAGATCATAAATACATTTTCCTCTGTTATTTTCTAAAAGTTTTAAAGTTTTACCCTCCACATATTTCTTTAACTTTTATTTATCTTTGGCTGCGTTAGGTCTTCGTTGCTGCGCACGGGCTTTCTCTAGCTGTGGTGAGCAGGGGCTGCTCTTCGTTGTGGCACGTGGGCTTCTCATTGTGGTGGCTTATCTTGTGGAGTAGGGGCTCTAGGCACATGGGCTTCAGTAGTTGTGGTGAGGAGGCTCAGTAGTTGTGCTCGTGGGCTCTAGAGCACAGGCTCAATAGTAGTAGCGCACGGGCTTAGTTGCTCCGCGGCATGTGGGATCTTCGCGTACCAGGGCTCGAACCCATGTCCCCTGCATTGGCAAGAGGATTCTTAACCACTGCGCCACCAGCGAAGTCCTTACTCTCCACATTTAAATCACTGATCCTACCAGAATTTGTGTACATTAGGAAATAGGAATCTACTAATTTTCCACTTTTATTGAAGACTTTATTTTTTCCACACCAATCTGCAATATCATCTCTATCATATATTTATTTTTATGTATATTTGGGGCTGTTTCTGGGCTCTCTATTCTGTTTTATTGGTCCTTTTCAATCTATCCCACATTGCTGTTACATGCCTTAGTTACCAAGGAAGGCTTCATAACACTGGCAACTCCAACTATTCTTTGTATTTCAGACTTACCTTAGCTCTTCTTTTTCTTTTGTTGAAATAATAGTTGACATACAATATTATGTTAGTTTCAGGTGTACAACATAGTGATTCAACATTTCCATACATTACAAAATGATCACCACTATAAGTATAGTAACCATCTGTCCCCATACAAAGTTATTACAATGTCGTTGACCATATCTCTTATGCTGTATATTTCATCCCCATAGCTCTTCTTTTTTTTTTTTTTAACTTATTTATTTTTGTTTGCATTTGTCTTCGTCACTGCATGCGGGCTTCTCACTGTGGTGGCTTCTCTTGTGGCGGAGCACAGGCTCTAGGCGTGCAGGCTTCAGCAGTTGTGGCTCGCAGGCTCCAGAGCATAGGCTCAGTAGTCGTGGCACACAGGCTCAGTTGCTCTGTGGCATGTGGGATCTTCCCGGCCCAGGGCTCGAACCCGTGTCCCTGCATTGGCAGGCGGATTCTTAACCACTGCGCCACCAGGGAAGCCCCCCATAGCGCTTCTTAATCTTTGGCTCTTCTGTGAGAATTTTAAGATCAGCTTATGGTATTTCATAAGACTCTCTATTGGGATTTTGATTGGCATTGCATTGCTCTAGATTAATTTGGAATGTTGTTTTAAAGAGATATTTTATAAGGTTAAGGAAGTTTCTTTTTATTTGTAGTTTGGTAAGAATTCTACATCCTAAATGAGTGTCGAATGCTATCAAATTTTTTTCAGTGTCTACTGATAGGATCATATGTTTTATGACATAATCTCTTTAATCTGTTTATTATATTTCATTAATATTTCATGAATAGATTTTAAATATTAAACTATGCTTGCATTCCTTTGTTTCTTAAGCTTTGGGCCCATCAGTTCCATGGTCCCTTTTTTCTAATTGAAGTATAGTTGATTTACAATGTTGTGTTAATTTCCACTGCACAGCAAAGTGACTCAGCCATACATATACATACATTCTTTTTTCTACTCCTTTCCATTATGACTTATCCCAGTATACTGAACATATTTCCCTGTGCTATACAGTAGGACCTTGTTGCTTATCCATTCTATATGCAATTGTTTGCATCTACTAACCCCAATTCCTAGTCCATTCCTTCCCCACCCCACCCCCGGCAACCACAACTCTGCTATGTCCGTGAGTCTGTTTCTGTTTTGTAAGTAGGTTCATTTGTGTCATATTTTAGATTCCACATATAAGTGATATCACATGGTATTTGTCTTTCTCCTTTTGACTTACTTCACTTACTATGATAATCTCGAATTGCATCCATGTTGCTGCAAATGGCATTATTTTGTTTTCTTTTTATGGCTGAGTATTCCACTGTGTGTATATGTATATAGATATATATGTCTCACATCTTCTTTATCCATTCAACTGTCGATAGACATTCAGGTTGTTTCCATGTCTTGGCTATTGTGAACAGTGCTGCTATGAACATAGGGTTTCATGTATTTTTTGAATTATAGTTTTGTCCAGATATATGCCCAGGAGTGGGGTTGCTGGATCATATGGCAGCTCTATTTTTAGTTTTCTGAGGAATCTCCATACTGTTCTCCATAGTCGTGGCACCAACTTCCATTCCCACCGAGAGTGTAGGACAGTTCCCTTTTCTCCACACCCTCTCCAGCATTTGTTATTTCTAGACTTTTTAATGACGGCCATTCTGACCAGTGTGAGGTGGTACCTCATTGTAATTTTGACTTGCATTTCTCTAATAATTAGCAATGTTGAGCATCTTTTCATGTGCCTATGGGCCACCTGTATGCCTTCTTTGGAGAGATGTCTATTTAGGTCTTCTGCCCATTTTTCGACTGGGTTATTTGTTTTCTTGTTGTTGAGTTGTATTAGCTGTTTGTATATTTTGGAAATTAAACCCTTGTTGGTTGCATTGTTTGCAAATATTTTCTCCCATTCTGTAGGTTGTCCTTTCATTTTGTTTATGGTTTCCTTTGCTGTGCAAAAGGTTGTGAGTTTGATTAGGTCCCATTTGTTTATTTTTGGTTTTATTTCCATTACCTTGGGAGACTGACCTAAGAAAATATTGGTATGATTTATGTTAGAGGATGTTTTGCCTGTGGTCTCTTCTAGGCGTTTTATGGTGTCCTGTCTTACATTTAAGTCTGTTTTTTTCTTTAATTTATTTATTTTATTTACCTATTTTTGGCTGCGTTGGGTCTTTGTTGCTGCACACAGGCTTTCTCTAGTTGTGGTGAGCGGGGGCTACTGTTCATTGCGGTGCACAGGTTTCTCATTGCAGTGGCTTCTCTTGTCGCGGAGCACGGGCTCTAGGCATGCGGGCTTCAGCAGTTGTGGCGTGCAGGCTCTAGAGCGCAGCCTCAGTAGTTGTGGTGCACAGGCTTAGTTGCTCCACGGCATGTGGGATCTTCCCAGACCAGCGCTCGAACCGGTGTCCCCTGCATTGGCAGGCGGATTCTTAACCACTCCACCACCAGGGAAGCCCCATTTAAGTCTTTATATGCTGACATTCCTTGAATCAATTCTCCTTAGTCATATGTACTGCTGAACTAATTTGCTAATATTTTATTTAAGAATTTTTCATTCATACTCATTAGTGAGATTAGTCTATAATTTTCATGTACTTTCTATTCACTTTTATTTGTTAGCCAAATGAGTTGGGTAGCTTTCTCTTTTCCTGTTCTTTAAAATGGTTTGTATAATAAAGAGATTACTTGTTCCTGGAAGATTTGTTAAGTATCACATATAAAACCATTCGGGCTTTGTGTCTTTTGGGCAAAGTTAGGCTTCTGTTTACTGATTTCAATCTCTTTAATGGTTGTTATTGTACGCAGACTCTCAACTTCTCCTTGAGTCATTTTGGTATTTCATTGTTTTTTAGGAAATTATCCAGTATCTTAGTATTCAATATTATTGGCATGAACATGTTCATCATACTACTTTATTTTTTTAATTTCTACAGTATCAGTAGTTACATCCCCCTTATAATTTCAGTATTTTTCTCTTACTATTTCTACTCCTCTATCTCTGTCCCTTCCATCCTTTCTTTCTCCTGCCTTTTTTACTTTTTCATTTACACATGTCATCACAAAGCTCAACTCTGAATAGTAATTTCTTCTGCTACGATTTTGAAATTATAATTGAATTCTGAGATGGTAAGTAGGGCTATTTCTAAATATGCATGATTTTAGGTAGAATGTGTTGCCAGAAAGATTGTCTCCTGGTATTTTAATCTCCTATTTTCCCTGGTATTTTTCTAATTCTGACTAAGGACATCAATGTTGCAACTTGGAGTACAATCAAACCCCATCTCCCAAACCTAGGGCTTCTAAACTAGCTGTTTTGCAAGAAAAAAAATTTTTTTATCTTTCCCTGCCTTCATATCCCACAAATTATCTTTCTCTATATAAGAAATAATTTTAATTGCTAAATTTCATATAGCTTAAAATATTGTTTAGATTAAACTTATTAAAAGAAAAATGTGTTCCTTTTTAGGTATTTGTTCATATATTCTTGTGCTTAACTACAAAGAAAGCCCATGAGCTTCTTCACTTGCCTTCTAATCTTCATACCCTGCCCTTCTGTGCCTCACCCCTCTCCGCCAGCTGTGCATTATCACCTCGTAGAATCTGGGGACTTGTTGCACCTCAAAGTCTCTGACACTTTTCTGTTATCCTAAAGGCTGTTCTATCTTAGTCTCTCTGTCTCTTTCCCAGATACCACAAAGAAGAGTAAATCAAACAGAAAGCGTTTGGGAAGTGGGGCACAGCATTCCTGTGACAACCTTCTGGCTCTTGGCCAAAAGCTCTACTTAAAAAAAATCTCCAGGCTTCCCTGGTGGTGCAGTGGTTGAGAGTCTGCCTGCCGACGCAGCAGACACGGGTTAGCAGACACGGGTTCGTGCCCCGGTCCGGGAAGATCCCACATGCCGTGGAGCAGTTAGCCACGGCCGCTGAGCCTGCGCGTCCGGAGCCTGTGCTCCGCAACAGGAGAGGCCACAACAGTGAGAGGCCCGCGTACCGCAAAAAAAAAAAATCTCCTTTTGGGACTTCCCTCGTGGTCCAGTGGTTAAGACTCCACACTTCCACTGCCGGGCCCAGGTTCAATCCCTGGTCATGGAACTAAGATCTTACATGCCACATGGCATGGCCACAAAAACAAACAAAAAGATTCTCCTCTTTCTTTCCTAGACTGTGTGCCTCCCCCAAGAGTTAGACATAAAGTATATGTCTCTCTGGGAAGCATAAAACCCCACCAGCTACTTGGCTCAGAAAGAGATCCTTTTCCTAAAGCAGGTTCCTTCAGGAAGGGAGCAGAGCTGCCTGCACCTCTGAGCTCATTTGCCTTGTACCCACAAAGCCTAGACCTGCCCCAGCCCCAGTAGGGTAATTGCCCTTGACACTTCCCCTGGCAATGACGTTCCCCAACTGTCTCAGCAAGTTTCAAATAGCCCCAAACTCTGTCAGCCGAACAAAACAGCAGCAAGGTTCAACAGATAATCAGCTTTCGTCACGGCGGCGGCTGGTACATTGTGAACATTCGGTAAATATTAATCAATTGCTATCTGGAGGCACTGAAGAGAGACAGAAGAATAATCTCATGGCTTAACCAAGGTCACACGAAACAGACGCCGGGCCCTCATTTTCCAGGGATGGCACGTGTTCCACCAGGTAGAGCTGCTTAGGTGGGAGAATCTGCCCCATGCCAAAAGCATTTTGCTTCTACAGGCAGGCTTTCCAGGACGAAGGATATGTTCTGCTTATGGGTGATCTGTATCAGTGAAAGGGGATTATTAAGGATGCCCTAAGCCAGCCTCATAAGAATCTTCTATAACTATTTTCTGAGCCATCAGGTAAGGGAACAGAGGCAGATCCTGACTGTGGATTTTAAAATGAAACCACATTAGCAAATACCTCGTTCGCCAGAATGACCTGTTTGTCTAATACAAATACAATCCAGTATCACATCCTACACGGTTTTCTACATCCACAAACTGGTCGTGGTGGTGGTAGATCTTGACTACTTAGTGAACAGCCTTCCAAGATCTAAAAAAAGTGGAAAATATTGTTGAAAAATACAGAGAGAGAAAACTTTACCAAATGACATCATAAGTTTAGTAGAGAAAACTTTACCAAATGACGTACGTTTAGTGTGTTTGCATGGGTGAGGGCCTGGCCTGGTTCCTGACTTTCTTGGATGGTCCCATTTCAAACAGTCACCCTTTGTTGAGCATATCAGAAGATGGGCCCAATGTCTAGCCAAGAACAGGAAAAGGGCTTCTGATCAAGAGTCGCTATCTGAACCGAGTGGATTTGCCCTGCCCCCTGCATACAGGCGGAGCTAAAGTCTCCTGGTAAAAGGCTTCCTTCCAGGGCAAACTGTTGCTGCAGGGATATTTCCAGCTCTATTTTCCTAAATGCTTTCCTCTCTGACTTAACTGATCATCCCTCTTGGATCGTACTCCCCTCTGCCCACAGACAGGACCCAACTCAATCCTGCCCCAACTCCCTTCACTCAGTGAAGTCCAGCTCTGAAACCCAGACCTAGGCCAGGGCCCTGGACTTCTTCTCTCCTTCTTCAACCTGTGCCCTGGTTGCCGGAAGTGTGCTATTTGGGGGATGCACCCAACAAACAGAGTCTGCCTCACCCCACCTGTGTATCTCATCTCCCCAGATTTTAATCTCCTTCAGAGAAGAGCCTTTACACTTTAATCAGGTGTTTTGCACATGACAGCCCCCTAATAAAGATTTCTTGATTGATTTCCAGTCAGTTAATTTTTTAACTTACCTATAATCACAGTCATGATTATAAAAGGTTGTGTTTTTTTTTAAACAGTGACTGAAACTTTGCTTTTGATACAAAAAAATTCCTGGAGAACCAAGACTGAAGTCATTCCTTAAGGCTTTGACTCAAACTGACTATCGCTTTTAACACAGCTATACATGTAAGAAAAAGTAAGAAAAGTCAGAAAAAATTAAAGTAAGAAAAAATTCCACGGATGTAAATAGCACCTTGCTATCACTTAAGCCTCAGACTTTCAAAACAACAAAATTAAGCTCCTAGTTCCTCAGCAAGAGAGGCTCCTATTATGAATCCCCAGTAAGATCACGAACATAAACTGCTGCTGCCTCTCAACAGGGGGAAACATAAGCCAGTCTGTCTCCTTCATAATTATTTTATTTAGAAGGCATAGAAGAGACATATAGAAAAATAACAGTGTGAAGAGTACAGGGAGAACTCATTTCTTGGAGCAGGTTTTAAATGAATTAGAAATGTATTTTCTCCATCTGCTGCTGCTACTACTCTTATGAAATTTGGGATTCACAAATTGCAGTTTGTATAACACTAACTCTGGAACTCAGAAAATCTACTCAGGATCTGTAACCCGAGGGAAATGTTCTGGATTACTTCTGAAAGCTCCACAGCACAATAAGGGACATACGCTCTGTAAGGCTTCCCTGACATCTGACAGGTAGTATCACATTCTTGTCAGGGGAGAGGGAGGATGTTAGCACCATAGTACCAGGTACTGTACCATATTTCATGTTTGAAAATCCTTCACGACACTTCGCTGTGACTACTCCCAGCATCCCTTAATGGAGAGATTCTCATTATCCAGTTAAAAGGACACACTCACTGAGGCTAAAAACAGAGGATCACAGGACAACAAAAGATAAAAAAGAAATTTAAAGGTACATTCTCACCACAGCCTCTCTCAAGGAAAACAGACATCTCCCTAATCAAAAGAAATAAATAAAAACACATGAGCAATAAATAAAATGAAGTGATAAAAGCAAAACTCAGCACCTAAACAAATCCCATTGTTTTTCGTCTTCATTCTTCATTAGGCTTGGAAAGGAGAGGGAAAGAGGGATGGAAAACAAGTTCTCTAATCTTCTCTCAAAAAGTCAGATTCAGCTTCTACAGTTCTAGAACATTCTCTGTAGCAGAGTAACCACAGGTGGCCAATCTGCCTAAATACGAATACCTAAGTCATTTCATTCATTCTCCCGACAGTGCCAGGCACTGGGACTACAGAGATGAAAACACGAGGCACTGAAGGAGCTTCAAGTCTAGTGGGGAGTCAAAGACACTGGCAATCACAATAGACATGTCCATGCTTTAACAGAAGAAGGTATAAAGTGTGGCAGGGCAGAGACAGAACTCAGAACCAGTAAGTCTCAGCCCACGAATCTAATGCTCTTCATACCTGTGAACCTCAGGTTCCCTCCCTAGTTCCATTACACCCTGAAAACCACCTACCACATCTGTTTCCACAAGTCACCACAGGAATCACAGCCCCAAACTTGTGCAGGTAATAGTGGATGTGCATGAACTTTGAGTACCTACTCCCTACAGGGGACGTTATTTTATTTAATCCTCACCACTAACGCATTTTCCAGATGAGATCACCGAGACCCAGAGAAGTTACATGGGGCCAATATCATATAGTAAGACTCAGAGGAGCCACCTCTGACCTCAAAGTCCATGTTCTTTCCATTACATTTCACTGCTTCCACTGCTTTGCCCATAAATAATTATCAACAACAATGCTGAGGTAGCCCTGTTTCTGTGTACATAAGTTTAGTCTCTTTAGTGTAGATTGCAATCTGTTGGCAGAAAATTAACTTTCAACAATGGTGACTCATTACATGCATCTTAGGATTGGATTACACTGGAGACTCCTCAGGAATCCCAAGCATAGCTCTCCTACCACGAGACTCTTGGCACAAATCCCATTGTCCTCAGGGCCAGTGCAGTTACGCAGGGGGAGATGGAATCCATATGACACATAGTTCAACAGAATTGTCACCTCCCTTAATTCTGATCATGTCAGGCTAAAGTATCTTATATAAATGCTATTGAAATGGGACACCAATTTCCTGCATTGATACAAAAATCTTAGTGGTTATAAAACCATGCTGCTTATGTATTTTTTAAATTAATTTATGTATTTATTTAATTTTGGCTGCGTTGTGTCTTCATTGCTGCGCTCAGGCTTTCTCTAGTTGCGGTGAGCGGGGCCTACTCATCACGGTGTGCGGGCTTCTCATTGCGGTGGCTTCTCTTGTTGCGGAGCACGGGCTCCAGGTGCACAGACTTCAGTAGTTGTGGCACACAGGCTCAGTCGTTGTGGCTCGCGGGCTCTAGAGTGCAGGCTAAGTAGTTGTGGCACGTGGGCTTAATTGCCCCACGGCGTGTGGGATCTTCCCGGACGAGGGCTCAAACCTGTGTCCACTGCATGGGCAGGCAGATTCTTAACCACTGCACCACCAGGGAAGTCCCTATGTATTTTTAATATGAAATAAGTTTTGTTTTCTTGGAACTGTGAAGATTGTGACCAGATGTCACCATGAAGCAGCGATGTCGGATTTAAGGAATAGAGCTGGAGATGATACTGTTTACGTTTGCGGGATAGTTGTACCATATATGTGCAGGATGGGAACAGGGAAGTTGTCAAGATCCTGGATAAAGTTCCATCGCTGTCTTAAAAATTATCATGCATGCTTATGTCGCGAGAGTTGGAAAGGAGGAAGATTAATAGCAAAAGGATATGCTAATAGAATTATTAATGGATAGGGTTCATAAGAGGCAATTCCCAGAAATGGCAACTAGCGGGACTTCCCTGGTGGCACAGTGGATAAGCCTCCACACTCCCAATGCATGGGGTCTGGGTTTGAGCCCTCGTCAGGGAACTAGATCCCACATGCATGCCGCAACTAAGAGTTCGCATGACATAACTAAGGAGCCCACCTTCCACAACTAAGACCCAGTGCAACCAAATAAATAAATAAATATTTAAGAAAAGAAATGGCAACTATGCCGCTTAGACTGTAGACGACCCACCTCCTTTCCAAGATGTGCATCAGGAAAACCAAGGCTAAAATTTCAGGTAAACTGGGCTCATACAAATCCATTTTAGCACCTCCATATAACACCTAAAATGCAGAGAAGCACTTGGATGAATAAATGACCAATTGAATGCATGATTTCATTAACCATTCATTCATGGTTCATAAACCTGTATTCTGGAACATTTTCTGAGATTTAACTAAAGATGGCCATGGTCCAGACAGAGGAGGTGACACTTCAGCCTAATCTGAAGGAATGCTCAGGCCAAAAGTACCTAGGGATATTTTCCTTTTAAAGAACCAGTAGCACTCAGGATTAACAGATCACATTCACTATCAACCATTATTCCTTAGTGTGAATAATTTAATCAGATGTCACCCTTGTAATTAATGACTGATCCAATGGGAGTTTTGATTGGCTCTGAGTGGAGAGGAGAGAACTGGGGAGGCTGGCAGCTGGATCTGAAGGTGTGGTCCCAGGTCCAAGAAGCCAGAGCAGCTTGAAAGAGGAGGTGGGTTAAAAGATGGAGGGAAAGCCAAAGCCATCATTTCCACACCCTCAGCTTTGCTCCATTCCACTATCAGTGCCCCTTGAAAACACCAGTGGGAGAGGAAATTTGCAGTTGCTCCCTAAGCTTTATTAGGTTTCCATCCTAAACTTCTCTCTCACTGGGGAATATTCAATATCGATATTTTCCCACTATTGGGCTCTCACTACATGATTCCTGGGATGCAGGACACTCACTGCTCTTCCCTAGTCTGAAGGGAGAGAGAAGGTTGACTGGGTATATGCAAGGGGCTTCCAGGAGCAATGACTACAGGGCAGAGCCCCCCATCATCGGGAATGGCAGCAAAAGTAAGAAGCTTCCAGCAGGGTCACCACCCATGGAAAGCCAAAAATGACCTCTTCAGCAAACTAAAAGGCCTTGCCACAAATGTCTAAGCCTACTTGATCCTTGTCTGTCCGTCTTTCTTTCTCTCTTTCTTTCATTCTTGCTCTTTTTTTTTTTTTTTCATAGGATAACTGGATTTTCTCAGTTACTCTGGAGTCACATACTAGGTACCTGGCACATGTCACGTGTTTCACATAAATCACCTTACTGAACCCCCAACAGCCTGAAAAGTTGGCAGATCAGCCCTGTTTTATTAGATGAGGAAACTGAGGTTCCTAAAGGTCACATAGCTTGCCCAAGGTTTATGTCACTGCAAAGTGGCTGAGGCAGGATGTGAACCCATGTACAAGACTCCCCAGCCTATGCCCTTTTCCCTCTCCTGCACCTCCTTATAACCTAATTCTATATCTCACTCAATTCGTATTTAATTTTTTTTTCTAAATCCCCTATGAAAATTGTTGCCTGTGAAAATTTGTCTACCATCTGATAGATCTGGACACAAAGCCATTAGGTTGTAAATTAAATTACTGTTCAAACAAGTATGCAAAAATAATCTTTAAAGGCAGCAATCTGCTTAAGGAAATGGCCATGATAACATTTCGCTTCTGAAACTCTGAGCTTTGCAGTGCCAGCTGATGAACCCTCGGGAATCTTTAATGATTCTGTCTTGGACTCCTGCACAGCCAGAAAATTTGGTTTGACCTTAGGAAGATGCATGTGGGTGATTTTGATCCAAGGACTGATAAAAGAAAGGAGGTTTATGCAAGTTGACAAAAAACAAGATGGCTGTGGCTCAGTGTGATTTGCTATTTATGAAGAGATTGTTTCCTTTTGTGACAGATTTATCTGCCCTGACATTTATTCTGCTTATTAAAAAAAAATTCATACTCACCAGTTCGCTATCTGGACACGATAAATACATTTTGCGTCCCAAGTCCTACTACACTAAGTTTATTTTCCATTCCAGCATGGGGCAGAAAATATATCTTTGATTTTGTTCTTTCCAACTCTGTTGATTGCATTATCATGTGATTTTTTATACATTTCATACTTTTAGAGACTTTACTTGCACTTCTAGGATTTATACCTATTTTTATTTATTTATTTATTTTATTGATTTTACTTTTGGCTGCGTTGGGTCTTCGTTGCTGGAGGCAGGCTTTCTGTAGTTGTGGCGAGCAGCAGCTACTCTTCGTTGTGGTGCAAGGACGTCTCATTGCGGTGGCTTCTCTTGTTGCGGAGCACGGGCTCTAGGCACACGGGCTTCAGTAGTTGTGGCACGTGGGCTCAGTAGTTGTGGCTCACAGGCTCTAGAGCGCAGGCTCAGTAGTTGTGGCACACGGGCTTAGTTGCTCCACGGCATGTGGGATCTTCCCAGACCAGGGCTCAAACCCGTGTCCCTTGCATTGGCAGGCGCATTCCTAACCACTGAGCCACCAGGAAGTAGGACTTCTACCTATTTTAGCATATAAAGTCCACAATACTAGTCAACACAATTCAGACCTAAAATTTAATCATAATACCTTTCACAAAATAACAAAAGCTCTAAATGAGCTGTGCAAAATGGTTTTATATATGCATCAGCTTATTCAATCTTTGTGTCTATTGCTGATCAAAATTAGTTGAAACTAACAAGTCATCGTATCGTTACCTCACCTTTTTTTCTGGCCACCTAGCAGATAATACAGGAAAAAAGGTTTAGGTGATATCTACACAACACCAAAATGTGTAGCCACTTTCTTTTTTTGATCCAGATGTCTGTTGTTATACAAACTTAAAAGCCAGATAGTTTGTAGTGGTTACCAGAGGGCAGAGGGAAGGGGGAGGAGAGTGAGGTGTATGGGATTAAGAGATACAAACTACTATGTACAAAGTAGATAAGCAACAGGGATATGTCCTACAGGGAATTACAGCCATTATCTTGTAATAACTTCTAATAAAGCATAATCTATAAAAATACTGAATCAGTATGCTGTACACCTGAAACTAATATAATATTGTAAATAAACTGTATTTCAATTTAAAAAAAGAAACACACCTTATATTTTTTTCAGGGGCTTCCCTGGTGGTGCAGTGGTTAAGAACTCACCTGCCAGTGCAGGGGAGTTTGAGCCCTGGTCCGGGAAGATCCCACATGCCGCGGAGCAACTAAGTCCGTGCGCCACAACTACAGAACCTGCACTCTAGAGCCCACAAGCCACAACTACTGAGCCCACGTGCCACAGCTACTGAAGCCCCCGGGCCTAGAGTCCGTGCCCCGCAACAAGAGAAGCCACCGCGATGAAAAGCCTGTGCACCACAACGAAGAGTAGCCCCCTCCCGCCGCAACTAGAGAAAGCCCGCGCGCGCAACGAAGACCCAACGCAGCCAAAACTAAATAAATAAATACTTTTATTTTAAAAAGAAAAGAAAATTAATACAGTAGAATAAAGCTCCATGTTGTAGAATAAGTTAGGAGGCACAAGATGTGAAGATGAGAAAGAGAGTCACAGGCTAAAGGGTTCATAGAGGAGGCGAACCTTGGTCCTGAAAACCTATGATAGAAAACCTTTTGCAGAAGGTAAGACAAAGTAAAGCTTTTAACATCTTTGGAGCCAACACTCATGAACAGCAACCTGCCCAAATTAGTACAGGGTAGAGTGTTTATGAATGATTTCTGGATACATTTTAAAATATTTGGGCTAATTAATATAGCTGCTGATTAGGGGATAGATTCTCTTCCTAATTTTAAAAGTCTATGTTTCATAACCATTTAATTATCATTGATGGCTCATCAAATTAGCAGGGCATAATATCCTTGAGCTTTTATTTATTTTCAAGTTTCCAAAATAAGTTTCTGTAAACTTCCTTGGCTCTGTGAGAGGAGTTATGACGAAGCATCAGCTATACTCTGATAGAGTTTTGTTTGGCTGAATGTTCCAGACTAAGAGAAAGTGAGCTCAGGAAATTCTCTTCAGTGGATATTGATATTTAATAAGCTTGACTCTGATGACAAGTTTCATCCAGTCCCTCTTCCAGAAAGTCAACACTGCCCCTGGTTGTCTGTTACATAAGCCAGTTTGGGAAGGATACCATCACCTGAGTTCTTTGCTGTGGGAATTGCTGTGGGTTCAGCATTTGTCTCTAAATTTTCTCCTTCCTTAGGACAGATGCAACGTGTATCTTTCACCTCTGTGTCCACCCCCCTTGCAAGCACGGTATCTTTCACAAAGCCAACATTAAACGATATTTCATGAATGAAGTAAAAGAAGCGCTCTAGTTATAGCCCAGACGGTGAGCTAAGTAGCCTTTTCAGGTTTATAATTATGTATGAATCTCCATACTTGCATATGAAACTTCTGCATTTCTACATTTGTGCAGACATGTGTGTCTTAAATACACAAAGGTCATCCTAATACATCCAGTGTTGTCAGCCCAAAATATCAGATTGCTGAGCACTAAATTATGAAATCAAATACACTAACGCCAATGACCCAGAAAATATTTCAGAAGAAAGCACTGTGTCAAAGAGTCAGAAACTCTCTTTCTTGTGGTACTTTTTCAAAATGACTGATTTGGGGCTTCCCTGGTGGCGCAGTGGTTGAGAGTCCGCCTGCCGATGCAGGGGACACGGGTTCGTGCCCCGGTCTGGGAGGATCCCACATGCCGCGGAGCGGCTGGGCCCGTGAGCCATGGCCGCTGAGCCTGCACGCCCGGAGCCTGTGCTCCGCAACAGGAGAGGCCACAACAATGAGAGGCCCGCGTACCGCAAAAAAAAAAAAAAAAAAAAAAAAAATGACTGATTTGGACACAGTATCTTAGTTGAGGGTCTTCTAGATCTAGTCTCTGTCACTAGAAAGAAAAAGTCAAGATATGAGTCACTCAGAGAAACTCAGCTTGATACAGACCTCAAGACAGAAAATTTCTTTTCCCTTTTGTTGTTAATATCTATTTATCCCTAATGGGCATTTTTAAATCGTCTTTTGTTGTTCTGGACTGCCTTATGGAAAATACAGACTACGATTGTGCCTACGAATGCATAGATTTAAGTAACATTAGTGCATTATCTAAATTCTAGACAGTTCCAGACTGAACTTTTTCATTATGTCATTACACTATAGGAAATTGCCTTGGTCTTTCCTATCTGTGCCCCTATACTGTGACAGAGACCACATCTCATTAAGTTTATATAATTCCTTATACCTAGAGTACAGTGGCCTTCAAAATTTTTGTTGAATTTCACTCTGTAGATAATGGAAAACTAATAAAGCAATGCAAAATCAAGTGAAAATAAGAAAATTATCTAATTCATTTTACTGTTTGATGTAATAATAATAAAACTGGATGACTGGGCTTCCCTGGTGTTGCGGTGGTTGAGAATCTGCCTGCCAATGCAGGGGACACGGGTTCGAGCCCTGGTCTGGGAAGATCCCACATGCCATGGAGCAACTAGGCCCCTGAGCCACAACTACTGAGCCTGCGCGTCTGGAGCTTGTGCTCCGCAGCAAGAGAGGCCACGACAGTGAGAGGCCCGCGCACCGCGATGAAGAGTGGCCCCCGCTCGCCGCAACTAGAGAAAGCCCTCGCACAGAAACGAAGACCCAGCACAGCCAAAAATAAATGAATTAATTAATTTCTAAAAAAAAAACCGAGCTAAAACTCAAGCCCGCTTTTAAAAAAACTGGATGATTAAGGCCTCCAGATGCTGACTTATCCAGTTTAGCAGGTTAATAGAGAATGTAAGAAAGTCTCTGAACATCAAATTTAGAAAAACAACTTTTGCCAGCTTTTGTCAAGATCTTTGAAGTATAAATCATCTTCAGCTTGAATTATCCACAGACTATTCTAATCCTCTGTCTTTGTTTTGCATGTGTAATCATAGATCAAGATTAAGTGTTTTATTTCAGAACCTATTTAAAAGACAGTGGTGGCTAATCATTTAAAATTAGCTCCTTGACTGCCCCTGCAAGCCATGCACAACCAAAGCCGGGGCTTGATCCTCATTACGCAGATTGATTGTCCACTTGTCCCAAATTCATTAACTCAAAACCCTGTCTCTAGGACTCCCTCTCATTGGGGCGGTCTTGCTCTCACCCCTGAAAGCATTATTGCTTGGGGAGGAAAGATGGCTGTTTAAAATGAATCCAAAATATGGGAAATCTATATAAAATCCCATAAGTAAAAGAAATTCTCACCCTAAGACTGTGTTCTTTATTTATATGTTTGACTTCTCGGATGCACCCTATTCTCAGATATTGGAGGACTTGGTGTGCCTTGGAGGAGACTGTAACAGACCCTGGGGGGAAGATAGAAGTGCCCTGGGCAGTTACAAAGCCTATATATTGCACTTCAAAGGCAGTCACCTCCGATAGCTCTAGATTTTTAAGGATTACTTAGCTTTTCTAAAAGCAGCATTTGGACTCTAGGAACTGTCTTATCTGTCTTCCGTTTCATACTTCAAATTCTGTCTTTTTAAATGGGGATTTATTTCTCTATGGAATTCAAGAGGATTTGCATGTCTAACAAGAACGAACCTCTTTGGAAGGAATTGAGGAGGGTTCTTTGAAACCACTGAGGTGTCTGACAGATTACAACTATAGACAGAAAACACCATTGACATTGAAGAGCTGACCACTTTTTTTTTTTCTGGAATCATTATTTCCTGGACTGCATTGTGGAAGCCAAAGCAACATTAGCTTAAACTGTACTTACCAAATATATTGAAATTAAGCCAGGGCTCTTATCAAAACCAAGCCAGTATTTTCCCTCACTTTTTCACATTCCTTTCCAAGTTTGCTGAGCTTCCTAGACATTTATTTTAAAAGGTTGTTTCTTCGTGGGCTCATGAACTTTACTTTTACTTTACTTCACTTTCCAGACAACTTTACAAAAACTGTTTAAATTCAACACATATTCAATAACTATCTCCTGAATATTTACTATAGACTCAGGACTACGCCAAGCCAATCGAATTCTAAGGGCTTTTCTCAGATGTAGCAATGAGTTTGGCTTCTGATACGTTTATTCTAGACTTTCTTTAATTTAAGGACTTCTCCAAGTGAAAGCCTGTCAGCTTACTTTATCTTTTTTGCTCCAGAAAAGTGATTTGCCCAACTGAAGGGCAGTTGCTTTAGCTGAGGACATTTATGCTTAAGTACCAGAAACAACGAAGCACAGATTCCATTTTTAAGTAGTAACTTTAGTAGTCCTGAATGCCTGTAAGTTGCTTTTGAAACCATCATTTATTTCATTGTTTTGGCCCTTGGAATCACTCTAGTCTGGAAGCAGTAGGTCAGAGAGGGTTGTGGGAATCCAGCCTGCCAAGCAAGGATAGAGACCTAGAATCTGGTGAGAAAGGCACAGACACCTGCTACAGAGGATAGCTCTGGTGACGCAGAGAGGAAGATGCAGCAGACTATCCCAGGAGAATGACCGTCTCAGGTGCATTTTAGCAAGTGACTGGCAAGAAACAGTAGCAGGGTTTCAAAACAAGAGGCAGAACTCTGCCCTGGGGACATACAGGCAATAGTCAATATATAAGAGTCAGACAGCTACACATTGTTCTTTCTGAAAATATAAGCAAATATGTACATAGATTCCTATTCTCAGCACTCTTTTTTTACAAAATTTTATATTCTTTTCCATTGTGGTTTATCCCAGGTTACTGAATATAGTTCTCTGTGTTATACCGTAGGAGCTTGTTGTTTATCCATTCTACATATAAAAGCTTACATCTGCTAACCCCAAACTCCCACTCCATCCCTCCCCCAGCACCCTCCCCCTTGGCAATCACCAGTCTGTTCTCTATGTCCATGGTTCTGTTTCTGTTTCATAGGTAGATTCATTTGTGTGGTATTTTAGATTCCACGTATAAGGAATATCGTACGTATTTGTCTTTCTCTTTCTGACTTACTTCACTTAGTATGATAATCACTAGTTGCAACCGTGTTGCTGCAAATGGCATTATTTCATTCTTTTTCACGGCTGACTCATATTCCATTGTATATATGTACCACATCTTCTTTATCCATTCATCTCTCAAGTCCTCACCACGTTTTTTACACCGAAAGTAACTTTTTTCTACACTTTGCCTTTTTCACTGAGTGAATTCTGAAGATCACACCATCGTAGCCCCCGTTTCTCTCTTACAGCTACACTGTGCTCCATTGTGGACGTGCCTTGGTTCAAGGTACTGAAGAACATTTGGGCCGTTTCCAGTCTTTTCTTCTTACAGTATTAGAATTAATAGCTTTGTGCATAGGTCCCTTTGTGTTTTTGCCATTTTATCTTTCAGATAGATTCCTAGAAGTGGGTTTGCTGATTCGAGGTATATGTACTTTTGCTGGGTGCTGCTATATTCCATTCCATAGAGGCTGTGCCATTTTGCATTTCCATCAGCAGTGAAAATCAAGTAGATGATGTTATGTTGGAGAAACAGGGTAGGAATGTGAGATACTTCAAATCTGGTGCTTCCGTTTTCTGTTGAAATTGAAAACAGGGTCATCAGTGAATCAAGACAGAGGTAAGTGTGTAGTTGGCATCTCAAGAGGAGCGGGGAAGCGTTGGAGTAGCTGAAGCTGAGAAGCAAGGTAGGATAGAACTAATCAGCAGTTTTGAAGGCTCAGCCTAGACTCTGGTCTTTGAGTTTCTCCTCGCATCAGTCAGCATAGTAGAGCAAATTTCTTCAGCAATGGTTCATGGACCAAGTACAGGATTTTAAGAATGCAAGTAGAAGGGCTTCCCTGGTGGCGCAGTGGTTGGGAATCCGCCTGCCAATGCAGGGGACACAGGTTCGAGCCCTCGTCCAGGAGGATCCCACATGCTGCGGAGCAACTAAGCCCACGAGTCACAACTACTGAGCCCACGTGCCGCAACTACTGAAGCCTATGCACCTAGAGCCTGTGCTCCACAACGGGAGAAGCCACCGCAATGAGAAGCCCACTCACCACAACAAAGAGTAGCCTTGCTCACCACAGCTGAAGGGGGCCCACGCGCAGCAATGAAGACCCAACGCGGCCAAAAATAAATAAATTAAATAAATAAATTCTTTGAAAATGCAAGTGGTTGACTTAATCTATGTCAGGGCTGGGGTCGTATAGACAGGGCATCCATGGCACTGAAGGTATTGTCAAGAGAATGGATTCTAGGCTAGATGAAGAAGGAAATGAAGCTAATAAGGGTCTAATGAGGAAGGAGTTAAGGGACCAAAGTCCATGATGAAGAGTCAAGATGGGTGTTGTAGAAGGAGAGGAATGAGAAAGCCAGATGAACATGAAGCTTGGATCAGAGTGTACAATTTTAGAGTTTGAGATTTCAGATTTGGAGCAGTGCCAGGTGATAGCAAGGTCCTTGGGGGCCATGGGAGTCAACAGATGAATTGGAAGGGAATTGAAGTTCAGAAGGTTGAGAAGCTAAGAGGCAAAGGCATTAGAAAGACATTGGAGTCCCCTGGGATAGGGCTAGAGTTGACCAAATTGTTTGATTACTGAAGGAAATATCTACTGTTATTTCACTCTGATAGAGCCTATTTCCTAAGAGTTCATAAAATAATTGTTAAGTGAACAAAAGAATGAAAAACCCAGCTGCTGTAGAAAAGACGTATCAGCTTTTAGGAGATAATATGGTTTAGGGATATTAGTGATATCTACCACCAGTATTTGGGATAGTATTACTGACTTCTGTGATTTTGTCTCTGATGGCTGACTAGTAAGGGAAATTGGCATATATCTTTCCTTGTGTCTTATTTTTCTCTATATGTGAAGAAATGTATAGTAAAAAAGATGTATAAAGGAAAAATTGGGAAATCAGAGTTTTGCAAGGTCCCAGTATTGTTGCTAGTCATCTGTGACCTTTGGCAAGGCTCCTTTTTCTTCATAAGAAATGGTTTTGGGTAATCTCTTCATTCACTTCTAACTCTAAAATTCAGGTGTCTATGACTGTGGAAGTTGAAGTAAGTCAGAAAGTAAAAATCCCAGTTGTATTCATACATCTAGTCTGAAATTATTTTGGTTTCAAATTGTTTTGAAGACAAATATTGAAACTCTTGAATTGACCTTTTAAAACTACTTAAGGGAAATCATGCCAGTTCCTTGACACAAAATAAGATTCAAAATGATAGAAACACCTCTCAAATATTCCATGACCTTAAACCAAAGGTTATCTCTGAAAAGATCTTCCCCATGAAAGCTAGACATCTAAGAAGTCAGATCTTGCAGTCTTGATCAGGTAAATAACATATAGGTTTCCCTTTCTACCTATTTTAGGTTTAAGAATGAAAAACATATTTCTTTATACAACAAAAACTAACATTTATGTAGCTCTTGGATGGATAAGACACAGCTCTTTGCCCTTGAGATAATTACACGCTAATAGGGGAGATAAAACCATGTGGCGATATAAACAAATAACCACAGTCCAAAGTAGGCCAAATCCCATAAGAGTAGTAGAAGTAAAAATAGATCCCCAGGTTATTTTTTAAAGGTGTTGAGAAGTAGAGTGTAATTGAAATAGTCCCATTTCTCATTTCTTATCTTTAGACCATCTTTTTTCCATTTTCATCTCTATTTTTATCTAAATGATTTGCTTTTGTACACAGAAGTTGGCTATATTGCCAATTATTTTTATTCAAATGATGTGCTTACAGGTAAGTATAGCATTACTAAGATACACAGCTACAATGCTATTTTTAAGTGTAGAGAATTTTAGACTCTTTGCGATTCAGTTAACCAAAGTGGATTGTCCACTTTCTGTATAATATTAGTCTCTCCCCATTTTTCGATCTTGGACATTTCAAAGTTCTTTCACAATTAGACAAGAGAAAGAAACTGAGATACAAATTAAATTGGCTTATTAGCTGGATGCCTCTAAGTAGCTCTGGTGTTTTAAAAAAAAAAAACAACTTCTTTATTGGTGCTCCCATAGCACTTTATGTGAACTTGTACTTGAAAATGCATTGCACTGTATGGTAATCCTTTGCTCAAATGCCTGCCCTCACCTCTTACCCTTTACCTACTTCTTCTCTCCTCCATCCTTTCCTTCCTCCCTTCTTCTCTTTCACCAGAATAGAACATCTAGGGGACAGGAACCTGCCCTACTTGTACCTTGTACAGAGATAAACACTGGACGGCTGGATGGATGGATGATGGGTGGGTGGATGGATGGATGGGTGGGTGGATGGATAGGAGGCAACTATAACTGAACTCTTCCACAAGATCTGGAGAACCACACAGGATTGTCTTTTAACCGTGAAACCACCTGCCAAGTATCGACCTCACTTTCAATGAGTTTCTGACCCCTGCTCTATCAAATGGTTTATTTAAATGGCCTAAGAACCAATGTCTCTAAAAGTTTCTCAAAAACTCTCCTAAGTTAAGCCTGGCCTCTGAAAATGAAGATACTGGAATATTTTTTGGTTTTTTGCCGTACACGGGCCTCTCACTGTTGTGGCCTCTCCCGCTGCGGAGCACAGGCTCCGGACGCGCAGGCCCAGCGGCCACGGCTCACGGGCCCAGCCGCTCCGCGGCATGTGGGATCTTCCCGGACCGGGGCACGAACCCGTGTCCCCTGAATCGGCAAGCGGACTCTCAACCACTGCACCACCAGGGAAGCCCTGGAATATTTTAAAACTCACTGCAGACTGATGAAATGCACTCTTCCAGCCTTATGGAGGGGTTTCTCTTCTCCTTTTGCTCCCTCCAGGCTGGCCATCTAGAAGGTTCCCAATTAACAGGATCTTGCAGTTCTCTGCTTCGCTTTAGCCATTCAGATGGGATTTAAAGAAGGACACTGGAAGCGTAACTGCAGAAAATAGAAATAAAACTCAGAGCCTTAGGGAAATATTTATGTGCTAAAATTATAAGCAGATTAGAAAGTTAGGTGAATTTTAGTGATGTGGGGCATTTTTATAAGGAAGAAGACTCTCAGCAAAGGAAGAGTGATGACACCTCTGCAAAGTGCAGGGGCCTCTCAGGGCAGGTGACCGCAGTCCTCCGCTGCGAGTATGTGACTCTGATTGCCCAAAAGCACAGGCATTGCAATGCCACTGATGGGTCACCAGGAAGTAGAACATTTCAACTGCTCAGCATATGAGACACGCTTGCTTCTAACAAAAGGGCCTTCAGTCAGACACCTAAAGTCTGTGGCAGCACCCCGCTTTAACCCGGAACCCACCAAGAACTTTGGGAAGGCTGACTGTTCAACTCAGTCCAGAACGCATGCAGAACGCTGCACTCACCAACAGCCACCAGACCATCGGGAATTCATGTAAGTTATTTGAGATGAAAATCCAGGGTGCAGAATCCCTCAGGGCCACTGCCCATAGGAGGGAAAAGGCAGGGTCAAATCCACAGGATTCACCCTCAACGAGACCTTTCTCATCCATCATTGGAAACAAGCCACTATTCAATGTTCTCTCTTCTTCCCCTTGATACTTCTGTCAAGTTGTCAAGCAGTACTGGAGCTGCCATTTTCACTTTCATATGAATATCTTAGGCTTCATTTCTGCATATAAGTAAAACTGTTCACTGTATTTAAAGAAGGTTTAGGGGAGAAAAAAATACAAAGCAAAATGAGAACCTGGCATTGTGCCTTTTGCTCTTTCTTCTCCACTAAAGAACATTCATTTCTGATGCCTTAATTTCTTAAGTCTTTTACAGTTTTTACCCTAAGCCGCCTGTTTTAAGAAACCAATGAATCTTTTGCTTTTTTATTCCCCTATAGATCTTAAGACTCTAGCTAGTATCTAAAACATTTCCAGGGACTTCCCTGGTGGAACAGTGGTTAAGAATCTGCCTGTCAATGCAGGGGACACGGGTTCGAGCCCTGGTCCGGGAAGATTCCACATGCCGCGGAGCAACTAAGCCCGGGCACCACAACTAATGAGCCTGCACTCTAGAGCCCGCGAGCCACAACTACTGAGCCCACGTGCCACAACTACTGAAGCCCGCGTGCCTACAGCCCATGCTTCGCAACAAGAGAAGCCACCGCAACGAGAAGCCCACACACCGCAACGAAGAGTAGCCCCCGCTCACCGCAAGTAGAGAAAGCCCACACACAGCAGCGAAGACCCAATGCAGCCAAAAATAAATTAAATAAATAAATTTTTTAAAAAATAGAATAAAATTAAACATTTCCAGGAAGAGATTTGGATCATCTCCATTAGTCCTAAGATTAGGTAAAATTAAACATGATCATTTATAATTTAGAAAAAGTATTTGTTTCCATTTCTTTACAACTAAAATATTCAGTAGCTTCGAAAGAGTTTAAAAGATACTCTGTAGAATTCAAACTACATAATGAAAGTAAGCTGCTTCCGTGATTTTATGTAAAAAGTCATTTCCTCTCTTAGAGTAGAAGCTGGTTTGCAAATTAACGAGGTGGAGACAAAATAGAGAATTGCATTGTAAGTGAGTGACTCACAATGTTTTGACTTTTTAAAATATATCTTTCCTGACAGCAAAGGCTGCCTTGTCATTTGATTGCTTTCTAATTAATGTTAAATTTTCCATTATAAATATCACACTTTTGCACCAGAACTACCAGTCGTGACCTCGTATTACCTGTCCTTGAAGGACGCACTGGGCAATTTTAACTGTGGGTGTCTGTGATTACAAAGATGTATCTCTTCATATTCTAACCCCGAGATGTGGTACAGTCAGTACCACCATAAGAATGCTTCCATTAATAGCAGAGAAACAAATCAATGTTTGTTTGCTTGCAACTAAAATTAGGTACCTGCTGATAAGTACGTGTTCCTTGCTACTTTTATTTACAAAGAATTTAACCAACCATGAAGTATCCTCAACAAATAAATCCAAGGTACGGTACTCATAAACTATTGAAAATTCTATTTTTTAAAAGAGAAAACTGTATGTTATGCAAAGTGGAAGGTGGATTGAGTAGATGAAGTCAATCCAAGACACAAAATATGCCCAGCAGAGCAGACCCTGCTTGAAGTCCCTGCCTAGAGGCTTCACGCAAACTTAAAAGAAGAATTTGACCTGGAGGAATACTGCGACCCATTTGGATTCTCTGAACGCACACACAAAAAGTGTTTGCAAATAGAAAATCAAAGCTGTGTTTAAAAGGCTTCAAAGTCAGACTATGCCAGAGGTGGGTCCTGAAAGCATCAGTGCCTCTCCGCCTATGTGCCACCATTTTTAGTAATTTAGATTCGCAGTAGCCCAGGGTGGCCTCCCTACTGTCTGTGAACCCAGTGGACAAATTTTAAAATTAGCCTTGGTATCCACTGAATGTTCTGTGATAAGATTTACATCTGGAACTAATCAGTTCTTACATTTAACTTCCAATTCATTTCTTCCTTGCTATTGGAGTTGAGGTAGAGAATTCATTTTTTCCCAACCTCCTAAGACACTGGTGCTAGTACATCTGTCTACAGAACTGTCTTTCTCCACTTGAATTGAGACTATGTTCAATCTCTTCTTCTGGCATGTCCTGCTCTAAGTTGACTTTTCTGTAGGTGTTTTTCCCCACCATTCCTGATTCATTCAGCAAATATTTATTGAGCGCCTCTCCTCTGCCATGCACTGAAGGAGAGCTTTGAACAGTGAAGGAATATAAACTTTTCATTCTACCCCTGCTTATCTCCTCCATATCCTTTATGTGAACCATCACTTCCTCAGGAAAGCATCCCTGACCTACAGTCTAGGTCAGTCTTCTTTGTTGTAGAGCACCTTAGCCTTTCCTTTACAGAATGTATTTGTTCGTAAATAAACTCGTTTACTGGTTATTTTACCAATGCCTGTCTCCCCTACTTAAAAACAGGAACCATGTCTGCTTTTGCTCACCAGTTTATCCCAGTGCCTGGCACACAGCAATGCTCCGTTAATGGTGAATTGATTGGTAGGTGATGAACAGATGAACTGATGGATGAAGCGTTGTTTCTTCCCTCCAAGGGCTCATAGCCTCTTACAGAGAAGTAAGCATAGCTCAGTGTGGAAAAACAGGTTTGGGGCAAAATGATAAACAGCTTTGCTAAGGTGTTTCAACGTTATCTTGTAGGCAATGAGAAGCCAACAAAAATGTCAAAACGATTCAGATAGTGTTTCAGGAGCCTTCCTGAGGTGGCAGGATGGGAAAGGGGGAGTAGGGAGGCAGGAAGATCAGGGAGGGGTCATGGAGGATGAGGTTTACGCAAAGGCAGAAGCCGCAGAACATTAGAAGTGGAGGGGCTGAATCACAGTTTCCAGACATCCCTCTGCTTTCGTAGGAGATCAATAACCTTTGCAAGGCATACCCCAGAGGATGCTTCCCCTCCTATAGAGAGAGTAGGGCCTGGCTCGTAAAAACTCTCTGACTCAGGGGACCCACGCAGCAAAACTATCCTTGAGCCAGGGGCTGATCCACACCTGGGCTTGACACACGTGACAATATCAGCAGAACACCAGTTTGCTACGTTTCTTCCTGGCCATTTGTCAGACAGTTTCAGGAAGGTTGAAACTCCAGGTTAAGTCAAACAGTCAACCAATATTTATTTAGCGTGGGCCGTATATCAGGAAGCGGGGATAGAAGGATTAGAAAGATGGGCATGAATGTGGCCACTGCCCTTGCAAAGTTTAGGGACAGATGAGCAAAACAGCAAATGAGCACATGCAGCTCAGTGCAGTAAGCATCCTGATAGGAAAGGCACAGGGAGCAGCAACCTGGTCCCAAGGGACACGTGGTCCCAGAGGACACGTGAGCTAAGCTGGGAACCAACTGAGGCCAAGAGCTCATCGGTAGAGGGCTTCCTGGCGGCGCAGTGGTTGAGAATCCGGCTGCCGATGCAGGGGACACGGGTTCAAGCCCTGGGCCGGGAAGATCCCACATGCCGCGGAGCAACTGAGCCCATGAGCCATGGCCGCTGAGCCTGCGCTCTAGAGCCCGCGAGCCACAACTACTGACCCCGAGTGCCACAGCTACTGAAGCCCACGTGCCTAGAGCCCGTGATCGGCAACAAGAGAAGACCATGCACCACAACGAAGACCCAACACAGCCTAAAATAAAAATAAATTTATATTAAAAAAAGAGAGTTAATCAATAGAGAAGTAGTAGAAGAACATACCAGGCAAAGGGCCCAGCATGCGCTTAGACTCATAAACAAGACAGAACATGGCATGTGAGAGGCAGTGAGAGGGGTTCTCGAGCACGGGATGGGGAGGCAAGTGGGCGAGGAGACAAAAGGGGCAGGAGGTGACAGAGAGCCTGTTGAGTCAACCGGGGACAAGATCACCCAGTGACTTGTGATCCACATCAGGAATTGAGCTTCATGGTGAGGGTGATGGGAGATGGGCTTTGCATTTTGGAAAGCTGATTGGTTCCGGGGTGGCCAACACACTCAGGAGGAGCAGGGCATGGGGAGAAAAGACGGTTCCAAGGCTGAGGCATTCATCTGGGCCAGATGATGGTGGCCTGCACTCGGGAAGCAGCGGAAGGGATGGAGAGTGACGAATAGGTGTGAGAAATATTTCAGACGTTGATCTGTCAGGCTACGGGACTGATCGGTGAAGAGGGAAGGAGAGAGGAGGTGTCCAGGATGCTGGCATCACTGTGGGACAGTGGGACCTTTCACTGCATAGAGAGTGCAGAAGAGGAATATTTAGGCGACAGAGGAGAGATGGTGAACTCGGTCTGAGGTATGTTGGTAAAAAAGTACCCATGGGACAAGCCGGGGGAAGTACTCAGTGGTTCGTTGGGTCAACAGATCTGGAACTAAGACATTTCCACAGTCTTTGTGGCTGCTCTGATTGATCGTCGTTCCCGTGTTGGCATATTTCACAGCAACCTGGGCTTTTGAGTCAGAGGAGACCTTGGTTCAAGTCACTTATGAGCTGTGTGAGCTTGGACATTGCATTACTAAACCTATTTCTTCATCACAAACTGGGATCGTGATATTACCTACTTCAAAGGACAGAGAAAGAAATGAGATAATGCTTAGCCTCAATAAATCTTTAGTGGTGGGTGGTAGCACTTATCCTCAATAAATCCTTACTGGTGGTGGTAGTGTAGCAGGATGGAAATGTAGATTTGAGCACCACCAGTGTATAGATGGTATTGGGAACCACTGGAAGAAATGATGAAGGGAAAGAAGAGTGTATGAAAGACTGTCAGCATTGAAAGGATATGTAAAGGACATACACAGTGGAGATTGGGAAGTAGCCAGGTGGGTAAAAGGAAAATGCAGAGAGCACCAGAACATCATGGAAGCCAAGGGAAGAGGTACCCAGAGGAAGAGGGTCCATAGACTCAAATCCTACCAGTGGGTCAAGAAAGGTAAGGGCTCTAAAGTGACATGGAATTCTGAGACAAGTAGGATCACTGACCCCTGAGACAGCAGTTTCAGAAGGGCGGAGACAAGCAAGATTACGGCAGATTGAGAGAAGTCGCTAGATATGGATCACTCTTTACTATGCAAACACTTTTTTGAAAAAGAAAAAAAAAAAAACAGCACAGGGCAGGGGCATAAGAGAAAGTTAAACATGTTTTCTGACTGTAGAAGTTTGATTTTGCCTCAGTGCACTGGTTCAGTGTGTTACAAAAAGACCTTCGGGGCCCGGATGTGAATGCCCCATTCTAGCTTTTTATTGTGTATTGACAGCCACTGGCAAAGGAAAGGGAAAAGAATCATTCTAAAGTCTTTTCCTATAGAGCAGCCTTCTTGAACACACCATCCAAGCATAATGTGTTTATTCTGTTCTCAAGGCTCTTTTGAAAAGGAATTAAAATCTCTGTAGCATCAGTAGCAGTTTTCTGCAGTGCATGCATATTCACACGGAGAATTCATTTTCCCGTTGAGAGCATTACGAGGTCTCTGTTGGGCAGACACTCTGACAAGAGCCTACATCTTTAGGCTCCACTTCAGGGTCTTCTAAGACCGGCCTTGCCTTCCCAGCAACACTAACAGAGAGAACGTACAGACTGGGGATGTGCTTATCCTTGGGTGGACATTGTACGGGATCTGTATTAGGACCTTTAGCCTCAAACCAAACAAGCTTTGTTTCCTCCAAACACATGTACACACACACCAGCACACACTCACAGGCACACACACAGGCACACACCATTCAAAGCCTTTCACCTAGAAATAGCATTTAACAGCCAAGGGAACTGAGGCACCAAATGATTCGTTTTTAGATAAACATCACTGATCGAACCAGAGCCAGATCCCTTCTCATTAGCCAGCACTGCTTCTTAGCCAGGGTTTTCGTCATCTCCAGTTCTCAGCATCACCTCAATGGCGTGACTTGCAGCAGGTGATTCTTACTCTACAATCTCAAGTTTGCAAACCACTGCACTAATGCCTTCTTTACCAGGACAGTCTCTGGAGCCAGACTGGCTAGATTCAAATCCTGCTTCTGCCACTTACCAGCTATGGGCGATTCGCTTAATCTCTCTGTGCCTCCATTTCCCACTTTGCATAATAAGGACAACAGAATCAGCTGGCAGTGTAGTAGGGAGGATGACACAAATTAACATACGTCAACTGTTTAGCACTGTGCTTGGCCCTTAACCACTTGGTCTTTCCTTTTCCCTTCTGTAAACTAAGGATGATAATTGTACCCACTTTCAAATATGTGTGAGACACTGATATGAGCTGATGCATATAAATGCTCAGTTGTCACTTTTAAACATCTCCCTCCATTTAATTTATGTCCCCATCAAAGCTTGCCTGGAGAATCGGGATAGGTGGTGGGCTAGTTCATCAGAATTTTTGTGCGTCTTCATGGTGGGTCATTTTCCCATTGATTTAGTCCCTTAGTTTATCTGACTTTCCCCACTTTTCATGTTGTGTTTGTAACAACTCAAGGCATGAAACCCAACTTCACATGGAAAGGATCGTCGTGGGTTGTGGTGGATGGGAGATGGTTTGTGGCTCTCCTCTTGTATGAAAATACATGAGGTGATCCAAACAACTAAATTGAGGGAAAACCTCCACTATATTTAGAGTTTCATCACTCCAACATCCATAGGCTTTGAGAGACAAGTCACAAAGAAGGTGGACACATGCCCTACAGTGACCTTACTTATTAACTCAGTTCAAAGTGGGAACTAGCTTTTATTTTTCATATACATTTATTTTTATTTTTTACTTTCCATATCCTGTATGCCTTTATTTTTATATATTTTTCATATCCTGTATCTATAAAAGATACATATATCCTGTATATGTAAAAGATATTTATACAACCTATCACATGCCATGCAGTGTTCTACCCACTTTAGATATGGTATTTATTCTTTATAACAACTTTGTCATGTGGTGCTAATGTTATCATTACCCCCTTTTTATATGTGAGGAAACTGAAGCACAAAATGAATAAGTAGCTCAAGGAAGATCAATCCAGTAATAAGAAGCACAGCCAGCAGTTGGACCCAGATAGTCTGGAGCCAGAGGCTACATACTTAAGTGTCATGTTGCCCATCTCTCAGTAATTAACACCTGAGATAACTCCAGAGGATGCTCAAGCCCAGGTTTCATTTTATAGGCAAGGGAATAAATGTTTAGGAGAAAGAGTCTGACCTTTTGAGCAGTCCCACGTACCTAGAAACTTAGTTATTGCTCTTTTGCTCAGAAATGCACCACTGATTCAAGTGAGATAAAGCTTAGCAGCAAAGCTAATTTAAGTACCAAAGTGTGGTACTTCTTCTCTTTAAAGTATACGATTTCTAAAGCAAAGATACTTTTTATGTAACATCTGTATTTCCAGGAGAAAGCTAGGTGAGTTTGGGAGCGAGCATGATGGAATAGCGACACCTACTGGTGAGAATGAGCCTCACTTCGCAGATTTCTATGCGTTACTTTAAGCATGACTGATTCTCACCATTATTTGAAACAGATTGGATATGGACAGGATATTATATTTTTAAAGGGAAAAAATCAGATGTTTCCATCTATTTATATAACAACTCAAGCACAGGATCTCCACTCTCCCTTATAGGAATACCAAGCTATTGGTATATCTTCGGATCTTGCATCAGTCAGCTCTGAGGCAAACACCAGTCTGGGTGCAAAGTCCCCGGGGCCCTTCATTACTCTCATTCAAGTCAGAAGACCTTAACTGAACACTTGCGTTCCAAGGAGAGGTGAGAGAGAGGCTCCTCCCGCAAGGCATTCCCTTCTCAGAAGCCAGGAGCCAAGATGCCTTGAGGCATCTAGACAGGTGCTTTCCATCCAGTCTGCAGCTCCCAGGAATCAGACCTGGTCTGATCAGATCAGATATTCTTGTCGTTTCTGGGTCACTCAGATGTTACTTTGATCCCCCAGAGATGACATTCTCCCATCAAAAACGTCATGAATGTGTAATCATTTGAATTCTCTCCCACACCATGTCAGTTGGTTGAGGTTGGAATTGTACATTGAAAAGTGGACTTTTCTAAGTTTTTTCTAGGAGAAAGAGTTCAGAAAGGAGAAATGGGGGAAAAATGGATGATAGAAAATGACATTTAGGAGAGGAGAACACTTTGTAGGGAGATGGCAATATCACCCTTTGGCTTTGGTTTCGTTAGTTAAAACACTTAGGATTCTGATTAAACTTTCTAAACTTCCTAGCCATAACCGTGTATAATTGAAAAGTCTTGATGGCTTTAGAAGAAATCGTTCTTAGTTGGGTTGTTGGGATGCAATAGTTTCTTTTGTTTGGTTTTAGTTTTGATGTGGAATGTGGAGTCAAAGTAAGGGAATGTGCCTTCCTGAAAGTGCAATTGAATGATACAAAAGTGATCAAGGCATCCAGTGATCCAAACAGGATAGCTTCATCTATGGGGTTGGATGAGAAAATTTAAAACAAGTTCATGAGAGACATGCACACTGGCATTGAGAATATAGCCAACTATTGAGATGTAACACTGAATATTAAAATAACTTTATGAATACTACCAATTAAATTTTATTTATTAAGCACCAAAGTGTAAGCATTGTGTTTGGAGCTCTAAAGAAAACAGATCTCAGTCAGGTCTGTCCTGACCCTTGAAGAGTTGTAATCCAGAAGGAGAGATGAGACAAATGACAAATCTCTGAGACAGTAGGGGGAAGCCACTGGAAGAGTGAAACAGATAATGGCAACAAAAGCATCCTCCACTCCTTGAACTCCCTCTTCCCCCACATCTGTTTCACCCCCAGAAAGAAAATGGGCAAGACAGGAGGTAATTGAAACAATTAGGAGGTTAATGCAGTTGTTTAGGAATAAAAGTTGAAGGGTTGAATTAACAGAGGGTTGCGGGGGAGAAGGGATGGATGGGGAAAAAAAGATGTTAAAGGATGAATGAATAGAATTTAGGGACTTGGATGTAGAGTTTTGGGGAGAAGAGTTATACATAAACATAGATCTATACATAGAATATTAGAGCTGGGGGGGGGGTACTTTAATTCCAGGTTAGAAAAATGAAATAAAGGCAGCACTAACAGAAACAGAAAAATCAAGAGGGATTTGCTGCAGGAAGGTGGGACAGAGGGTGACATCTGAGTTTCCTTTTCCAACTGTCTGTAAGGCTAAAGGGACTGATGGATATGTAGGTGGAAATATCGCCTAGGAGGTTGGAAACTGGTCTCATGAAATGATTTCTGAATCAGAAATATAATATATTATATTATATACAAATATATACAAATATAATAATTCTGAATCAGGAGATCCATGAAGAGCATCCATGAGATCTTGTGAACCCCCTGAAACCCTATACAAAGAAATTATACTAATTTGTTTAATATTAAGGGTTAATTCGAAACCATCTTTACTCCTGTGTGCTTTTGTAGGTTAGTTTAATATAAAAGACTCTTGGTTATAAAGGAAGTTTCTAGACATAAAGGACAGTAAATCATTAAGTTAAGAGGGAAAACATTTTCTTGTGAGAATTTTTCGATGAGTACTAAAGTTGAGGAATGATTTAACTGTTTAGAGAGTGAATAAATCAAAATGAAATACACCATCTGCAGCTAAGAGAAACCAAGAATCAAAGGGTTGAATTTAGCCCCAAATATACCTTCAGTGGAATGAGAGGGAGTGTATACTACAATCAGTTGGCTAAAAGTCGTCAGTATGTGAAATATCACCCTTATTATAATGTTCACAATTAAAAGAAGCCAAAAAACAGACAGTATAAATTAGAGGGAATTTATTTATACTGTCCTCAAATGAGCATATGGTCATTTTATTGAAAATAAAGAGTAATTTCCAAAGTTAAAGGTCTGAGACCTAGTCAATAAATCAAATCTATTTAAAATGTCCTTAACTGGCAATGATATGCCGCATATTTAGGTTTTAGTTCAAGCATAATTTTTATCCTGGGGACTTCCCTGGTGGCACAGTGGTTAAGAATCTGCCTGCCAGTGCAGGGGACACGGGTTGGAGTCGTGGTCCGGGAAGATCCCACATGCTGCGAAGCAACTAAGCCCATGTACCACAGCTACAGGAGCCCGCGTGCGCCTAGAGCCCGTGCTCCGCAACAAGAGAAGCCACCGCAATGAGAAGCCCGCGCACAGCAACGAAGAGTAGCCCCGGCTCGCTGCAACTAGAGAAAGCCTGCAGGTAGCAACGAAGACCCAATGCAGCCAAACATTAATTAATTAATTATTTTTAATAAGACTTTTTATTCTGCCAATGGGGTTGAGATTAGGCGAGAAAAAAGATATTATATACCGTTTATTTAAGCAGTAAATTTTTAAAAGAATGACGGTTCCTTGTACCAAAACATATTCCTCCAGTAATATCAGCCTTATAATTAGACATAATAGGTGAATGTTTTGTGGTATAATTTAAAAGTTTCCACAAATCAAAAATATCTCCATTGCCTGAGAGTCTGCTGATATATTCATTTGGGTCAGGATATAATCCAACTCTCATGGTGATCTCAGGTTGGTAGAATGGGAGTCAGAGGTAAAGACAGGTAGACAGATGTTTCCACGGAGAATGAAAGCAACAGGGCAGCAGTAGCATGTGCTATGTTGGAGAGCCCTGAGCAGCCCCAAAGAGGCTGAGAACTTGGCCTTGCTAGGAAAGGGAGGGGAAGGCAGCAGCATGAAAGGTGCAGAGGGGAGAAGGGGAAGCAGGCTGAAGAGTAACCAGGATAAATATAACTTGCCCACAACGTCTCCCAGGCTGGCCTGGATGCCCTATGCAGTTGAGCAATTACATTTTCATTTTCAACCTACCTGGTTATGATTTTGCAGAGAGCAAATTAGTTCTTTTCAGCCTATTTCTACTGTGAATTTTGATGTTCTTTGTGTATCTGCCAAATGTGTGGTACCTGACAATCTCCCAACCATATCATTAGGATGAAAACTTTAAAGCAAAAAGACCAAGCAGCATAAAAGTTGTGCCTCTTGCGGCAGTGCTAGGTCATCGTCTGCCTGTGCTTTGTTTCTGCCTAGACTTTCAGAAGCAAACACTATTTATGCAATGAGGGGATGCGGCTGTGGGAATGACACCATGGAGTTTTTCTTGTTATGATCACTGTGTTGAATCTTTTATTTATACAAAAAGCTTAGAATTTGTTTTCTTCAGCTTAATGCCTTAGGAAATAAGACTTAGAAACCCTAAGGGCCACAGATGGCATTTGTTGGATTTGTATTTGCGTAAATAAAAATTTGATGAGAATGACACACATATTCAGTGGGCATTCTTTGGGTTGACTACATAGACCTGGACAAAATCCTAGAAAATGCTTTTTATTTTGTTAAATATTTTTTATTTTTGGTTGCGTTGGGTCTTCGTTGCTGCACGCAGGCTTTCTCTAGTTGCATCAAACAGGGGCTACTCTTCGTTGCGGTGCGCAGGCTTCTCATCGCGGTGGCTTCTCTTGTTGCGGAGCACGGGCTCTAGGCGTGCCGGCTTCAGTAGTTGTGGCATGCAGGCTCAGTAGTTGTGGCTCACGGGCTTAGTTACTCCGCGGCCTGTGGGATCTTTCCGGACCAGGGATCGAACCCGTGCTTAACCACTGCACCACCAGGGAAGTTCCGAAAATGCTTTTTAAGGAATTCTAAACCAATGTGTAAATAATGTGACAAAATGAATTTTGTATATTTTATCATATTATCTAAATGATCCAAAACCATAAAATAGTACTCTGATATTATGAGAAAGCTGATGATTCCGCCTCTCCTGCTGCCCAAACCTTTCAGCCTCCTAGAGGCCAGTTAATGCAGTACAGCTGGCCGATGACAGCCAGGGCTCGTTAGATTGCAGTTGGATGTGCTATCTTAGTATAATGTGTTTAGTCATGCTCTGCCTGTTTTGAGAGGTCCAATATTAGTTTCTTGGCATATACAAACCTGGCCTGACAATTAGGAGACCTAGAAGCCTGAAAGACAAAGCTGTGCTCAATAATCAACTCTGCAAACAACAGCTGTGGCCACAAATCAACCAGCCTTTTATTTGTAAGTAGTGTGGAAAGGACTTTCGGTCACCCATATCCTCAAACACAGCTAGCAATATTTATCATCGTCTCCAAAGGAGAGATACAGCTGTTTATGTATAGAAATGCTTGTATCTGTATGTATGCATGTGTTCCACCATAGAATTAAGGTACTTCTATGAAAAATGTTCACCTCTTCACATATTTCACCTGATTTGTTGTCCAGTTGGGGTTCCCCTAGCCCTGTCCACTAAGTGGTCTTCTTTCAGGAGGGACCACCTAAGGTGTATCCAAAGAACCCCAAGGCTCCAGAAACCCCATTTTGAAAACCGAAGAAGTGATTTTCACTATGGAGATGAAGAAAGATTTTGTTTTAGAAGATGTAGCTTTTAAACTAGGCCTGATTCAAAATAGTTGTATGCCACATAGAACATAGACTTCTGAACAGACGCTCCTTCCTGCCATTAGAAGGAAAGGGACGTGTGGTAGCCTTCAGACCTGACCTTCTACCTCTCTTTCCATCTGGTATATGTTTTACAGGCTACAAGAAATAAGGCATGGCCTTATAAGGCAAGGCTGTGACAGGGTGACCATGTGTAAGTCAACAACTGACAAACTTCTACCTAAAAAGTAAGAAATTCAATCATGAGAATGTTTAGGCTTTATATGAAACTTATCTGAACATTTATCATAATATAGTCAGTGTATTTTTATATGTAGACAAAATATCTTGGTGGTTGAATTTTGCCTCGCTAGCCAGGAATCACTATAGACCTAAATCTTCATCTGTGAAAACTATTTGTGGAACAGATGTAATAATATTAGCCACCATTAAATAAGTACCTACTAGGTGCTAAATATATTTAAGCTCTAATCCTGACCTTATCAGCTCTATTACCTGAAGAGTAGATGCCTCATAGCTGAGTGACATAACTGGGATTTGAGTCCAAAACGTGACCTATAAGCTAAGGTTGTAGTTTAAAATGATGGAATCAGTTATTTTAAAATTAACTATGTAAGTCATATATAACTCTCGTGATAAATAAACATTTACCTAATCAAAAATTGGGTCTTGGGCTTCCCTGGTGGCGCAGTGGTTGAGAGTCCGCCTGCCGATGCAGGGGACATGGGTTCGTGCCCCTGTCCGGGAAGATCCCACATGCCACGGAGTGGCTGGGCCCGTGAGCCGTGGCTGCTGAGCCTGCGCGTCCGGAGCCTGTGCTCCGCAATCGGAGAGGCCACAACAGTGAGAGGCCCGCGTACCGCAAAAAAAAAAAAAAAAAACTTGGGTCTTTTACTTTGAGACAAATCACACAATTGAAAAACCCACATGATGTTTAGAAACCGATATCAATCAATGGGCTATCAATAATGTTAACTTCTAATAAATCTCAAATTATTTAATTAAGAGGTTAATAAAAAATGTCCTAAACTGGCAGTAATGACCAGGCATAATTCAATCTATGGCATTTCCTTATAACAAAGATTTCTAACCTTATAAACCTTATAACAAAGATTTGCTAAATATATTTGCTAAGAAATATCATAAAATAAACCACTTGAATCCATTCAAAACCCAAATAGAAACAGAAGTGCAAAAAGTAATAAATAAAAGGTCAGAAATCTAAATGTCAGGACTAAGAAAGGGTCAATATGAAAATAACACAGAAGCTATATATAGGTATATAAGTTGTCAGAGGCATGTTGAAGGACTAAAAGGTCTATCCTTTTGGGGGGACTGTGAAAGGTAACTTACCTTCTCTCCCATTGATAGAAATTATCCACATCTCAGCCTAGGAAATATTAGGATCATGTTACCTTTATATGGATCATCAGAGTAAAATAATAATTATAATTTAATAATAACTATTATTATTGTTATTACTTGGGGGTAGGAATCACGAGCCAGTACACACACACACACACACACACACACACACACACACACAAATCAACAAACATTTTACAAAACATTACTTACGCTTCCTGATATTTTCTGTTCTATCCTCACCTATTCTATTTCACTTTGTGTGTGTGTGTGTGTGTGTGTGTGTGTGTGTGTGTGTGTGTGGCCACACCATGCGGCATGCGGGATCTTAGTTCCCCGACCAGGGATCAAACCCTTGCCCCCTGCAGTGGAAGCATGGAGTCTTAACCACTGGACCACGAGGGAAATCCCAACCATTTCACTTTTTTTACGGCTGATTCTGACTATCAGAATTTCTGACCCATAAAGGAGTTGGGACGCACAGTTTGAAAAATGGTGTTCTAGGGAGCTGTTCATAGGTAGCTTCCACCCTGATCTGGTAGGACCTGCTTACTAGGGGCTTGAATAACAGAGAGACAGGGATATACAGTACACTTACTGGTGGTTTATCTAAACAATAGCATGCGAATTCCCCAGCACTTTTAACTTATAAACCACCACTAGAGGAAGTGTTTAAAATTGGACTTTTTGCACAGGGAACTCTACTCAGTACTCTGTAATGACCTATATGAGAAAAGAATCTAAAAGAGAGTGGATATATGTATATGTATAACTGATTCACTGTGCTGTACAGCGGAAAGTAACACAACATTGTAAATCAACTCTACTCCAATTAAAATTTTTTTAATAACATTTACTTATGGGCTTTTTTGCTATTGCTCCACCTCCATTTATAGCTACAGGTCCATTTCTCTTATCTCCTTTATAGCAGAGTTCTTCAAAAACTAACAACAAATGCTGTCTTTTTTTATGCCCTGAATTTTAATCAGCATCTGAAGAGTTTTTCTGAGAAGGCTGCTTTTTCTCTAAATTATCATAGCCTGGGTAGCACAGGTGCTAATGATCACAGAAGGAAAGTGTCTTAGTGTACATGACTCCTATAGAAACCATCAAAAAAATTGTTATATATATATATATATATATTTTTTTTTTTTTTTTTTTTTTGCGGTACACGGGCCTCTCACTGTTGTGGCCTCTCCCGTTGCGGAGCACAGGCTCCGGATGCGCAGGCTCAGCGGCCATGGCTCACGGGCCCAGCCGCTCCGCGGCATGTGGGATCTTCCCGGACCGGGGCACGAACCCGTGTCCCCTGCATCGGCAGGCGGACTCTCAACCACTGCGCCACCAGGGAGGCCCAATTGTTTTATATTTTACTAGAATTTGAGACGTATAACACTGGAGCAGGGACGTATGTACTATATATATATATATATATATATACATACATACATACACATAAAACATGCATAATATATTACATAAAAGAAAAGTATAAATTAGTGCTAAGAGCAATGTGGCTAGTGATTACATAATCCCTATCATTCTTTTTTTTAATATGTTTCAGATGTACAGCATTATAATTCAACACCTATATACGCCAAAAAAATGATCACCAGCACAATTCTAGTTACCATCCATCTAAAATTGGGTTTTTTTAATTTCCTCACATCAGAGAAATTTCTTGTTGCTACCTTGACCGTTTTAATACGGTATCCTGTAGTGTGTCCTTATTTATCTTTTTCCTACATCCCTCTGGGGCGAGTGACCTTTACAGCTCTGGACCCACATGTTCTAACTGGTACTGGGCTGCTGTTTAGAATACAGCTGTTAATTATCTACTTAACAAATTGTAGCTATTTACTTCCAACAGTAAATACAACTTAGTTTCTCCCAGTTAAGAACTGTTTTTCCTGCTGACTGGGGTTCCAAACCCCTATGACGTTCCCTCTCCTTTGCAAATACCATTAAATTCACTTTTGAAGGGAATCTATGTTATGGCTCCTTGAGTGTTCTCAACTCTGCCTCTCATTAAAGACCGGACCCTTTCATTGAATAATACAACCAAATTGTATTAATTTCCTAGGGCTTCTGTAAGAAACTACCACAAACTGGGTGACCAAAAACAACAGAAGTTTATTCTCTCATAGTTCTGGAGGCTAGAAGTCTGAAATCAAGGTGTCTGAAGGCTCTAAAGAGGAATCCTTCCTTGCCTCTCCCTAGCTTTTGATGGCTGCTATCAGTTCTTGGAATTCATTGCCTTATAGCTGCACCACTCAATCTCCGCCTCTGTTGTCACATGGCCATCTTCCCTCTGTGTGTGTCTCTCTGGATTTCTTCTAAGGACACCAGCTATTGGATTGAGGGTCCACCCTAGTTGAATATGACCCCATCTTAACTAATTACATTTGCAAAGACTGTTTCCAAATAAGCTCATATTCTGAGGTTCTGGGTATACATGAACTTTCAGGGGACACTATCAACCCGGTATGCTGACTTTTCCAAAGGACTAGATATTTATCTCTATCGAACTTACCAGTCAGCAGCATCTACAGACATGGGCTAAATGGCAATTTCATAGGAAAGAATGTGCTAACTTCCAACAAGAAATTGTAAGAATAGAGTTCTTCTACCTCTAACATTATATAATAATTCTGCCCCAAACTCTACAGTCTATGTTTTTTTAAATGCACTTAGATCATAAAAATATTGGCATTTCTATAGAACGCTAAACTTCCAAAACACTTTCACGTGCGTTACATAATTTCCTCATCACTACAACCTAGTAATGTAAATGAACTTGTCATGATGAGCCCCAGTCTATACTTGGAGAAATTAAGGCTCCATGTCTTGACTCAGGTCATGCAGTTAATTTTGTAATGCAGACCCGGGAGGAAGGTCACGTGATCTGACTCATCACCCAGCATTCTTTCTACTGCCAAGTATGCGAAAGTGTTTAAAGTAGTGACTGGGAGAGCAAGGAAGTCTGGGTGAAGAGGTCTGGGCGGGAGTAGAGACCACTTCCCCATCATCTGTGAAGCTTTTTTCTAGCTAACTACATCCACGACCCTAGAATCTCTGAACAGTGCTGAAAATCCCCACAAGGCCTAACAACACACCCCTGCTTCCAAAACTGAGATCCACTGGTTAAAAATCTACAGAAGAGCTTCCTAAGCTGATTTTTATTTTTAATTTAATTGTATGGATTTGTGTCTGAGGTCAGAGCTTCTCAAACTTAAATGTGCATATGAATCACTTGGGAATCTTGTGAAAATAAGTTCTGATTCAGTGGGCCTTTTGGATGGAGCCTGAGATTCTGCATTTCCAATAATCTCCAAGGTGATGCTGCTGATTTGAGGACCACATTTTGATTGATAAGCTCTTAAGCAGCCTTCATGATAGAACCCAGGAAGGACTCTATACAGATAACAGAATGAGTCTATGTGATTGTAGAAAATGTCCACATCCGACAGCTATAAACAGCAGGACCTCTCTGCCCAATTAAACACCTCCTTAATCCCTAATAAGAACAGATGTGCTTGAGCCCATTTCAATCATGGGTCTCCAATGGTTGCTGTCAAAACAAGCCAAACAGAAATCCATTCAAGGCCCTTGTTTGTGATGCTTGGCTTCAGGCCGTGAAGAACACCTGTCATCCCTGCAACAGAAGCATCCGTGAGCTGCTGCTGCCCACTGGCCCAGGGACAGCACAGCAGCCTGCCCCCAGGAGCAGGTATCAGGTGAACCCCGCAAGTCCTCTGCAGTCACAGCTGGATTTGGCTCCCATCTAACCTTCCCCTTGGCAGAGCTGCTTCATTTCAGCATGACCCTCGTAAGTCTTCTGTTTTCTGGCATTCCATAATGTCGTCTTAATGATGTTGACCCCAAAACTACTTTCTAGAAGAGGTTTGCTGCAGAGTTTCATTAAAAGGAAAAATAATGATTGCATTACAGCTTTTGTTGTTTTCTTTCTTTGAAGCTGCTGTGACGGTCTTTAGATATGGGGCTAATGGTGGAAATAAATCCTTGCAATTCCCTGTTAATGGTGATTGATGAGGCCGACTAGGTGTCCAAGGAACACAGCCAGTTTTTAATGGCACTTTAATTCTGTAAATGTAGAAGACTTCCTTGCAGAAATTGGAAGTTGGAGTGGGTGAGAAATAATTCAAAAAATGAGCATGCTTCTTTTTTTTTTAATAAAGTGAATGGTATTTTATAAATTTATTTTATTTTTGGCTGCATTGGGTCTTTGTTGCTGTGCGTGGGCTTTCTCTAGATGTGGCGAGTGGGGGCTACTCTTCATTGTGGTGGAAGGGCTTCTCATTGTGGTGGCGTCTCTTGTTGCGGAGCATGGGCTCTAGGCACGCGGGCTCAGTAGTTGCTCAGAGTTTCTACTTGTTTAAGATAATAATGGAGGTCTGTCAAGGCTACTCAGTCTCCCTGATAAACTTAGTCATAAACATGGCAGAGTCCTAGAGTTCCCATCTGCACAGCAAGCAAGGTTGAAATTCCAGCTTATAGAGTGGTCCCTCGGCACCTGCGGGGGATTGGTTCCAGGACACCCACGGATACCAAAATCCATGCATGCTCCAGTCCCTTATATGAAATGGTGTAGTACAGCCGGCCCTCCCTATCCGGGGATGCAGGACCCGTGGATACAGAGGGCCGACTGTGAATATTTTTATAATCTATTCCCTTCTTGCCCTTTCCTACTGTCCTTGCAATGGAAACTTCTCTTCTTGTCTTCATTTGCACCCCTACCCCTATCTGTCCCACACATCCTAGTTTGTGCTCTTCTAAATGCAAATCTGAACGTGTCATTCCCTTGCTTAAAATGTCTGTGGCTTCTCCTCCTGACAGCAGTGTCCTCAAGCTTTAGCGAGCATCAGAGTGACCTAGAAGGCTTGTGAAAACACAGGTAGCTGGGCCTCTCTCCAGAGCTTCTGATTCAATATATATGGAATGAGGCCTGAGGATTTGCATTTCTCACAAGTTACTACATAATGTTGATGCTTCTGGTCCAGGGACCACACGTTGAGGAAAACCCACCAAACTCTCCATTAATGCATCCAGCAGCCTTCAGGATTGGTCCATTGCCTAACTTCCCAGAAGCGCCCCACACCCGCTCAGCTCTGTTCCTCTGCCTGCATCAGTCACACCAGACTCCTTGGGTCCCAGAAACCAGGGCTGTCGCAAGCTTGTGAAGGTTGTTTACTGCACAGATGACAGAGGCATCGTTCACATTCTAATCTCTTTATTGGTGCCCTCTGGAGCGGACCAGTGCACAGCCTATACCCTTATATGCAGCAGCCCTGAAATCACCAGGGACTCCTATGGAGGACCCCAGTCAAACAAAATTACTTGTAACTTTCTGAGCAAACCACATAGTCTGGGCTTTGAAGCTTCGCTTATCCTGAGAGGTCAGCCTATCGTGCCCATTAACCCCTTTTCTGTGTGGAAACTTCTACCCATCCTTTAAGGCCTCCCTCACAAAAAGAAGATTTATGATTAGAATTGTCCTGAGAGCAAGGAAACATTTTTCCAATAGGAAAAAGAAGGATGATAGAGCTGTAAATAGTCCACTGTTCAAAATACTCTGTGTTCAAAATCTGTTTTTTCTCCCTCAGGTTTTCATGAATTATCTTTTCAAAGAACTAGAAAATTGAAGGAGAATAAGAAGGAGAAGAGAGAGGGAAGCTTCTTTTCATTTTCTTATTTTGTTTTAGGTCTTCACACATGTAAGATATTTGTTTATATAGGCATGGTATTTGAACAAATTATACTTGTAAATAAATATTAAATGCAACACTTGTAAGTTTACGCTTTTATGAAGTTTTTTGGTGACTTTCCTCTGATGCTTTACTTTTGGTTACATGGAACAGTGATTGTGTGTGTGTGTGTGTGTGTGTGTGTGTGTGTGTGTGTGTCTTTTTCATATTCCTTTTTATTGAAGTATAGTTGTATGTATGTACTTTTTAATAGTTAACCTACACTATTAATTCTTCTCAGTGGCTTAACATTTATTGCACAAACCTGAATCCACCCATATATATACAAAGAACTATTACTTTATTCACTGATTGGATTAACTGAGGCTCCAAGTCATACTCAGCAAAAAAAAAAAAAGTGATATAAAATGAATACAACACTTTTTTTAAGAAAATGTACCCTTCTGTGAAGGTGAAGCTGAAAGCTAATATACAGTCAAAAGCAGGCTTCTCAAAGAATAAGGTAAAAAAAAAATTTTTAAAGCAATTTGCTCAATATAATGAAAAAAAAGCAGAAAGGATTAATAAAATTACAGAGCTTAAACTAGGAAATGATTATTTTGCTGAAGTTGTAAAGTTGGTCTGTTATCACAAAATGGGGTATTTGTAATATGAATTTCTGTCGTTAAAAAAGTCTATTGCTGGTTAAAGCTTTTTGGCTGACTTTGGACCATGTGGAAGCAAGAGAAAATGACTAGGAACCTATCTTATTATTCTTGGGTAATTAGAAAATACTTGGTTTCTTCAAGGTCTATTCTCCTTTCCTCCAGTCCCTTTTTATGGTTATTCATTTATTTAAAACAGATTTGCAAAGTGTCTGCTCTGTTTCTACCTATAGAGAATAGGTAGTCATTCCCTTCCATAATTCGAAAATCCTGTTTGAGAAACAAAACTATCGTCTTTGAAACTGTCAAATGATTAGTTAAGAAGGTTGTAAGGTTTTATGGGTGTAACAGATCAAAACTCTGGCCAACTGAAGCTAATACAGGGCGGGGGAGAGACAGCTTATTGGAAGGAACTGTTCCAAGGCAGAAATTGAGGGGCTTTGTCGCTCCTTCTTCTGGGACACCGCTATTAATGTGACTCCATCCAAGCAACTCCTAATCTCCAAGCCTCTCAGTTCAAACTTCAGATTTGCAAGAGGAAGAGAAGCCAATGGGGCCAGCCTGGAGCAAGGATTGCCCCCTGGATCAACATTCCAAGGAGGTATGGTTGCCAGATCAAATACAGAATGCCTAGTGAATTTCTTATAAGCAAGAAATACTTTGTTGTCTCATACAAAAATTTGATTCAGACTTAACTGGGCATCCTGTGTATTTATCTTCTAAGTCTGGCAATCTTGCAAGGAGGCAGCTCTCTGAGTGCAGGCAAGGCTGCAAAGGGAGACCACGTGAGTAAATGCAAGAAGTGTGCGTGACACCTTCTGTGCATTAGGTAACCCAAGAAATAGAGGCTACAGGCATTCAGAGGAGAGACGCCAGTGTCATCTGGAGTGCAAGGGAGGGCTTCCTGGAGAAGTGGCAGGATTGGGGCAGAAAGAGGACAATGGGGGAGGCAGTGCCTGATGGGATGAAAAGGAATGACATGCCCAGGAAGCAGTGAGGGTCCCAGCCTGGCTGGAAGGGGGAATTCAAGCCAGTTCAACCACCAAGCATGAGTAAAAAGGAATGGAAAGATGAAACCGGCTGAAAAACACATGAAAGCATAATGGTCTTTACAAGGGTCTCAAAATTTGAATCACTTACTGATTCCCCACCCACATTGAGGATGAGTCCCACTGGCACATAATTAACAAACCCCTTATGTGGTTCTCGAGAGTAATATTTGTTGACCTTTATTTTCCACTTGCTCACCTTCCCTGAGTTCACTCAGCTCAGGTAAATGGAAGATGCGGCATCTTAGGAGCTTGGCAGCTGTTAAGAAAAGTCCAACTTAGGGAATTCTTCTTGATTCATTTTGCACCAAGTAATGAAGCTGTCTTTCCTTGTGGCCCTCCAACTTATGCCATGCACATGAATACGCTCTCTTTGTAGGATGTCAAAAGGACCACCATCTAGGCATTGGAGTCACACAAAGAATGAGGAACTTCTTACGGCTCAACAGGAATAGATGTATGATTTGGGAAGTTCTCAAATAATTATAACAATTAACATTTTGGGGGAATCCCCTGGCATCCAGTGGCTAAGACACTGCGTACCCACTGCAGGGGGCACGGGTTCAAGCCCTGGTAGGGGAACTAAGATCCCGCGTGCCATGTGGCGTGGCCAAATAAATAAATGAATAAATAAGTAAAAATAATTAACATTTTTTAGCACTCTACAGCTTGCAAAGTGCTATCATGTATTTTATCTTATTTGTTCTCGTATTAGAATTCTTCAGAGAAATAGAACCAATAGAATATATATATATACTCAGATTTTTCCATAACATCTTACAGAAAATCCGAACAAACTTTTTGGCCAACCCTATATATGTAAATGCATATATAGGTGTGTGTATTTATATAGAGAGAGAGACAGACAGACATCAAGGAGCTGGCCTCACACAATTGTGAGAACTGGCAAGTCTGAAATCCACAGGGCAAGACAGCAGGCTGAAAATTCAAGTTAAGAGTTGATGTTTCAATCTTGAGTTCAAAATCCACACAGCAGAACTTCCCTGGTGGCGCAGTGGTTAAGAATCCGACTGCCAATGCAGGGGACACGGATTCAATTCCTGAATCCGTGGATCCCACATGCTGTGGAGCAACTAAGCCCATGCGCCATAATAACTGAGCCTGCACTCTAGAGCCCACGAGCCACAACTACTCAGCTCACGCACCTAGAGCCTGTGCTCTGCAACAAGAGAAGCCACCGCAACGAGAAGCCCGCGCACCACAACAGAGAGTAGCCCCCGCTCGCCGCAACTAGAGAAAGCCCGCACGCAGCAACAAAGACCCAACGCAGCCCCAAAAATTAATTAATTAATTAAAATTTTAAAAATAAATAAATAAAAGCAATGGCTTTAAAAAAAACCAACTCTTAAAAAAAAAAAAATTCCACAGAGCAGGCCAGGCAGACTGGAAACTCAGGCAAGGTTTCTGTATGACAGTCTCGAGGCAGAATTGCTTCTTCTTTGGAAAACTTGTCGTCATCTTAAGACCTTCAATTGATTGGACGAGGCCCACCCACGTGATGGAGGATAATCCGCTTTACTCAAAGTCTACTGATTTAAACATTAATCACACCTAAAAAATACCTTCACAAGTTCCAGACTGCTGTTGGATGCAACAACTGGGCACCACAGCCTAGCCAAGTTGGCACATAAAATTAGCCAGCACAGTCCTCAAAACGATGCTCTATAGGTAAGCAAAACAAGTCTTTATTTTCCACATTTTCTATATGGGAATAATAAGCCCTAGAAAAAGCTAATTGTGGTGCCCACGTCCTCAAAACTAATAGAATAATCAGAAGCAGGATTCAAACTCAGACTTGTCAACTCTAAGTCCCTTACTATTGCCTCCCCTCCACCCACCAGGTGCAGTAGAATCCCTGAATCTTTTGTTTCTTTATCTATAAAGTAAGACATGGCATACTTCAAGATTTCATCTAACTTGATTGTTCTATGATTTTTTTTTTTTACATTCTAGGTATCAAGTTAAATGAAATCCTGTTCAAAGGATATACTCCACTAATTCTCTTTCTTGTGTCCTTCCCCCAAAATCTGTTATTCACACACTAAAGGGAAGAGTCTGAACATTGATGGTGTGCGTTCTAGGAGTTAGGCTGAGCAGTCTAAAGAAAAGAGCCATAGTTCCTGCCCTTCAGGGGCCAATAGAGGCAGTAATGTCTGTGTTTCACCAAGCTTGGCCCATCTTCATTTTTACTCTCTGGCTCCTGAAGACTTTGTAGACTTTTGTCTAATCACTGGAGTGGGTGTAAGATTAAAGGTGTCTCACTGTTGCTCCTTTCTTTGCAGAGTTACTATGAATGAGATTAAAGTTCCCTTCACCAGCCTTCTACCTAGTGACTTGCTTCCCCAAATCTAATCTTTTAAAATAAGAAATGTATCATGGGTAGTGAAACGCAGCTTATTTCAGGAGATACCAAGAAAATATTACAACAGTATCTTTAGTCATAAGACAGCCAAAAACTCTCCTCTCAAAAAATTGGTTTCAGATCTGAGAAGAAAAACCAAAAGAGAAATTCGATAGTATGCGGAACTGGATTGCTTCTCACATCCCACCCCATCCCAAATGAAAAGCATCATTCAGGCTTCCAGCTGACATCTGCTTGTGTGTGGATGACTAAGTCTTTTGAAACCCCTCATTCAACAGTCCACAGATGGGGGTGGGGGATTGAATTCCTGGGCTCCTGTTATCCATGGGTCCAAAATAACTAAAAATCAACTGACCCTTTCAGTGATGCTCATTCTTTGCATGAGTCATGTGGTGCTAGCCCATAAGGGATTCATGCTTGTATATGCAAATCATCAGAGAACTTAAGCACAGAATCTCATATGTCCTGGGAGGGCAAGGGGATATTTGTGAGAAGAAAGGGCTGATCATCAAGGGCCCCCAGCCTTAGAGGAGAGCATCATGGCTTCAAGGAATATGAGATATTAGGACTGCACACAGTCCTAGATTATTCTTCCTTTGGTGCAAATCACAGGATTTATTTTCCGGTTTGCTGAGTCCAGTAGTCTTCTGGGAAACAGCTAGAAATAGAAGATAGGTAGATGAAAGTCATGATATTTTTACCTACTTCTCACTTCTTCCCTCAACAAATGGTTTGGTCTTTGGCTTACAGGCTCAGAACTGTCATTGTGCTTTGTCCTTTTCCTGAAAATAGAAGAAGTTTCATGTTTCTAATAATGCTCATCACGGACCTTCTTCCTGCCGACTTAAATAAGTTGATTCTCTCCTGAAAATTCTTATAATCACGTTTCCCCATGTTGTTTTCTATTGCTGACCAGGTTTTGTTTTTTTTAATGTACTATATTCCACTAAGAAGATAACACAGGAGTGCTATGTAGTTAAGAGCTTATAACTCACTCAGTTTCACCTCTCAGCACATATTTGTCAAAGAAGGAAGGAGAGTTTGGGGGAGATGAGAGAGAGAAAGTATCTGCACTGACCTCAGTGCAAGGCACCCAAGTTCGCATGTGTTTTGGGGGAGTACTGAAAGTTGGTGAATACAAAACAGATTATCACTCAGGAGGCCCAAGCTTGAAAACTTTCTGCATATTTTAAGACTCAAGGCAGGTCAGATTCACCCGAAGCGACCTCAGTCTACCTCTTTCTTTTTTAATTGTGATATAATTGACATATAACATTGATTTAATTTTAGGTGTACAGCATGATGATTTGACATCTGTCTATATTATGAAATGATTACCACAATGAGTTTAGTTAACATCCATCACTTCACATAGTAACAAAAGATTTTCCCTATGATGCGACTTTTAAGATCTACTCTCTTCTACTCTATTAACCCATTGCTGTACATCCCAGGGACTCAATTTATTTTATTATTGGAATTTCATACCCTTTGACCAACCTCACCCATTCCACCCACACACCCAGCCAACCTCAGTCCAGTTCTTAAATATTGGCAAACTAGATGGTTCAGTCCTAAGGCAGATAAGCTACAGTTATCTGGGTGTGGCATGCAAACCACTGGCGAGGGGAAACAATGTGCTTGAAAGTCTTTCAAGTATGAACGTGAAATAGGTCTCCAGTTGTATTTAAATGGAGAAGAAGCGGTTTGTGTTCATTATTCCCTCCCAATACTGACCAAGGGCTTTTTCCAGACACAGCTCCAGCATGTATAGTACTTTACATTTTATAGATGCTTCATGGGCTTGACCTAGTCTGGTCCTTAACAAGCCTCTCAGGCAGGTGAGGCAAATGGAAGGCATTTTGCAGATGCGGGCACTGATGTTTGCAGAGGAAACTGGCTTGTCCGTGTGGCCATGGAGGTAGGGCCATGGGTTTTATTTATTTTTTAACATCTTTATTGGAGTATAATTGCTTTACAATGGTGTGTTAGTTTCTGCTGTATAACAAAGTGAATCAGCTATACGTATACATATGTCCCCATATCTCCTCCCTCTTGCATCTCCCTCCCACCCTCCCTATCCCACCCCTCTAGGTGGTCACAAAGCACCAAGCTGATCTCCCTGTGCTATGTGGCTGCTTCCCACTAGCTATCTATTTTACATTTGATAGTGTATATATGGCCATGCCACTCTCTCACTTCGTCCCAGCTAACCCTTCCCCCTCCCCGTGTCCTCAAGTCCATTCTCTACGTCTGCATCTTTATACCTGTCCTGCCCCTAGGTTCTTCAGAACTTTTTTTTTTTAGATTCCATATATATGTGTTAGCATACGGTATTTGTTTTTCTCTTTCTGACTTACTTCACTCCGTATGACAGTCTCTAGGTCCATCCACCTCACTACAAATAACTCAATTTCGTTTCTTTTTATGGCTGAGTAATATTCCATTGTATATATGTGCCACATCTTCTTTATCCATTAATCTGTCAATGCACACTTAGGTTGCTTCCATGTCCTGGCTATTGTAAATAGTGCTGCAGTGAACATTGTGGTACATGACTCTTTTTGAATTATGGTATTCTAAGGGTATATGCCCAGTAGTGGGATTGCTGGGTCGTATGGTAGTTCTATTTTTAGTTTTTTAAGGAACCACCATACTGTTCTCCATAGTGGCTGTATCAATTTACATTCCCACCAACAGTGCAAGAGGGTTCCCTTTTCTCCACACCCTCTCCAGCATTTATTGTTTGTAGATTTTTTGATGACGGCCATTCTGACCAGTGTGAGGTGATACCTTGTTGTAGTTTTGATTTGCATTTCTCTAATGATTAGTGATGTTGAGCATCCTTTCATGTGTTTGTTGGCAATCTGTATATCTTCTTTGGAATAATGTCTATTTAGGTCATCTGCCCATTTTTGCATTGGGTTGTTTATTTTTTGGAAATTGAGCTGCATGAGCTGCTTGTAAATTTGGGGGATTAAATCCTTTGTCAGTTACTTCATTTGCAAATATTTTCTCCCATTCTGAGAGTTGTCTTTTCGTCTTGTTTGTGTTTTCCTTTGCTGTGCAAAAGCTTTGAAGTTTCATTAGGTCCCATGGTTTATTTTTGTTTTTATTTCCATTTCTCTAGGAGGTGGGTCAAAAAGGATCTTGCTGTGATTTATGTCATAGAGTGTTCTGCCTATGTTTTCAGTTTATTGGTTTATTTTTGTTTTGAGGTGCAGGTCCTGTCCCTATTCTTTTGTCTCTGTTTTTTCTTTTTTCTTTCCCCCTACCCAGGTATGTGGGGAGTTTCTTGCCTTTTGGGAGGTCTGAGGTCTTCTGCCAGCATTCAGTAGCTGTTCTGTAGGAGTTGTTCCACATGTAGATGTATTTCTGATGTATTTGTGGGGAGGAAGGTGATCTCCACGTCTTACTCCTCCGCCATCTTGAAGGTCTCATCAGGCCATGTATTTTAATTCCTTGTCCTGTGTTCTTTCCACCACAAAACACCCACTATCTTCAAAAGATATAAAATCAACAAGTTGGTAAATAGGGGCAAATCTCCACCTGCCTTACTTCTCTCACAAACAGAAATCAATGCAACCAACTTTTGGGACCCAGTAACGCCAAGTGCCAGGAGCCCTGTTCTTACCTCTGTGTGATCCTCTGAAAGTCTGTGTCTAAGTGAAGAATTAAATCATTATCCAGGCAATGCAAAAGGGAAGAAAAGTGTTATCCAGAAAGAATGTCTATTTCCAGTAACTAAATGCTTGGAACATACAGAGTATGATGTTTTACGAAGCCTTTGCATTTGAATCTTTTATTTCTTAAGCAACAAAATTATATGTTGGCAATTCAACCAAAATGATGGGCTCAACTGTGACTTGTCCTTGGTTTGGTTTGCGGACGTGAATGGAATTAGCACAATGTTTTAGTTGAGAAAGAGACTCGCCATATGTTAGAGGTGAAAGGAACCTTGGAAATGATGTAATCCAAATTCCAAGGGGGTTGACGGATATCACCCAGGTAATTGTTTGAAATTTCCACTTCATTTGCGATATACAAACATAAGTCTATTTGCTGGAGCCGAAAGAGCCAGCTCCGGAAGCTGGTTATTAGGGGTGACAGGATTAAAAACCTAACTTGTGCATGGTTATAATAAATGAAGCAATACGTAAATGCCATGAGGGTTTGCTGTACCGAAGTAAATATCCATGTTTAGAGGTGTATCCTGTAGCTTAGAGCAAAATTTCACATTTGTTCTATTTATTGTGTTAAAAAAAAAACTCTACCGTAAAACAATAACCTTTCATTTGGCTTATTGCATCACACATCATCCTTGATATATATTGAATAATTTGTCTAAGGTGCTATCTTTCTTGGAGAATTCCAAGTTTCACAAGATATTTAAAATAAACCATTCCTTTACATTGATAGCAAATGGGTTTTGACAGATTGAACATGAGACAGAAAATAATGCACTGCAATACCTTATAGTTTAATATGAATGTGGGGTTGCTAAGGGCTTGAGTGTTTGGATTTTTTTTTTCTTTAGTAATTCCTTTTCTTCAAGAATGTCCTTCAAATCATGCCGTGCACATGCCAGATTTTCAGGTGTTAAAAGTAGCCATATTCATTAAGTTGCCATCAACCAGACCATAGACTAAATCAGAACTATACAATGTTCATTATTTCCCAAACTTACATACGAAAGTAAAATGACCTACAATCTCGGTCAGATTGTGGAGTCAAGGAAAACCTGAAGGTCCACCTTGGATCTTCCACTTTGTTCTTTGTCTAAAAGGTTGGAAGATAGTAGAATGGTGTCATTTGTATTTCTGCTTTTCTCTTGCTCTTGGAGGAGATAATCGTAAATAAAATGCATGCAAAACAGGCAGGTGAACAGATAAGAAGATATGGAAAATCTAGAATATGGATTATCAGCACAAGAATGCTGGCAGGAATCCCAGTACTTAAAATGCCCAAAGGTATATCAGGAACAGTGTGACCTTCTAAAAAATACAGAGGAACCTAGTTCCTTATGGTAAGAACATAAGAGTAGATGGAATCTGACCAATGCTTCCTAAGAATATTTAAGTGACAGAATATTGTAAATGTCCCCATTCCATTGGCCCCTGAGGGTAAAGCTTTGAGGTGAGCATTCCCAACTTGTCCTTAACAAACCCTCTGAATCCATTACCCATGGGTTTATCTAAACCTTCTTGAGGGGATTTCTAACTTCAGCCTTCACAGTCTCTGGAGTAGATGAAGAGAACCTTTATTCTACTGTCATTCATTGATCCACATTTTTAAAGGAACTCCTGAAGTATACTCGGGTAAAAAGTACTTAGTTTTGTTTAAGAAAAAATTATAAAACACTAGTAATTCAGTACTGTTCTTTTTTTTTTTTTTAATTTATTTATTTATTTTTGGCTATGTTGGGTCTTCGTTTCTGTGCAAGGGTCTTCCCCAGCCGTGGCAAGCAGGGACCACTCTTCATCGCGATGCGCGGTCCTCTCACTATCGCGGCCTCTCTTGTTGCAGAGCACAGGCCCCAGACACGCAGGCTCAGCAGTTGTGGCTCACGGGCCCAGCTGCTCCGCGGCGTGTGGGATCCTCCCAGACCAGGGCTCGAACCCGTGTCCCCTGCATTAGCAGGCAGACCCTCAACCACTGCGCCAGCAGGGAAGCCCCTCAGTACTGTTCTTTAAGTTAAGAAAACTTAAATCTTTACTTCATTTCTGCAGTGCATTCTGGAACCAACTATGGTTTTCACTCTAAAGTGGTTTAAGAGGAAAGATGGGAGCTGGAAGAAACAGGAAGAAAAAACAATGAAAAGTATAAGTGAGGCGTAAGAGGAGAAAAGAGCAAGGGTAAGGAGAATAACCCAGAAGTAGAGAAACTTAGAAGGATGAAGAGGAGAGAAGTTCAGAAGTCCTGATGTCAGTTATAATTTTTTCACAGTCTCATGTTTACTGAGATGTGTGGCCTTAAGATACTTAGTCATTGTCTACTGAATGCTGAACTTCTAAATTAAACAGTGTCAGGACATCTTTCTCAGAGCTACAAATAATAACTGAGACCGGTGATACCTCTTGAGGTCATTGGCGAAGGTCAGATGAAACCAAGCCAGACCTAACCTAGGTAAGAGAGGTTTCCTACGTCACCAAGAATCATGTGTTCCAGACGCACAGTCTGTACTAAGCAAAGAAGTGCTTTATTCTGTCGCCCTCAAACCTTCATCTTCATGCTTTGCCTTATCAATCTAGAACACTGGGTTACAGTGAGGAAATCCCTGCTTAAGCTGTCTATACCCTGCATGCTTTTACAGATTTCCCACATACCTGTTCTTGGTCTTCGTCTTTCCAGACTGAAGTCCTGTTCATTTCAGCCTCTAACACTATGAGTAATTCATTTATTTAGTGATGTCTTCACAACAGCCATGAAATAACTACGATTGTTGTCTTCATTCGACAGATCTGTAAACTGAGACATAGAGAGGTTAAGTAACTTGCCCAAAGTCACACAGTAAGCGATAAAGCCAAGCTCAGAGGTCAGAATGACTGACTCCAAAATTCAGTCACTGACCCTCTTTTTACTTGTTATTGAGCGCTTCCTCTCTCCTTCCACATCTGATATGGTGCGGCCCTTCCTCTGCCCCACGGGGATCCCTGAACCGAGATCACCATGGACAATCTTCAAGTTCTTTGTTCTGAAACCTTTTTCAACCGAATGAAGTTAGCTCATAACCCTCCTCTCCCACCAGAGGCTGGCCAGAAGGCCACATAGCCCAGGATGGAGGCTCCCTCACTTCAGTGCTTACCACACAAATCGCACATGTTCTATGGAAACACTGTTGTACTGAGGCCATATTATCTCTCCACGCGTAGGTCTGCATTGGCGTTTTTAGTTGTAGAATAAAACTTCTGGCAATCATGAATTTTTTCTAGCTAATATAACATGTATGGCAATTCGTGTAAGGAAACATAAACCGGGTGGTTAAGAGAGAAAAATTACAAATAACTAAGAGAGGAGAGATGACTATTCCCCGAAAACTCTTCCAAAGGTGCCTGAGAACAATGGGCAAGGGGGAGGGGGGTGGGGAGAATGGATTTTTTTCAAATGGCTTAGACCCTAGAATTAAAAAGTATATTACATTAGGCTTCTTTTTATTATTGTTAATTTTTACTGAGAGTAGAGTTGCTTTACAATGTTGTGTTATCGTCTGCCGTACAGCAAAGTGAATCAGCTGTACGTATATGTATATCCTCTCCTTCTTGGAGTTCCTTCTCATTTAAGTTACCACAGAGCATTGAGCAGAGTTCCCTGTGCTGTGTAGAACATTCTCATTAGTTATCTGTTTTATACACATTAGGCCTCTAAGTGAAATGAACTCATAAAAAGTGGACGTATTTGTATTAGTTGGAGAATTGGGGGTTGTAAAGTCACCTTCTTGGAATACCTTTGAGCAAGACGTATCCTTTAAAGAATGGTGAACGCATATGTCTCCTAGCTGCCTCAGCAGCTAAGAGGCCTTGCTGACCTGACTTTCTTTTCTTTTCCAGATCTTGGCTATCGTGTCCATCTTGTTCATCGTACTCTCCACTATTGCGCTGTCTCTCAACACGCTACCAGAGCTGCAGGAGATGGATGAATTTGGACAGCCCAATGACAACCCCCAGTTAGCCCACGTGGAGGCCGTGTGTATCGCCTGGTTTACCATGGAGTACCTTTTACGGTTCCTGTCCTCACCAAATAAATGGAAGTTCTTTAAGGGCCCACTGAACGTTATCGACTTGCTGGCCATCTTGCCGTATTACGTCACCATTTTCCTCACGGAGTCCAACAAGAGCGTGCTGCAGTTCCAGAACGTGAGGCGCGTGGTCCAGATCTTCCGAATCATGCGTATCCTCAGGATCCTGAAACTCGCCAGACACTCGACGGGCCTGCAGTCCCTGGGTTTCACCCTCAGGCGGAGTTACAATGAACTGGGCTTGTTGATACTGTTCTTGGCCATGGGGATAATGATATTCTCCAGCCTGGTATTTTTTGCTGAGAAGGACGAAGATGCTACCAAGTTCACCAGCATCCCGGCCTCATTTTGGTGGGCCACCATCACCATGACCACCGTCGGCTACGGTGACATCTACCCGAAAACATTATTAGGAAAGATCGTGGGAGGCCTCTGCTGTATTGCAGGCGTTCTGGTGATTGCCCTTCCTATCCCAATCATCGTGAACAACTTCTCTGAGTTTTACAAGGAGCAGAAACGCCAGGAGAAGGCCATTAAAAGGAGAGAGGCTCTCGAGCGGGCCAAGAGGAATGGAAGCATCGTTTCTATGAACTTAAAAGATGCCTTTGCTCGCAGTATGGAACTGATAGACGTGGCTGTGGAGAAGACCGGAGAGTCGGCCAATACAAAAGACTCCACGGGGGATAACCGCCTCTCTCCAAGCCGGTGGAAGTGGGCCCGGAAGGCTCTGTCGGAAACAAGCTCCAACAAGTCTTACGAGAATAAGTACCAGGAGGTCAGCCAAAAAGACTCCCACGAGCAGCTGAACAACACTTCTTCCTCCAGCCCACAGCATCTGAGTGCCCAGAAACTGGAGATGCTGTACAACGAGATCACCAAGACGCAGCCTCACTCCCACCCGAATCCCGAGCGCCAGCAGCAGCCCGAGAGGCCGTCTGCGTTCGAAGAAGAGATAGAGATGGAGGAGGTGATCTGCCCGCAGGAGCAGCTGGCCGTGGCGCAGGCCGAGGGCATCGTGGACATGAAGAGCACCTCCAGCATCGACAGCTTCACGAGCTGCGCCACCGACTTCACGGAGACCGAGAGGTCGCCCCTGCCGCCGCCCTCCGCTTGCCACCTGCAGATGAAGTTCCCACCCGACCTCGCCCGGATAGAAGAGCACCAAAGAGCCAGGGCCCCCCCATTCCTCACCCTAACCCGAGAGAAGATGCCCGCGGCCAGGGACGCCAGCCCAGAATACGCTCCAATCGACGTAACTGTGAACCTCGACTCCAGTGGGTCCCAGGGTGGGCCTCACGGCCCCTCGCAGTCGGACAGTGCCGCCGAGAGCCCGAGGAGCTCGCTGAAAGGCAGCAACCCACTCAAGTCCGGATCGCTCAAGGTGAACTTCAAGGACAACAGAGGCGGGGCCCCGCAGACCCCACCCAGCACGGCCAGGCCACTGCCGGTCACCGCGGCGGACTTCCCACTCACCGCCCCGCAGCTCATCAGTACCATCCTCTTAGAAGAAACCCCCTCCCAGGGAGACAGACCCTTGCTGGGCGCCGAGGTTCCGGCACATTGTCAGGGACCCTCCAAAGGGCTGACGCCTCGGTTTCCCAAGCAGAAACTCTTTCCTTTCTCATCCAGAGAGAGGAGGAGCTTCACGGAAATAGACACGGGCGAAGACGATGATTTCTTAGAGCTCCAAGGGACCACGAGGCAGGACAAGCAGGCGGACTCCAACCCGAACTGCTTTGCAGATAAGCCTAGTGACGGAAGAGACCCTTTACGAGAAGAGGCCTCTGTGGGCGCTTCCTCTCCACAGGCCACAAGTCACAACTGTAGGCAAGACATTTACCATGCTGTGGCGGAAGTTAAAAAGGACACCAGTCAAGAAGGGTGCAAGATGGAAAACCACTTGTTTGCCCCAGAAATTCATTCCAACCCAGGAGACACAGGTTACTGTCCCACACGTGAAACCAGCATGTGACTAGTTACAAAGGCAATAATAAAAACAAAAACAAACAAACAAAAAACTTGTTTCTTAAAAATGCGGTTAATAATGCCTGTGAACTAAAAAGTGGGAAGCCCCTCCCCCCAAAACAGTGCATAAAATGTTATTTTTGCATGGCATGAACAGTTTAGTTTAAGTACTGTTTAAATAAAGCATCAAGACTGCATTTTGTAACAAACAAACAAAAATGACTGAAGAACAGTGAACAAATAAAGAGAGCTCTATTACGAACCGGTATTCTGCAATGTCTGACATTTTTGATCCTTTCATTTCAAATTGTAGACAGAGTTTCGACTTTGAGCTTTTCCGTTACAATGAATTTTAGAATTTGCACATGAAAGGATGAAATGTCATTGCATGAGTTCGTAATTGCCAGGCAAGGTGCTTTGAGCTTGCGAAATGGGTAACTTTGTAAATAACGGGGCTTGGGATGCAAAAGTGTCAAGAACAGATGGAAAGAAGTTTCTGAGACACAGGCACCTCCTTCACAGCTACTGCCTGGAGGAGCTGTACAGACTTCTTGTTGCAAAATTGCAACCTTTTCTTAAAGCATCCCACATAATCTTGCTTTGGGTTATAAAGCTCTTATAAGTACATCTGTTTAAAGGAATACAGTATTTTTATTGACTTGTGATATAACTCATAGGGTACATTTTTCTTTTTTGCTTCTGCTTAGTTGTGGCATTTGTGGTTTTATTTATAAATCATGGAAATAGGCAAGATGTAATGACCAGATAGCCAAAAACTTGGAATTGCAGTTTGAAATTTTGCCAGTCAATTATATATCACTAATATCATGGGGAAAAGTATGTATCATGCCACAACCTATTACAGAAATGCATTTTTTAAAAACCTGAACATACTTAAAAGGTGACATTATACAACTAAACTTTTTTTTAATGTCCCTCCACTTTTGGAAAGCAGTTCTTAAAAAAAAAAAAAAAGAAGAAGAAGAAGAAGGGGACTTCCCTGGTGGCACAGTGATTAAGGATCCGTCTGCCAATACGGGGAACGTGGGTTCAACCCCTGGTCCCAGAAGATCCCACATGCCGCAGAGCAACTAAGCCCATGCACCACAACTACTGAGCCCGGGCGCCTAGAGCCCGTGCTCTGCAAGAAAAGAAGCCACCACAACGAGAAGCCCGCGCACCGCAACGAAGAGTAGACCCCGCTCCCCGCAACTAGAGAAAACCCGCGTGCAGCAACAAAGACCCAACGCAGCCAAAAATCAATAAAATAAATAAAATTTTTTTAAAATGTATGTTGACCATCTAAAGACGACTGTATTTTCCACTTGAATCCAACATAACCTTTTCTGTCTAAAGATCTAAAGATAGAATGTAGACATGCCAAAATGGGAATTCCAAAAAGTGACTTTTGGCAAACTAAAAGCAGCGTTGTTTAAGTAAGACTGCCACCCCGCCCACCTGTACCCCATAGATAGAGTTGGGTTTGGAAATGAGTTGACATATAAAGAACCCTGGCCTGGGACTTCCCTGGCAGTCCAGTGGTTAAGACTCCACGCTTCCACTGCAGGGGGCACAGGGTTCCATCCCTGTTGGGGAGCTAAGATCCCGCATGCCACATGGTGCGCCCAAAAAAAATAAAATAAAAGAACCCTGGCCTGATAATGGGTCACCCATTATTTCCCAGTGAGGGGAGAAAACAGTGCCACCTGGGGAAGGCCACAAATGCCAGTAGCACCATCCAGTGACTGCAGCATCTAGAAACACCCCGTGTTTCCAACGCCCCCAAGAGATGGAGGATTATCCTAGTTGAAAGCAATACTTCCAGCATTTTCGACTGAGAACAGTGAAATCCAGAGGCGTTAGGATATGGCTAGTGACTGTCCTGTTAGTGAAGACTGTGTAAAACCCAGGTCATTTGGATCAAATTTGCCTCACAGGAAATCAAGGCTCTAGCTCGATATGCAACTACCTGATGGGTGATCCTGGATGAGCCTTGAAATCCTCTCTTAGTTTCAGTTTTACCCCAATAAAAATCAAGACAAATTATTTCTAAGGTACCTTAAGACTGCAAATTAATATGATTCCTTGATCTCTCAGGAATGTGCAAGTTTGCCTCCACGTAATGCATTGTGTACGTGTGTGTGGGTGTGGATGTATAGTTCCGAGAAATAGGAAAATTCTGGGCCCAATTTAAAGCACAACTTTTTGCTTAAGGAAAAAAAGTTCTAAATTTTATTCTATTTTTAAAAGAAAAAAAAAAACACCAGAAAAAGGACAACCCAAATATTTAGAACCTAACTTAAGACTTAAAGGAATAACATGTCTTTATTAACAAAATCTGGTCATTATGTCTCAGATAAGAAAACAAGTTTTGATCTTAGCTGAAATCCAAGCAGCCCTACTGCTAAAAATAATTTTAAACATTTCTTTTTCACTGTGCTTATTAGAATTTCCTGATGGTTTTTATGTTTGTTTCAGAACACAACCTTTAAGAGTTTATGGTCATTAATCATTGATATTTACATCACTCATACTTATCTCAGTGTCTGAAACTAAATGTTGCTCAGTTTTTGTAAATCTAGAGTGTCTGAATTTTCTATATATAATTTTTCAAGTAAACAGATATATCTGCTGTTAGACAAATAGCAAATATGTCATGAAAATTATTTTCTTTACATAGTCTCATGAAGCAGTTATTTTGTAATGTCTCTGTACTGATGAATCTGAAGTTTTTAAAAGTTATCTGGTAGTTTACTAACGCCGACCTTTCTTATGTCCATTAGGCCTTTCACTGACAACCCTGCTCCAGAATGCTTAATGTTAGAAGTCTTTCCTAGATAAGGAATTCCAGACATTCTCCCCAAAGGCCTTCTCCCTAAAAGCTTTTCCCCTTTAATATTTTTCTTAAGTTTTAAAGAATTTTCAAGAACCTCCAATGGAAAGTTTAACCTTCAATTCTTCTCAGCCCCTCTGAGCCAAAAGTCTTCAGCTAGGAAAAAATAAAATAAAATCTCCTCTAAAAAAAACTTTGGGTCTTCCCTGGTGGCCCAGTGGTTGAGAGTCCGCCTGCCAATGCAGGGGACACGGGTTCGTGCCCCGGTCCGGGAAGATCCCACATGCCGCGGAGCGGCTGGGCCCGTGAGCCATGGCCGCTGAGCCTGCGCGTCCGGAGCCTGTGCTCCGCAGCGGGAGAGGCCACAACAGTGAGAGGCCCGCGTACCGCAAAAAAAACAAAAGTCATGAAAATGCTGCATTTTACTTCGTAACATATGTTTCAATATCAAAGAAATCATGTTTTCTCTTACTTACTGACTAGTAAAATGGATACTCTTTTAACTTCAAATACCTCTTTCATACCCCCTGGAAAACACATGCCCAGTTTGAGAAGCACTGCCTAAGTGGTGGGGACATAGGCTGTTTCCCTGAGGGGCCCTGGAGGTTTCTGCTTGCTCATTGTCACCTGGCTCAGTGACCAGGGACAAATGTCGACAAGGAAAGACTGTTTGAATGAACTCAAAATAACACAGTCCCAGGCACTGTTAATTCAGTTCTGCTGGCTATCCTAACGGGTATAAATTGCCACAAGATTGTTTTAGCTTAAAGCTTGAGATCGATCACAAGAGGATAGAAATGGGTGCACGGATATGTCTTGAGTTGGGTCACAAATACAGGAGTGACACCCTGAATGCCTGGTGTTCACCTAATTAGTCTCTAAACGTTTTCACTAGAAATTTCTCCACTCCGGCACAGCCAACAGCTTTGAAGCAAGCATTTAGATCAAGCATTATCCTGATATGAACTAGATTTGGTAACAAGAATAGTGCCAAGCATCTGTTCCCATTAATTTCTTGTCAAAACAGTCTCACTGTCACGTAGACATGAGGAAAGTCAACAATTCAACTATTTTCTCTTGGAATTTGAATAGATAAAAAAAAGCCTTATGTATGTAGAGTATTTTAAGAGTTTTTGGTCATGCTTAATACTCAGCCTTCTAAATCAGGTATTATTTATCAATAAAAGACCAGCGAGGTTAGGAATCTTGTTCAAGTTCACACTGGTCACTGATGAATAGTAGAACAAGACCTTGTCCACATCCTCTGGCTTCAAGTCCAGCATTCCAATAAACAACAGGAAAATATGTTTAGTTAAGGAGGTTTTTTCTATTAATATTTAAAATTACGTAAATAAAAGCAGAGGTGCATTTATCGTCATGCAGTTTTCTTAAAGCAGCAGTGGATCATGCCAAATGTTAATGAGATAAATGACATTGGTCATCTTTAGCACATATGTTTGCCCATTTGGGATTCTGGTTATAAGGTACACATTCCTGGGTCAAAGAGAAGAATTTATTACTCATGATGTAACATGAATACACATTAGGCAGAGGGCTGAAGGAAGCCACTTGATTTTCTACAAAAAAAAGAACTTCAGAGCTATTAATACTTCAAAGTTCAAAAATACTGTCTAACAGATTTTGATTGGCATTTCACTATTCATTCATTCAGTAAATACTAGGTGAGCGCCCCTGTATTCTACAGAAGGCATCGTGCTTGGTGTTAGCGTACAGCTCCCAGCCTCCTGGAGCTTACTGCCTTGCCCATTTAAAACCAGACTGAGAAAAAAAAAAAATTTTAATAATAAATAAAAATTTTAAAAATAAATAAAACCAGGCTGAGGATCATTTGGGTTACTGGAAAGTGTCTCTTCTGAGTACGCAAAAATTATTCAATTATCAAACCAGGGAAGCATATGACAGGAACAAGTGAAATGCTTTTCCAAAGAACTGTTTTCCTAAGAAATAGATGGATGATATAAATGGAAGACTGGTACATAATTATTTTTGAATCACAGTTTAGATTTACATTTGAGATAAAAAATTGTTAATCTGATTGAGTAAAGTTATGGGTTGTCTTTCCTTATTATCTGATAAATTGAAAAATAATTTTTTAGTTAGATATATTGCTTTTCAAAATAGCTAATAATAGTCTATCACCAATAACTAGAGCAAAATTTGATGCCAGTTTAAAAAAATCTCTAACAAATTTTATATTTTAATAGTGTGTTGATGGTTATTGGGTGAAAAACAAAACATTTTAATGATTTTTCTTCTTATTGACTATAGGCAACATGTTAGCAATGTATCACTATTCTGTTTAGTCTTCTGAATTTCTAAATGAAAGATGTTTAAAATTCAGTAATTAGGGGCTCCCCTGGCTGTCCAGTGGTTAAGACTCTGCACTTACACTTGTTGGGGAACTAAGATCCCGCATGCCGTGCAGTGTGGCCAAAAAAAATTTTTGTAGTAAATAAATAAAATTCAGTAATCAAAAGTTGCTTAACTTGACTCAAGGAATTTATTCACTTAGGTCCATGTGAATTTGAAAATATATTGAGTACTTTTCCACTGCCACTGTCATCACCCAAACAGAACTAAAAAAAGAAAAAGGAGACTCTACAAAATCTAAGTAAAAAAATGCAAACATTCAAAGGCCCATGCCCTAATAAGAAAGAGGAAAGGTCTCAATTCCAAAAACCTGGTGAACATTCTATATTATTGAAGTTACCACTCATTGGAATATAATGCTATTCTTTAGTGGCTCCAATTACCATTTCTTCTACTCGATGTCTTAAAGCAGCCTGATTTAATTTCATAAATCTTATTTACCATTGCCATTAATGCGTAATCTCTTCCTTATTAAGTCTGAAAGGGTTGTAGCCTATAAATATACATATAAATAAAGGAAGGTGAGGGATTATCTTCAGTAATAAGACAACCCAAGGCCAGCAAAGGATACAAATACCACCAAAACAAAGGAAGAAAGACTAAGAAATATGTCGGTAAACTAAACGTGTTTTTGAGCAGAGAAATTTATATTCGGTACATGTATATATATATATATATACATAAAAGAATATATATATTCTTGTATATAATTTAGACTAAATACTTACTAACATGAAATTTGCAATTGAGACCATACTTTCAACTTTAATCTCTCTCCTGAAGAAATGATTTCTTATTATCTAACAGATACTTCCATATTTCTGGATAAAATATTTCATTCAACAAACATTTTTTTTCTACCCTATGCCAGAAATTAATTTACGCACAGTTCATTCCCTCAGTTTTACAGTCTAGCAGAGATTTCATATTTAAAGAGATTATATTCCCAAGTGAAATCCAGTTCCACAGGGTGAGCTGGAAATAGTATGGCAATATGTTTGAGTTTGTTGCCTGAGAATTTCTGTTATCCACTTTTATTTTCTCTCAGACTCAAGTTATTTATTTTCATTCCTTAATCTAGAATCTGAATGACCACCGCATAAGCTTTCTAAACATCCACGCATAAAATTATAGTAGCTGTCTGAAAGCTAGTGACAATTTCTTTCAATATAGATATTGCCCACTTCAGCCAAAGGACATATGACTGTGGCAAAAATGATGTTGAAAATAATTGTTTTATACTCCCGTAACTGTTCTGTTTGATTTTTTTTTAAATCCTAGCCTGTATGCTGTGGGAGAAGCCATCACTACCTGCTGGTGAGGAAAGCTTAATGCCAATCTGAGCAATATAGTTTATCTCCCATCCACTGTGGGTAATGCTGACAAGTGATGTAGCTGAATAGATTTACTTATTTTTGCTCCATTTCAACCTAAAAAGACTTCAGATTGAATACCAAACTATACAGACTTTCAAAATCAAGACTCAGGGAGATAGACACAAAATAGTGGCAACAGAGGTAAATAACACAGATTCTGGAAGGATGTCAGGAGCCCGCCATCCTGCTTTTTTAGTCTCTATGTTGAGTGCCCTCTAGTGGTCAGTTTGAGAGAAAGTGAAATTCTATTTGCCAAGAAAGGATGTGGTAAGGAGGATTTGAAAGAAAGTTCTCTACCGTTTTCCACCTTCTATTACCTGTGCATATAGTCAAAATCATAACTATGTCACAGATTTTTTTTTCAGTGATCATTTCTTGCTTTTCTTTTTCTTATTCCAAAATCTGATAAAATTGTTGCTGCCCTCTGCACAGCACTTTCAAGAGTCCTACTTGCTGCCTCCAAATCAAAACAAAATCACCAGATTAGCTAAATATTTAGCAGTGTCCTAGGCTGCTCTCTGGATACACAGTAGTAAATGCTACTTTGACCTTTCTGCCAGTAGTGAAGAGATAAAGAGAACTCAAAGTGCTGACATTTTTTTAGGAAAAACAAACCTGTGAAGACAAATCTACAGTCTCCATTCTCCTTGAAGATTACAAGTAGAACCTGAAATATCCCGGAATTGACACTGGTGATAAAAACAGGTGGTTTCTAAACTTCCAAACCATATCTGTGGGTAGTGGCCAGAAATTCTATTACGGCCACTTCTGTCATCTTTAAACCAAGATGCTCCTAACATTCTTTTGCAGCATATGGGTCAGGCTATGATTTTAACCTGCAGATTATACTCACATCATAACGTTTACTTGAAATTAGGAGGATTTTTGTAAAAAAAAAAGACAAACAGATACACAGAAGGTAATCTGTTCTAATATTACCCAAATTACTTATCCAGCAAAATGTTATCACCACAATTAACAAATATGTATATACTATGAAAATCTCACTAAAGAATTTGCAAAGTCTTCCTATTTTTTTCAAAGCCAAAGAAACAAAAAAAGGAAAGAAAAACTTGCAACTTACAAAACACTGGATTTGTCGTACAATAGCCAGGTTTCAAACTTATGCAATTTTAAAGAGGTATAATATTAAACCATTAAAAATTCAACAGTGAATGTATAAAAAAGGTTTATTAAGCAAATGTAAGGTACCATTAGCACACTGAAGCATTTTTAATAACCTTTCATTTAACTGCATAATGACTACGTCTGCTCTTAGCACCTTGCTTTCAGTCCGAAAGCTTTTCTGTTTCATATTGTTTCTTGTGTGCCACCTTGCTTGCTTTGTTTTGTTTGAAGAAGTGAGGGTAAGTGGGAGAATGGGCTTACAGGGGAAAGTTATTGGACAATTTACTAATATTATGTTCTGTGCCCTGGGGTGCAGAGTGGAAACCATTTGTGGAAGTGACTTGATCTTTTCACTCCCTTCCACCTTCTTTTCAAGTTTCATCCTCCTGGTTTGGAAACAGATTCTTTTGATCAAATCTCAGATGGTATCATCCAGATTCTTCATTTCTCTCCTGTCTGCAGTACCCACTAGCAGTCCTTCCCTAGGATCTGCTTAGATATACAGGACTTCAGTGTCACGTCAAGGGCAGGATCAAATGAGCCATTAGCAATAGCAATTTGGAGCCCAAAGTCGAGATCAGAAACCTTAGAGAAGCCTGAGGACAAAGGAACTCTCTGCACCATGTCATAATATGATTTGATCAACAAAGCAATGACACGATGTTTTCTCCTACTGTTAACAAAAGAACAATAATTTTTAAAGTCTCTATTAATTTCTTGAACTTCAAAGGTAAATAACTAGGTTGATGAGAAAAGTGGTGCCCAACTCACTAAGTTATCACAAGATATCATTCTAAATGCAAACTTCCACTAAAATTTTGTGTGTAACCAATTAGTGTGTGTTTTCAGGGCAGTATACAAAAAGGAAAATACCAATATTACCCTTTTCATCATTTTCAATGGTAACAAACATTTTGATCAGGGAAAACTGATATTACTGTGTTAGTTTTTGTATGGTTCTTGGCCAAAACCGTAATGATGATTTAAACAAAATTTTAACAAAAGATTATTAGGGGTGGACCAAAGGCCATAATGAATAATAGTACTTTACTGTGCATCCAATGAGAAATAAGTCATATTTGGATTAAGATTTTTTAAAGTTTTTTATGTAAAAATATTCCAAAAGAAAGCAGCATTCAACTCACGTTTGTGTGCTAATTACTTAGTCTTCTAAAATTCTTCTGTGGCTTCCTAAACCGTCAAAATCTTAAATGTGTGTCTGCGTGTAAATGTAGGTTTTTACTCACTGTTACCTTAAAATAGACAGCATTTTATTTGCTAAATTATATATATATATATGTATATATATATGCCATGTGGCTTTAAAGACAGATTGACATTATTTGGATAACGTCCAAATTATTTGGATAAATAACATGCTTTGAACACTGATGTAATGCAATTTTTTTTACCTGACAGCCTTAGATTTTTAATGTTTAATAGGCAAACGTCAGTTTCTTCTAGAGAAAAATCAGTTTCCTACAATTACTAAGACTTCAGAGATATTATACATTTGAAGAGCCTTTACACCATCCTTATTAGCACAAAATTAAATACTGTCATTACATCAATATTAACATACTGCTCCATTTTTTTTGCTTTAAATACATGTAGACCTAAGGATATATTTCACAAAGTAATTCATAAGTGAATTTTGTTCCAGATTTACAGTAACTGGCTGTTTTCCAGATTAAACTCTAAAATGAGAGCAAAAGCTTTCAGTATTAAAAGATTCTTCATTAAATTTTGGTTTTGGAATCTGGAGTATGGACCATCATCATTTGTTTTATTTATTTTCTTATGTTCAAATCTTATTGACCAATAAAGGTAACAGAGGAGGAGCGTCATTTTCTATTTCAAGTTATTTAAAATGCCAAGTCATAAAAATTTACCTAGAGCCCTTATTTCCTACTGGTGATGACCAAGGACTACATATAATGCAGCACACCTAGTCCTTACACTGATTAAATGTAACTACTCCAACCAAATCAGGGTGGTCACTGTGCAACCAGGGGATGCAACAAACTCGAACGTTAAAGACAGACTTACTTTGGGTAAATCTTCCACTGACTCTGCAAAGGAATTTCCAAGATATGCTAAAATTTAACCTTCAGAGTATCCAGTATTCATCATTGGTAAACTCAAAATAATACTTTGATTTTCACAAAATTTTGTTTGCTTGGTTGGTTGGTTTTTGGTTTTCTTTTTGGTTTTTTGCCTAGTAATTTTATGAAAGATTTAGTATAACACATTACTTAGTTTGGAGTTTCAGTCAATGTATTATGATGCTTAAAAAAATAATCCCTGTTCTAAAGCGTAATTGCATGACAGTTTAGATCTCATTACTATTTAGTTATAGCTTAATGAATACTGTATTCCTACCTGTTTTCTCAAGAAATAAAGTTCCAAGCTTATTCAATGGTATTCAGATAAAGCATAATGCTGCCCAGCCAGCTCACTAAATGTATTTATTACCTGTCTCTACGTAGCTTATGTAAAAACTCAGTGTCGACTGTTCATGTCTGATGCTTTTAAAAGCTACCAGCGTGATTGTCTCATCTTATTGTCAGCACACTATGTTACGGTATCACGTATGTAAACCATGGTACAAAAGTAACTGTATACTGCTTGCTCAACATCTAGCCCAAAAACAGTTCTGAGGCAGTGCAATAACGCCTTTAGTTAAAACAGCTCACTATTTGAATCGTTTCGATCTGTGCATTCTTTACCGTAAATACTGAAGTCGTGTTTTTTAACTGTCTTTCCAGGCTCATAATAAAAGTCTCTACATCATATCTACATAGTCTAAATATGTCGAGTAATTTAGTTTTAAAAAGTGTTGTCTGTTAATAAACTAAAGAAAAATAGCTGCTGATTTCTCCAGATAAGTGCTTAATTTATTTCCCATTGCCAATGTAGACCTGCCTTAAATGGTTTCTTTCACCACAATTTAGTGTAGAAGAAAAGGAGAGTGTGGTGAAGGCTGACCTGTCTGACATTAGCTCTTTTCACTAGTCAAAGGATACCCGTTCCTCAGAAGTGACACATTTAGGGATGTCCGATTGTCAAGTATACATTATTTTCATTTTTGTCTTCAAAAGCTAAAGTTGGATATCTACAAGATTAACATATATAGACTTTCAAAGACTGTTTTTTGGGGGAAGTGGGTCTAAGAGGGAGGAAGAGGTGGTAAGGAGATGGATGAAGGGAGAGAGAAGGGGAAAGAAAAAAAGAAAACCTAATAGAGAAAGGCAAATCTCCAGATGAGTTAAATAGGGGAAACCGAAGTTTATAATGCACATTGTTTTGAAAAGTTGATTGGCTTTTGGGAAGGTTATAGCGTGTGTGTGTGTGTGTGTGTGTGTGGACATGAGTGTGTTTGGAATCAGGAGGGAAGCCTGAACTATCTTCTGGTTTTGTGGTTAACGAGAGTCATATATCATTAAAAACTAATGTGTCTAACTCCCCAAACTCATTAATTCAATGTTTAATGTTAGAATTATCTTCTGGTTAAACTCAGGACAACTCTGTGAGTATTCACAAAGTAATTTTATGAAAACTGATGGTGAAACTATAAAACCATCAGTAATTAATGCACATAAAAAGCCTTGCTGGGAAGGCTTCCCTGGTGGCACAGTGGTTGAGAGTCCACCTGCTGATGCAGGGGACGCGGGTTTGTGCCCCGGTCCTGGAAGATCCCATGTGCCGCGGAGCGGCTGGGCCCGTGAGCCATGACCGCTGAGCCTGCGCGTCCGGAGCCTGTGCTCTGCAACGGGAGAGGCCGCAACAGTGAGAGGCCCGCGTACCGCAAAAAAAGCCTTGCTGGGAATAATCGTGGGTGATTTCCCTATAAAACAGGTTGATAAACAACCTGATTCTTTTTTTCTCAAGTTGTAGGGATTTTAATAGTTTCTATTAAGTCCCTAAAATCTCCCAGATTAAAAACACTCAAAACTATTTTTAAAACCTAAGGAATATTGAGTGTCAGAAATTCAAAGCTAAATAATAGTTCTTAAAATTGCTGTATGCGTTAAATAATACAATTTCATATTCCTAAGTTACATATGGTATTAGATTTATAGGGACTGTCGCATGAAGCATCACTGTTTTATTAACGTTAATGTTTTAGAGGGTTTTCATACTATCGATGAATGCTCTGAATGCCACAGGGGCAAAGAAGCACAATCAGTGTTTTATTTTTGAAGATTTCTCAGTTGGGTTATCCTGTCCAGTCCACACACATAATAGCATTAGCATTTCATCTTATACTACATTGAAATATTTTTAATATAAACTCTCACTAGGAGCCAGAGCTTATGTATGCATAGGTGGTAAGTCTTGTCTAGTCTCATTCATCTGCCTCAACATACTTTATTTCATGCTATTTGCAAACAAAATGTTTCGATTTCTGTTTTGTCAAGAGGATACGATGTAGCATACTCGTGTTTGTTCAGCGGTCCATCGGCACCATTAATACAATGCCTTTCTCTCCCATTTAATGGTGTTTGTATCAGTGTCCCCATGTCTGCTGCATTTTAACTCCATAAAAAGAAAGTGTGATCTTGTACTAGTAGTTTTGCTGATCAATTCAATATTTCTGCATCAGTCAGCATCCTTATATGCATGTAGTAGTCTGTACAATTGTTTCACATCAAAATACTTGTTTACTTTGTGTCAAAATGTCTATAAAATTGCTGGCATTGTTCTCCATTCCAGTCTGGTAGAGTAAGCAAGATAGAAAATAAATGTGTAAATGAATCATCTGTGTTGTTTCAGTTCTCTGCATGAAGCCACTTCACATCAAGCACGGCATACATGCCCGCCACCCAACAATCTATAGCTTCTTGACATCTCATTACTGACTATTGAGACAAGAAAGTGTAGGATAAAACTGCTAAGGCTGGGAAAAAAAAAAAAAAGTTGGATCCATTGCCATTGAGTACTCTCCTTTTCAAATGAATCCTTTTAGACAGCCTACAGATACATCACTGGGTTTCTATTTTTTTAAAGATTCCATGTGCACCACCTTACCAAAACTCTGGGGTGAGATCATCAAAGAATTTTGAGATAGTCCCCCACTGCCATTCTTAAAACCAATTCAGGAGAGTCCTTGTCGAATAAATCAAGTCTTAACTCCTGACCCCAGGGCCAGCTTCATGGATGGCTGTGTGACCTATGCAGTTACACAGAGGTGCAGGTACTTAGAAGAACCCTGCATTAATCTATTGCCCTGCTGTCACCATCTTGAAATCCTGAATGATTTTTGAATGAAGAATCCAGTATTTTCATTTTTCGTTAGACCCCATAAATTATATAGCCAGTCCTGCCTGACCAGGGAGGCAAATGATAAGACTGCCAGTTGAGTCAGGCTCTCCAAGGCAAGAGGTGAACAGATAATGAGGAGAGAGGCTTATTTATTTAATTATCTCTTACATAGCACTTACCACGTGCCAAGTCCTGTACATATATCTACTCATTTAATCCTCATAATCCTAGTACTATTAACATCCCCATTTTACAGAAGAAGAAATTGAGGCACAGAGAAGTTAAGTAGCTTGCCGACCGTCACACAGCTAGTAAAGTCGGGATTTGAACCCAGGCAGCTCGGCTGCAGTTTGGATGCCTGGCCATTTAGGCCAATGCCAGCTCCTGTTTTGCAATGCTGACTCTCCATCGAAGAAAATTTCCTCATTTTGTTTGTTAATAGAGTGTGGGGGACATGCATTACAGTCTTTACCTGAAAGACCTTTCCTTAATAGTCTAAACGTTTCAAGGATGATACCTCCTGAGAAATTGCAAGTCTCCACAACAACATTTCCCTGCTCTTAATGCCAAGGACGCTTGCCTGAGTTAAATTATTAAGAGATGGCTGTTACTATTAAGAAAAATGTTGGCAGCATATCTGTGACCCAACACAGCTATGGCTACAGAGTGCCTGGTCTCTGTACAGCTAAATCCTGCCCTGAAGACAGAGGGGCAAGGAATGACAAGGAGAACCGGCTGGACTTGGGCTCGATGGACTTTCCTCCATTTGCTCCCTCCCTAACGCAGATACCACCACCATCTTCCTAAAGCAAGAGGGCCCCATCCTGGTTGTCATTTCATTTAAAAGAGGAAGAAGGGCTTCCCTGGTGGCGCAGTGGTTGAGAATCCGCCTGCTGACGCAGGGGACACGGGTTCGTTCCCCGGTCCGGGAGGATCCCACGTGCCGCGGAGCGGCTGGGCCCATGAGCCATGGCCGCTGAGCCCGCGCGTCCAGAGCCTGTGCTCCGCAACGGGAGAGGCCACAGCAGTGAGAGGCCCGCGTACTGCAAAAAAAAAAAAAAAAGAAGCACATAAAAGATGCATTTTTATGGACACAAGAGGTTGGGGCTGGTGCGATAGAGAAATTCAATGCTGGATTCTGAGAATTAGACAAGAAGCAACGTGTTCACCAATCAATCTGAAAGAGTCCTTCCCTCTGGGCTAAAGTTCAAGGTCCAAAGCTGTGGATAAGGAAACAGGGCTCCCCCAAAGCCTGCTGTACCCACACTCCTCCAGGCTTACCTGTGCCACCCAGGAGCGGTCCTTCCAATCAAAATGTCCATAGGCTTCTCTGGTCATCCCAGATGGTCAGCAGCCCCCAGGGTAAGGGCCATCTAGCCAGGGAAGGAAATATAAATCTTCTCCCACATAAGCTTCTCCATCTCATCCACCACACTCCATTTCCCAAACTCTACTTTTCTGAAAGTTCAGGAGACACAAGACTAAGAGAGAAAATAATGAGGAGTAGTCAGGGGAAGAGCCACCCATTCCTAGAATTCCATCTATCTCGCAAGAACTGAAATAGAAGCAGCCTTCATCTCCTTCCCCTTGTTGACCTCGTTGAATGCTAAATTCTCACCCCTTTGCTATGGTCCCTTCTTTCTGCTCCAGTGCACCCTATTCAAGCTCCACCCTCAGCCTTAGAAAAATAAATCCTGCAGTGCACGATTTGGGCCACAAAAATGATGGAGGTGGGAGGGGGCATAATGGCATGGCATCTACTCTGAGCCAACTAAAAAAGATTTTTTTCCCCCTTCTCCATCTTTTCCCGTGTTCAACCTCATGGAAACAGATGGGTTTAACAGTGTGACTCAGGGGGCTACAGGATAGCAGAGACAGCGCTGGGGCCAAAACTGAGCACGTTCCCTACTCCGCTCCAGGGTTTTCATTTCTCCACCCTTATGCCTCCTCTGAAAGTTTTCTAAGATTATAAAGCTCCCTGGAAAGAACTTTAGAGCTCGAATTGCAAAGTGGGCAACAACCCTAATCAGGGCCAAACTGTATGTGGAAGCCTCTGATTCCATTGGCTGAAACGCTGTGACGCCTCACCCGACTTCGAATTTCGTCATGCCCCACATGCAGATGGAACCAGCGAGACGCCGGGAAGCATCGGCGCGAAGTTTGAAACATCGGAACTCATCACAAGGCTCAAGGTTGTAACAAGGCACAGGGTTTAATTCTGATCCCTGTAACTCACAGATAACCTTCAGAGCAGAGACACCGTGACCACTCTGGCCAAAGTAAAAAAAAAAGGAGAGGGCTAAAAAATACGGGGGAAGAATCTGAAAAAGAATGGATATATGTGTATGCATGACTGAATCACTTTGCTGTACACCTGAAACTAATACAATGTTGTAAATCAACTATACTCCAGTAAAAAATAAAAGTTAAAAAAAAAAAAAGAAAGAAAGAGGCCTGACCTGAGAAACAGCACTATGTATAAGGAAACAAAACTTTTTTTAATTATACCACCACACTGGAAGAGAGGAATAACACCCACGTGATAACATAAATATTCTGTTGAGTGACTTTTATCATAGTCAATATTTAAGTGTTCAGTACATATTGTGTCTTTCTGTGCTAGGGGCACTGTGTTAAGTACCAGAGACCCAAGACTAATAAGAGGGGGTCCCTGCCCCCAAAGAGCTTGCAGACATCATCAGGGTGGGTGACAAACAGCTGGCACCAATGTAGCCATTCCTTCCAACCCCCTGCCCTCCCCCATGTCAACAATTAATCATGCATTCCTTTCCAGTGAGCCAGGATAGAACACCCAAGTCAACCACCACCAGGCAGAGCAGATAATCCCAAAATTACTTCATGCTCCTTTATCACCAGACAGACAAAGACCCTGATGTCTCATTCTACAGTGATGATCATGATAACTGTTATCATGGCAGCAAACATGTTTGGAGAGCCTATTGTGTGCCATACCCTGTTCTAGAACTTTATATGTGCTACCTCCTTCAATTTCATTTCCCTAAAGTGGTTGGTTAACAGAAATTTTATGTGGTCATCACTGAAGACTCATTTAAAAGAAATAGGAATAAACTCCGGTATGAGGAAATTGGATGTCCTTCAGACGAATTTTCCACAAGTGATAGATGTTTCACATTAGTGATACCGAGAGAGCTAGTGAGATCTGCTTCCCAGGATGTCTTCAGAATTAGGATAGATTCTCACGTGGCTCTAATGAGAAGTGCAAACCTGTCTGAATGACGAAAGACAAACCAGATGACCTTTCGGTGCTCTTTTCATTTCCCAGATTCTATAATTTGTGGTGCTCCAGAATCAAATTTATTTTTTTGCTAAAGTCTGTGGTAAATTGTATTCATTAAATTGTCTCCACATCCACTTAGCACAGATGACAAATTGGCAAAGGGAGGGGGAGACAAGCAATTTGCAAAAACATATTTTTAAACTTCTATTAATCACATATCTACAAATCTTGTTTGGAGAATTACTCTCAAAAATACCTCAAGGCGGGCTTCCCTGGTGGCACAGTGGTTGAGAATCCACCTGCCAATGCAGGCGACATGAGTTCAAGTCCTGGTCCGGGAAGATCTCACATGCCACGGAGCAACTAAGCCCGTGTGCCACAACTACTGAGCCTGCTCTCTAGAGCCCACGAGCCACAACTATTGAGCCCACGTGCCACAACTACCAAAGCCCGCGGTCCTAGAGCCCATGCTCCACAACAAGAGAAGCCACCACAATGAGCAGCCCACGCACCGCAATGAAGAGTAGCAACTAGAGAAAGCCCACGCGCAGCAACGAAGACCCAATGCAGCCAAAAATAAATAAATAAAATAAACAAATTTATTAAAAAAAAAAAACCTCAAGGCAAGTGCTAGACATGATGCAAAGGTAAACTCCTGGGAACTCACACAAAGGAATCACTGTAACATGTGTGAATAAATTAATTTGTGGCAAAATGCCTTATTTTAGGACGTGTAATTTCGTGAACGTTTACTAATTGTAGAAACCAGCTGATTTCAAAATTCCAGTGTTTTAAAAAAGAAAAACAATGAATAACATTAGTAAAATCAATGAATAACAATGAATGACAAGAAGCTAGAAAAGCAGTTTACAAATTATCAAGATCATTATCAAATCAAGAAATACAGCAGGAAAAAAGATATAGAGTTTTCTGCCTTTTCACTGATAGAATTTTCAGTCTTTATTTCTTCCTTTTTCCTTTTGCACGGCATTTTGGAAAAATCACCAGGGGGACTTCCCTGGTGGCGCAGTGGTTAAGAATCTGCCTGCTGATTCAGGGGACACAGGTTCAAGCCCTGATCCGGGAAGATCCCTCATGCCGCGGAGCAACTAAGCCCGTGCACTGCAACTACTGAGCCTGCGCTCTAGAGCCTGAGAGCAACAACTACTGAGCCCATGCACCACAACTACTGAAGCCCACACACCTAGAGCCTGTGCTCTGCAACAAGTGAAGCCACTGCAATGAGAAGCCCACGCACCACAATGAAGAGTAGCCCCCGCTCACCACAACTAGAAAAAGCCCACACGCAGCAACAAAGACCCAACGCAGCCAAAAATAATTAAAAAAAAAAAAAAAAAAAGGTGATTGTAATGATATGTCTTGGTCAAGGGTACACAGTTGAGGTTTCAAGTCGTGGTATGGTATTTCCAGTTACTGGTTTAATTGTGCCTGTAGATTGTTTTCACCCAAGTCATTACCAATAAATCTAATTTAATGAAAAAGAAAGAAACTGAGCTTTGGAAGCAAGAATACTATTTTAATAATTTAGATAAGGAATGAGAGTCTGAAATACGACCCAACAAGACTCAAAAGGAACGAAAAGAATAAATGGTACTTTAGAGAATTGCATTTCATATGCATTGTGTGCTGTTGTTTCCATTTGGACACTTTGTATCACAAAAAAGGAAAAAAGTTCACATTAGCTTAAAGAATAAAAGGAACCTATTGGTTCAGAATTTGAAAACTCCAGTGCCAGTTATAACTTCAAGTGTGGCCTGTCCCGTGACTAAGGCCATGTGACCACAGCCCAGAAGCTCTGCATCCTGCTGCTCTGCCATCGGTGGGGACAGCTTCATCCCTCACCACCTCACCAAGCTCTAGCAACTCTAGGCTCTCCCCTCATCACTAAATTAGAGCTGCCTCGGTTTCAGGCTTCATGTCCTTGAACAACTTTGTGACTCTCTCTAGGAAAAATAAGAAAAGAAGGGCTTCCCTGGTGGCGCCGTGGTTGGGAGTCCGCCTGCTGATGCAGGGGACACGGGTTCGTGCCCCGGTCCGGGAAGATCCCACATGCCGCGGAGTGTCTGGGCCCGTGAGCCATGGCTGCTGAGCCTGCGTGTCCGGAACCTGTGCTCCGCAACGGGAGAGGCCACAACAGTGAGAGGCCCGCGTACTGCAAAAAAAAAAAAAAAAGAAAGAAAAGAAAAATTACATGCAAAGGAGAATACTTTTTGATTGTAAAAGGAAATCACAACAAACTACAAATGTTAAAAGCTGACAAATACCAAAATATTACAAAATTAGCAGCATACTTTATTATTGGTTAACTGCCTGATACACGCTTAGGATATCTTCTTTCTACACTTTAGGCTACGTTATCTTTGAACATCTCTGCATGTGATGATTTCGTAATATTTTCTTTTCTTTTTTTATTTTTGATGCACCCCATGGTCTACGAATCTTAGTTCCCCAACCAGGGATCGAACCCAGGCCCTCAGCAGTGAGAGTGCAGAGCCCTAACCACTGGACTGCCGGGGAATACCCTGTAATATTTTCTGTGGAGAATATAGAAATTAATTTAGTCCTTCTCCTATTGGGATCAATTTTTAAAATGTATTATTTCCAGCTTATAAAAGACTTTTTTTTCTGTACCATTTGACAACTTCTTTCTGGAAATGCCCTTTTTTGCAAATTCCTCCATAGTTTCTTGCGTAGGTAGCACTTCCTATCCCACAGAAAGCACAGTCCCTTGACCCTGCTAGTCACGGCCTCCGTTGGCCAGTACTGAAGCAGCTGGTCCTCGGCCACCCCAGCTTTGGTTCACACACCCAAGTAGAGAGCAGAGCAACCTCTTGGTCAGCAACTTCTTCCTGGTGTCATAGTTAGGGTCTGCGTGTGCAACAAGTTCTACCATGACCTGCGTGAACGTGGTTATTGCCAGCCCCATGACTACCACCAGCGCTGCAGTAATGTTATGAAACACCCCCAAAATCGTAGTGGCTAAAATTACAAGTATTTATGTTTTTTCACTCATGCGGCCACAGAGGAATTGGGGTGGCTATGACTCAGGCAATGATTCTAGGTATAGACTGATTCCACATCTATCTCATTCTGGGGCTGAGTGAATACCCAGGGCTCATCATTCTCATGGTGGATGGCAGAAGTGAAAGGGGGCTAGCCAAACCATGCAAGTGCGCTTAAAGCCTCAGGTGGGACAAGCCATACATTAAATTTGTTATATCATTGGTGAAGGTGGTCGTATGACCAAGCCAAAAATCATTTGAGAAAGAAGATATATTCTGTCCAAGGAAAAATCATGGCAAACACAGGGAGGCAGAGAAGAATCATGAACCACAAACGCCATCTACCAGACTCTTCCCTCTTGGGCACAAATGATTCATTCTTATCCGGCAGGGAAAATATCCTCGCTCTCCACCAAGACACTCCAAACTCTAATCCAATCATTGCATCAGGTCTATAATCTTATGGTATTCATCAGGTCCAGCTGCAGCTCTACTTGATCTGGAGACTATGAACTAAAAAGCAAGTTACGTGCCCTTGCACATCCATCGTAGAGTAGCAGAACAGGGATAGGATAACTGCAATAAACACTGCCATTCAGAAAGCGGAAGAATGACAGGCATACAGCAAATGCTGGTCCAAAGATATTTTGAAATCCTTTGGGGCAATTTTTGCAAGTTCTGTACTGTAGAGATAGGATATACTGTTTGATTAGGTTCTGGTCTTCCGCCCTGGGAATACCTCTCTACAGCTCTCCAGTCTACTGTTTTCCATGAACATTATTCTACATTTCAAATAAAATCAGTTTTTTTTAGGGAGAATTTTGGATCTCTCTTTCCTTTGGCCTTCCTCCTCCCTGGGGCAAACTCTCTGAGCCACTGCTCTGGGCACTGGTGAGCTGGTAGCCTCTGGTCTTCTTGGCTTACCTATCCTGGTGTGGAATCTCTGCCCTCCAAGTATCCTGGGGTGAGGGCTGCCTCACTTGCGGTAGAGCCTCCATCCCATGGATAGGGGCTAGGTGAAGGAACCCCAGACTTCTCAGCCATACTCACCAAGAATTAAGCCTCTTTGACTCAAGCTGAAGATGAGAAATGCTGGTTTCATGCCCCTCCTAGTGAGATATGGTTTCCCTTGACTGGGAGCTCAGGAGAGAGGGAGCCCTACATTCTTGGCTGGAGTGGAGCTTCAAGCTGAACTGGCAGGGGAGGGAGGGAGGAAACATGTAATGGTTGACACATCAGAGACTGCCCTTATTCTTAGCAAGTTTCAGTACATTTTCTTGAATAAATGTTTCTTCATTGACTGTATGGACAATTTCCAGAAACTTTAAGTGGTTATTTTAAAATAGTTTCCACCAGCTTTCCTTGAATGGGTCTATAGAACTGCTTATACTGTCATACCAGAAACAGCCCCCAAGAATCATTTTACATCTTGAACAATCACAGACTCCTTTAGGCTAATGATACATATAGCAGCAGACCTCTCTCTAAATTTTGTCGTGTGTGTGTGTGTGTGTGTGTGTGTGTGTGTGTGTGTTTTAGTGTATTCAATTCCAGTCAACTCTAAGAATATTCTTTGAAAGATGCATCTCTCCATAATTTCAGGTACTTTGGGCATATCTAGCTTTCACAGGACCATGCCCTTGGTCTTATTTCTAGAACCATTTTTTGTCCTGCCAAAAAGACTTTTCAAAAATCTTAACAGAGGGTATGGTGGCCACACTTTAATGTGGTTATTGCACTGAGATGGAGTCTTGTAAGCCTTTCTAATTCAAAGAATTTTTCCATTTTATCTTTTATTTCTTGGAGATTAAAAGAATTTCCATTTTTCAACTTTGCATATTTCAGAATTTCTGGGTTCTTTATATCTCTATCAATTCTGCTTGCAAACTAGCTAGCTCTTTTCTGAGCTCATCTCTTTCTTGTGGCACCTTCTCAAATGTGGCTGTTATAAGCAGTTCTTGACAGCAATGTTCTATCTTGACACCTTACCCAGTGCCATGAGTTCATTTGATATATTTTTCTTTCCCATTATCATATGCAACAGTTTTATCAAATGTTTCTCCACTATATAACATGCGTTACCATTTTTCCAACCTCCTATCTTTGCTGTTCACAGCATGGCCTCATAGCCAGTGCCACATAGAGTGTTAAGGCAGCACCCTAATCTGATACCAACAAATGTACCACTCTTGGTTTGGTTAAGAAAATTATGCTACTGGAAAGTATCACAGGAATCAAACAATTTAATAGAGGTATTAGAGCACACACACTGTGGGAAGAGCAAGAGAAGTGAAAGGCAAGAAGATTGCAACCTGACACCAAAGCAAACAGTTCTCACATTTCACCAGGAAACTGTGACAACCCCTGGGTTTCTCTGAGGAAGCTTCCACCAACTCTCTCAGTCTGCAGCAGTGAAATTTATATCCCTGAGAAGAGTGAGAAGCTGCAGTGCTCATCCACAAAGACCTCACAAGAAGGATGACCTCAGGGCTTCCCTGGTGGCGCAGTGGTTGAGAGTCCGCCTGCCGATTCAGGGGACACGGGTTCGTGCCCCGGTCCGGGAAGATCCCACATGCCGCGGAGTGGCTAGGCCCGTGAGCCATGGCCGCTGAGCCTGCGCATCCGGAGTCTGTGCTCCACAACGGGAGAGGCCACAACAGCGAGAGGCCCACGTACAGCTGCTAAAAAAAAAAAAAAAAAAAAAAAAAAGGATGACTTCTCTTTCCACCACCTGCTAAATCTCATACAAGTTCCTCTCACTGGCAAGTTCGAACCCAGGACCACACAGGGAAGAAGATTCTGGGAAGTGCAGTTCTTGGTAGAGTAGACCTTGGAAGAGGTGGTTGAAAACAGCCCATCCAGCACGGAAAGTGAGCCCCAGTCTAGAGCAGCAAGCCATGCCTTTTGTATGTAGCTGGGTCTGCTACTTCCTACCCAAGTCCCTGGAGGAGAATATGAGCCTTGGAAGAAGGAACTGATACCAACTGTGAGGAACCCTGAGGTTTTAGTTTCATGAACTTTGTGATAAAAGAGCCTCTGGGATTCTCGGCCCTTGCCAATAATGAGCTCATAAGCCAAACATTTTAGTGTGTACTCTTAGCATAGCTTAAGCATATCTAACGATGCCACTTACACACACACACACACACACACACACACACACACGAAAAAAGGTTAATAAAAGCCAAAACATAATTAAATACTGAAAATGATATAGAATGATACTTGGAGAGCTAGAAGAAAACTTAGGGGTCCCCAAACAACTCTCTCATTACGTAGGAATTGAAAATAGAAGAAAATCTTGAAATGAAATAGATATAACAGTATCTTAATTGATGAGACATTGTGGGGTCAGATTTCACTTCTGAGGTGTAAGTGTTGAGCAGCAGATATGACTTGGCCAGGGTCTTTTTTTTTTTTTGCGGTACGCGGGCCTCTCACTGTTGTGGCCTCTCCCGTTGCGGAGCACAGGCTCCGGACGCGCAGGCTCAGCGGCCGTGGCTCACGGGCCCAGCCGCTCCGTGGCATGTGGGATCTTCCTGGACCGGGGCTCGAACCCGTGTCCCCTGCATCGGCAGGCAGACTCTCAACTACTGCGCTACCAGGGAAGCCCGTGGCCAGGGTCATTTTAATAGACACTGGAGGAGGGAAGGGGAAGCGGGTTTTGTGATGCAATGTGAAAATGGAAATTAGCTATTGTGCTCACTTTTTCCCCTCCAAGTTATTCCACCCGCTAGATTAAATGGAGAGGAAGTAGACAGTCTTTAAAGTTCTTAAATGCTCTGGATACCAACGCAGGAAAGAAGAGCAAGGTTCACGTGAATGAGAGATAATAATCTGGTTGTTGGGAATTCCCTGGCAGTCCAGTGGTTAGGACTCCACGCTTTCACTGCCGAGGGCCTGGGTTCAATCCCTCGTCTGGGAAGCAAGATCCCACAAGCCGCGCAGCACGGCCAAAAATAATAATAATAATCTGGTTGTTTATAAAAGAGGGAAATAAGGGTTTGCACGTCAGCAGACAGGGACCCACAGTAGTCTAATGCCCTAGGTTAACTTTGAACAAATGAGAGTCTCCAAACGAAGGGAGCATTTCTGCCCAACACTCTGAGGAAAAAGAAGCAAACCACAATGTACTGAATTCAGAAATAAGCATCTTTCACTTCTGTTATAGGTTTGGGAGCCATTCAGCCCTATTTTTCTCTATGTAAACAAGGGTTTCTCAACCTGTTTACATTCTCAGCCGCTGACATGTTTGCTGTGGAGTTGCTTCCTGTGATTATAGAACGTTTAATAGCATCCCCAGGTTCAGCCACTAGATGTCAGTAGCGCTCCCCAGTGGTAACAATCAAAAATGTTGCCAGATGGCACATCTGGGCAATGCCTCTTGGCTTATCTAACTGTGCCTCTAACTGTTCTAGAAAGGACCTACCAAGAGGCATTCATGATTCAGAAATCCTTTCCTTTGGCAGGGCCGCATTTCCCTGGTTAGGAGTAATTACAAATGAGCATATAATCAGAAGCCTCTCCTTAACTCTTGGAGACATTGTAGATTGTGTTGCATTAGCTGCCCAGCAAGATCCTTAAATTCTCTGGCCAAAGTTTTGTTTGTTTGTTTGTTTGTTTGTCTGTTTTGGTCACTAGGCTTGTAGGATCTTAGCTCCCTGACCGGGGATTGAACCCAGGCCACAGGCAGTGAAAGCACCGAGTCCTAACCACTGGACTGCCAGGGAATTCCCCAAAGTTGTTCTTGATAACAGGATAACCCTGGATAATCTTTTAGCCGCGCAAGGAGGTGTCTGTGCTGTAGCCACACCACCTGCTGTACGTGGACTGACACTTCTGGAGAAGCTGGAACTCAGTTACATAAGATCACTGAGCAAACCACTTGGCTTAAAAAGGTGACTGCCTCAACAAGGTCTTTCTCTGACTTATCTAACTTTGGTTTGGGTCTTGTGGCCTGTGGCTCTGAAGTACACTTCAAACCTTGGGAGTTATCTTGCTTACAGTCATGATAATAATCTCCCTGATGTGTTGTATTCTCTCAAAAGCTTTAAATGTCTCTTCAAAGCCGCTGACCACCAAATGATCACCCTGCAACTAGAACATCGAGAAGGGAACAAAGAGAATGACTGACTTAAAGACTGTGAACCTAGAATCATAAACTGTGACTGTCACAAGGATTAAGCAAAAATGCCAGGACCGATGGACACCACACTGAAGACCACTAGAGCTGAGAAGACTACACAGCCTAAGTAGCTGAGGGTGGCACTAATGCCTCACATTTGCATCACATCTCTCAGATTGAAAGTTTGATCAAAAGGGGAGAATTGTTAAAAAAGAAACACACGGACCCAAAATGGAGTCACCAGCTGGGTAAGGCCCACCTAGACTTAATGCCTAACCAAACTGCAGTTTCATCCTCTCTCAGGAGTGTAATTTTAATCCAGTCAGTCTGGAATTTCCTGATTCCAGTACAATGAAACTTCTGCCATTCTCTCTCCCCCAAAAGAACATGAGCTGTCCTGAAACAATCCTTCCTTTTCTTTTGCTAATAGCCTTCCTGTCCATCAGAATTCCTACCTATAAATGCCTACCGTTTTGTACAATGCCTCTGAATGTCGTTCTACTTGCTAGATGGGATGCTGCCTGATTCATGAATCGATTAATAAAGCCAATTCTCCCTTCAGAAAAAAGGAAAGAAAAATGTTGCCAGATAGTTGAGAACAACTTATCTAGAGTAACAACCAATAAGATGTATGATTCTATTAGGAACTATTAGGGAGGAAAATTTTTCCTTCTACCCTTCTTTGGCTGGTCTAATAATTAAACTGACATAAGACAGATTAACAGGAGGAAAAAAAATTGATTTTGTACATATGGGAGCCCCATAAAAATATGAGACCTCAAAGACAGTCAGGCAACTGAGGCTTATATGCCATCCTGAGCTAAGGAGTGGGATGGGACCTGGGGCTTCAAGTGGGAGAAGGGCAATTCACAGGCCAATAAGAAAAACACGTTTGGTAATTAGATGTCTGCCCTGCCATTCAGGTAAGTATTCCAGATAAGAAGTTATATCTGGTAACAGCTCTCTTTCTGGGCCAGGACCCCTGTCTAAATTCTTTTAGGCAGTTAAGAGAGACATAAAAGTGTTTCTTGAGTTCGCTGGGTCTTGACTACCTTCAGCTTAAAGTAGTCCATGTACCAAAGTGGCATGTTTTGGGGTGGCCTTTTCTGCTCCCCTTCTGAATGATGACACTGCATCTCTGTTATACCTCGAACTGCTTTCTTTGGTAAAGTTTAAATAATGTTCCTCTTGTTAAAAGATAAAAAGACATGTTAAAAATTTTAAGAGTTTATCTGAGCAAACTCCATTCGAATCTGACAGCATCCAATCTAGCAGAAAGGAGCTCCGAGGAGCTGTACAAAATGAAAGATTTTTATATGCAGAAGGGAGTGGGAACAAGGAAGGTATACTAGGTTAAAAAAAAAAAAAGTGGGTTGGTGATTACCAAGTTACTTTCCTTTGGCAGACAGCAGAGGTCTATCAGGCAGATGACCTCACTAGCGCTAATCCGGTGATTCCTGATTGACTGGTTGAAGATTCCATTTCTGGGAGAGCCGAGAGTCTCAGTTTGGTGATGGGGGTTTAGCATAAGCAGCTCCATTTTGGTCCTGTTCTCTTATTTTTAACACTCTGTATGAAGAATCTTAACCAAGATTCTTAACCAAGGGAATTAACATATTTCAGAAAGATTTTCAACAGGCAGGGATTACAACTAAATGCTTTCTTCTTGACATTCCATCAACCATCAGTTAAATCAACTACTGAAGGGCAGACAGTAAGGCCACCCCAAAATAAGCCTCTTTAGCATAAAGATCATTTTGAGCTGATTATTTTTTTTTTTTTTTTTTTTTTTTTTTTTTTTTTTTTATGCGTTACGCGGGCCTCTCACTGCTGTGGCCTCTCCCGTTGCGGAGGACAGGCTCCGGACGCGCAGGCTCAGCGGCCATGGCTCACGGACCCACCCGCTCCGCGGCATGTGGGATCTTCCCAGACCGGGGCACGAACCCGTGTCCCCTGCATCGGCAGGCGGACTCTCAACCACTGCGCCACCAGGGAAGCCCTGAGCTGATTATTTTTAAGAAAGAGCAAACATAGGAGAAGCTCTGAAAACCGACTAGAAGTTACCTTCTTTAAGGGAGGTTTATATTTATAAGGAAAATCTCCATTTGTAAGGGTGTCTCCCTCTCTGTACCAGGGATACAGAAGATGAAGCTCTTAGAAACCGAAAAATAACAACCTTACCCTTGTTTGCTGTGCTTTTTTGTAGATAACCTCCCATAACTGGCCTCCCCATCCCCCAGCGTCTTTCTTTGTCTTTAGCTGAAGATGGTATTTTAAAGTGGTGACGGGCTTCCCTGGTGCGCAGTAGTTAAGAATCCGCCTGCCAATGCAGGGGATATGGGTTCGAGCCCTGGTCCGGGAATATCCCACATGCCACGGAGCAGCTAAGCCCATGCGCCACAACTACTGAGCCTGCGCTCTAGAGTCCGCGAGCCACAACTACTGAAGCCCGCGCACCTAGAGCCCGTGCTCCGCAACAAGAGAAGCCACCGCAATAAGAAGCCCGCGCACCGCAACAAAGAGTAGCCCCCGCTCGACCCAACTAGAGAAAGCCCGCACGCAGCAACGAAGACCCAACGCAGCCAAAAATAAATTAATTAATTAATTTTAAAAATAAGTAAATAAAGTGGTGGCTTGGGGAAATTCCCTGGCAATCCAGTGGTTAGGACTCTGAGCCGCTGCAGGGGGCACAAGTTTGATCTCTGGCCATGGAAGAAACTAAGATCCCGCATGCCATGTGGTGCAGCCATAAATAAATTAATTAATTAATTAAAAATAAAAAACAAAATTGTGGCTTGGGCTGCTTTGGGGAGTTTTGCTTAGCTTTCCTAGTATCTGCTATGTATACAGGAGGTATATACGTTATTAAACTTCCATTTGTTTTTATCTTGTGAATCTGTCTTTATTATGGGGTAAGGGTGGGGAATGGAATCTCGGCTAAGAATCTAAAAGAATAAAGGGAAAATTATTTTTCTTCCCCAACACTACATTACTCATAAAGATTACGTCCCTGGGCTTCCCTGGTGGCGCAGTGGTTGAGAGTCCGCCTGCCGATGCAGGGGACACGAGTTCGTGCCCCGGTCCGGGAAGATCCCACATGCCGCGGAGCAGCTGGGCCCGTGAGTCATGGCCGCTGAGCCTGCGCGTCCGGAGCCTGTGCTCCGCAACGGGAGAGGCCACAACAGTGAGAGGCCCGCGTACCGCAAAAAAAAAAAAAAAAAAAAAAAAAAATTACGTTCCTGGTTAATTAATAATTAACTATCCCGTTATTCTTGGGTATTTCTGTTTCATTTTACTAAGCAACATTTGTATGTAATTGTCCTCTTGCCTGAAATCTTTTCTGGAACCAGGTAGGGTTTAAATAAATCGATAAACTAAATAACTAATAAATATGGGAATCCCGGGCTTCCCTGGTGGCGCAGTGGTTGAGATTCCGCCTGCCGATGCAGGGGACACGGGTTCATGCCCCAGTCCAGGAAGATCCCACATGCCGCGGAGCAGCTGGGCCCGTGAGCCATGGCCGCTGAGCCTGCGCGTCCGGAGCCTGTGCTCCGCGGCGGGAGAGGCCACAACAGTGAGAGGCCCGCGTACCGCAAAAAAAAAAAAAGGAAAGAAAGAAAGAAATCCCAGTCGATCATGCCCTGTTTCCACCTGCCTCTTCTAACATTTATAAAGTTCTTGCCCAAAATCCCTCAAGAAGAATGCTCCACTGCTGTGAGGCACTGTGTCCCCCAATCCATGGATTGTTTTCCCCTAGATAAAGGACATCAAACCTATTACTAAACTGTTTTAGCCTTGTCATTGGACAATGGTAAAGTTGAGATTAACAAATTCTATTTCCCATGCATATGAAATGACCCATTTAAGTAGATTTCTAACATCTCTGCACTTTTGCTTAAATGTCCAGGATCAGATCCGGCTGCTCGTGGGGATTTCCAACAAAGAGAGCAGCTGAGAACACTCAATTAGAAGAAAAGAGCAGAAAGATGCAGAAAAGAAGTTGCAATTAGTAAAAGAGTTAGAAAGAGACCCAGGAAGGAGGAAGGAGGGACTTGCAAGAGGAGAGATGGTGAACTCTGTCAAATGCTCTATAGGGACTGAGGAGTGCTCATTGGATTTGTGGATTAACAGAGGTTCCTGACCACAAAATCTAGAATCTATAAGAAGAAAGGCTGATGAATCTGGCAACAAAAATGGTTAAATGGCAAAGAGACCATGAACGAAAACAAAGAACTGGAAAAATATATTTGCACGTAACCATGAAAGAGCTAATTAACTTCTAAAGAGCTCTTCCCAATCAGTAAGAAAAAGAACAGTGCAATAGAAGAATGGGCAAAGGACCCCAAAGAAGCAGTTAACAACAACAAAAAGAACTCCAAGGGGTTTTTGGATGCCTAGAAAGTACTCAACCTCATTCAAAAGGAATGAAAATTAAAACAAAAATTAGATATCATTTTTTCTCCTATCAGAATAGGAAAGACCTGTTTTAAATAACAATACAAAGTATTTGGCCATTATGTAGGTGTTAAAAAATTAATAAACAGAAACCTCAAGCACAGTTGGGAGACCAGCAGAGGGAGCTGTCATGCCCTGTGGAGGTAGCAGAGGCCAACAGGAGGAACAAAGACTCCCCTCCTTTCCCGGCAAGGACCCAGCCAATGAAAAGCCAGGGACTTTTAGTTTTTCTAGCCCTCCCAAGTTCCTTGTTCTCCCTATAAAAACTTTCCCCTTCCCTTGTCCTGTGGGGACTTGCCGGTTCGCCATGGTTGCAGACTCCAAACTGCAATTCTCTGCTGATCCCAAATAAACCCATCTTTGCTGGAGAAATATCTGGCAGTCTTGTTTCAGGTCAACATAGGAAACTGGCATTCTTATACACTGTGGAAGTGTTAATTGGTATAAATTCTTTGGAAGAAAATTTAGCAATATCTATTAAAAGATGAACATCTTATTTGCCCTAGCAATGCATCCTTTTAGGAATTTATCTTAAAGAAATGTTCCCATATGAGCAAAAACACATGTGTACAAAGAAGTTCACTGCAGCCTAGTTTAGAAGAGCAACACTGAAGAGACCTAAATGTCCTTTGAAGGAGCTCAGGACTTGCCACCCCAAATATGCTGTTTTGGTGTATTCATTTATTTCTAGCTGAAGGCACTTAAAGAATTGCAAATATAGGGTAAGGCTTTCTCTGAACTCCCCTTATCTGCCTAAAGACAGATTCTCCAAAAGGAACTCAACTGTCATAAGACCCCTCCTCCCTCCACTTCCCTCCACTCTGCTCCCCCCTTCATCAACCAAGGAAGATTGACTCTTATCACAGGGGAGGAGACTAGAAATTGACACCACACCCAGACAAACTTTGTCACAAACTGTCATACCTCCCATCTATCCTTCTTAGGGCCCATTCATCCATTGTTCCTAAGAATCATTTATTCTCCCCTAAAAGACCTATATCTCTCTTCCCCTTCCCCTATTAAAATGATATATAAGCACTCAAATCTCATGGCTTTTTTGGATATTCACTTTTTCTTTGTTCCTGTGGTGCCCCAGTGCATGTAATATTAAAAATTAATAAATGTGTAGACATTTTCTCCTATGCCTGTTGTCAGTTTATTTCATACACCCAGCTATCAAATCTAGGAGGGTAGAGAGAAAGCCTTTCCTCCCCTGCACCATTAATACCCAGGTGGTTACACTAATCCCAGCACAGAGAATGAGTTCCATAAAGCTGTTAAAAAAAAGAAAGAAAATTTAAGACAAGTTCCTAACTGAATAAAGAAAATGGTAACCATAGTTGCCTCTGGGAAAGAGGCTGGGTGATTGAGAGCTGGATTGGGGAGGAGATGTAGTACTTTTTGCTGTAAATTTTTTGTGCTATTTGGATTTTTTTTCACGTGCTTGTAACTTTTTTTTTCAAATAAAAAAATGTTGAAAAAGTTTCAGTAAAGCGGGAAAGCCTGCAGCTGTAGTGCAAGGGAGTAAAAGGAAATCTAAACTAAGAAATGCATGGAATGGAGGTAGGAGTGCAGCATCTGGGCTCATCTTCACTCCCTTTTCTTTAATCCTGATCACAGCCCACCGTGCTCCTTATCACTGTCTCAGGGTTGGAGAATAAGGCTCAGGGAATAAGGCTTTTTTACAAAGTAAGAAGGTGTTACCGAGTACAAGCTCACTCTGCTTGCCGCACGACAGGCCAATAAATCGGAGACGAGGTGTTTAGGCAAGGAAGACGACTTTATTCGGAAAGCCTGTGACCCAGAAGATGGCAGAATAACGTCTCAAAATAACCATCTTTTTTTTTGCTTTTTGCTGTATGCGGGCCTCTCACTGTTGTGGGCTCTCCCGTTGCGGAGGGCAAGCTCCGGATGCACAGGCCCAGCACCATGGCTCATGGGCCCAGCTGCTCCGCGGCATGTGGGATCTTCCCAGATCGGGGCACAAACCCGTGTCCCCTGCATCGGCAGGCGGACTCTCAACCACTGCGCCACCAGGGAAGCCCTGTGTTGCTTTTATATTTCGCAAAAATGACGGCTGACTTTTAACTCTTTGTATCCTGGTTCATCTGAAAAAAGAGTGCTTTGACCTTATTAAAGCAATCTTTTCCCTCACAAATTTAAATCAGCCTGATTTTTCTGTTGATGATTAAATGATTAATAATATTTTGGGTTTTGGAATTGCTTGGCCCATTTAAAAATATTGCAGCCTAAAAGGCAGCGTAGAAAACTTCTCAGAGTTAAAGGAATTCCCTCTACTTCCAGTCCCTTATTTCCTGGGTTGCTGTTTCCATCTTTAATGGTGGAGCGGTCCTTCTGATGGTGGCTGGTTTGTAAAACAGTTACATTTATGAAGTCTCTGAAATGGGCTTCTGTTCTCACAAAGAGGAAATGGCTCTTTGGAGAATATGGCTGATTACTTGTTCAGCAAGAGCAAAGTTTTCCATTGGCACAAAGAAGAATTTTTAGCCTGTTTTTATGAAATTGCTTTGAGTGCTTCAGTATCTAGGAAATTCCCAGGGCAATTTCAGGTAAGTTTAAGAGAAAAATCCAAGGTCCCAGAAAATGTTCACAGGAGGTGCTTTTGGAGGCACATCTGGGAGCAGAAAGTCTTCAGCAGGCAGAGTGGGAAAAAGGAAGGCGCTAGGAGTCTGCACAGCCAATTGAGAGTCAGCACTGGAACGTACCAAATCCATCGCCTCACCTTCCCCTGCTCATTTTCCCTTTCTAACAGTGAAGAGCCAAATCTGACTTGTGGGATTGCTTTCTTTTACTTTAACCTTTGCATCCTGTTGCTTTTGTTCGCTAAAAGGATTCTATACACAATTGCTGGCCTCAGGGAACCCTGCTCCTCTGCATGAATGTTAAACCAAAGTGCCTTTGTTCAAGGAAACATCCTGACCCAGTCCACCTGTGAATGGCTGCAAGAAAGAAGAAATTAACACATCCCCTCCCCGAGGCTGGCCATTCCAGGGGACATTTGCAAATCTTACGGCCTTTTTACTTTACTTCCTCATCTCATCCCCCTCTATGTTCTATAAAAGAAACTGGCCTCTTCCCTGGTGGCGCAGTGGTTGAGGGTCCGCCTGCCAATGCAGGGGACACGGGTTCGTGCCCCGGTCCGGGAAGACCCCACATGCCGCGGAGCGGCCGGGCCCGTGAGCCATGGCCTCTGAGCCTGCGTGTCCGGAGCCTGTGCTCCACAACGGGAGAGGCCACAACAGTGAGAGGCTCACGTACCAAAAAAAAAAAAAAAAAAAAAGCAACACAAAGTAAAATTGTAGTTGTAAAAGTAAAAAAGATCTGGAGCAATTATTTCCTCTCCATTAGAAGTGGATGGTAGTGGGTTTTAATATATTTTTTGAGTCACAGCTGTTTTTTAGACTCTGATGAAAATGTAAATGGTTAAAAATTCAAATCCAAAAAAAAAAAAATTCAAATCCAAGAGTTCAATGGCCTGAATTCAAATTCCTGTCCACCGTTTATTAACTTTGTACCTTAGGCAACTAATTTAACGCTTCCAAACCACAGTTTTCTGTCTATATAATAGAAATAATAATATTAACTGTTTAACAGGGCTGTTATGAGAACTAAATGCGATAACTCACCTATAATGCTTACAGCATTGCCTGACACTTCAGAAGCACTCCATAAATGCGTTCTGTGACTACAATCACATGGACTCGAGCATCCAAAAATGCAGGGATTTCTGGATTTAGACAGGGCTGGATCCAGTGGCTCAAATGATACCTTTTTGTCTCCTCTGCCTTCTCTATGTTGCCTCCATTCTCAGGCAGCCTCTTCCCATCAGCAATGTTATCTCAGAAACTTGAATGAGAATGCACGCCTCCTTAATATTCCCAGAGAGGAGTCTGGTTGCCTGTATGCTCTGCCCAACCATGAACCAACCATGGTGCCCAAGGGAAGGCAAAGCTCTGATTGGCCTGGCCTAGGTCAGCCAGGATGGGGAAAATCACCCCTACCCAAGTATGGACATGGACAGAGCGGGAGGGAGGGTGTGTTTCCCTGAGAAAAATCAGGATATCATTCCAAAGGGAAGAGTGAATGGAAACTGGACAAAGAAAACAACAAATGACCACCCATCCCAGGTTAATTGCCTTTATTTTAGGTGATTAAGCTGTCACTAGGGATAAACCTATTATTAGGGAAATTGAAGAGATTCCATAATTTTTTTCTTTTATCCATTCAATGCTTTTTTTCTTTTCTTTTTTTTTTTTCTTTTGACCGTGCCTCACTGGTGAGCAGGATTTTAGTTCCCAGACCAGGGATTGAACCCGGACCTCTGCAGTGAAAGTGCTGAGTCTTAATTACTGGACCGCCAGGGAATTCCCCATTCAATGCTTAACAGCTCTGAACATGAAGAAATTTCTTTTGTTTAACTTTGAGTCTTTAAGAGAAATTAAAACTCATTTTCTCTGAGAGTCAAGAGTCATTTCCAAAAAGAAAACTTGTTCTTACCACATTTGACTCTGGGGTGTTTGGTTTTCTGGCTCTCAATTCCTTTGTCTGTAAAAATGAAAGGGTTGGCTTGGGTGATCTCTAAAGTATCTTCTAAACATCTGTGATTTTGAAGAAAAATATCAATGATTACACAGAAAATTTGCTTGTTACCATCAATTCTATGAACCCTGGGAAAGTCTTCCTTTAATCTGGGCTGGTTCTTCAGAGTTCATCTCTAAGCAACAGATACTGGAGTGCATTGATTTAGTGGGCAGAGACTGGATCCAGAGTGCCTAGTTCAAACCCTGCTTCTGGTCATTACAGCTGTGTGACTGAGCAAATTGCATAACCTCTCTGTTGCCTTTTTTTATAGATTTAATAACAGACCCTGCCTCATAGGGCTGTGTGAGCATTACAGAATTTATACATGAAAATGTCTGACACTGTTATGTTAGTAAAGGTGTTGCCCATTACTAAGCAAGCATCACCTCTCAGAATAAAATCACCTTACCTATAGAGGAACAAGGATAAAAATTAGAGTGGACTTCTCATCACAAATCACACATGCAAGAAGAAAATGAAGTGAAATATTTAAAATGTTGAAAAGAAAAAGTCAATTATTGGTTACATAGACATACATTTTTATCAAAAATCCATGGACCTGTACCTTAAAATGATTGCATCTTATTTTGTGTAAATGATAATTCCTCCATACAGTTTTTTGCGCGCCTCTCACTGTTGTGGCCTCTCCCGTTGCGGAGCACAGGGTCCGGACCCGCAGGCTCAGTGGCCATGACTCACGCGCTCAGCCGCTCCGCGGCATGTGGGATCTTCCCGGACCGGGGCATGAACCCGCGTCCCCTGCATCGGAAGGCGGACTCTCGACCACTGCGCCACCAGGGAAGCCTCATAAAGTTGTTTAAAGTCTACCATAAGCCGGTTAGCAAGTGAGGGCCTGAGGGATTTTAAAAAAAAGAGAAGGAAGGTTGATAGGAGGGCTTAAAGTATAGTCCTTATCCCTCATGACATTAAAGGCTAAAAGAGCTAGTCATGGGATAGGGAAGAATAAGTAGTGCAGTGTTTTGAGTAGCCTAAGAAAAATATGAACCAGGGAGTTCAGAGGATATGCACTCAGCAGTTCCTGGGAAGGTCAGGGAAGGTCTCTGGAGGATGTGACGTTTGAGCTTGTTGCCATTTATACCGTTGTCTCCAGCTACCATTTTGTAACCCATGCAGCATGGCGGCCTGGGGAGTCACTGCTTTCCTGAATAGCAAACCCACTCTCTTCCATGAGGCTTCCTGCTGTGGACGGTCTTGTGAAATTTCCCTGCTGGATTCAGGCTGAGAAAAGACAACGAGGCTGAGTGCTGCTTTGTATTTTTTACTCTGCCTCATCTAGAGTTTGCAATTTCTTTCCCTTTAAATTTAGACAAAAAATGTCCAGAATAGAGTCAAATTTCAGTTGATACTATTTCACTGTGATTTCGGTTTCTTTTTCAAAAAGAACAACATTATATGCAGAAAAAATTCAGGTACCAGAAAGACCCAGAGACTTCCCTGGTGGTCCAGAAGTTAAGACTCCATGCTCCCAAAGCAGGGGCCTGGGTTCGGTCCCTGGTCAGGGAATTAGATCCCACGTGCCGCCACTAAGACCCAGTGCAACCAAATAAATAAATATGTATAAATAAATAAATAGAATCCTGGTGTGTTGCTTTATTTATTTATTCTTTAATATTTATTTATTTAGTTGGTTGCGCTGGGTCTTAGTTGAGACAGGAGGGCTCCTTAGTTGTGGCTCATGGGCTCCTTAGTGGCAGCACGTGGGCTTCTTAGTTGCGGTATGCAGACTCTTAGTTGCGGCATGCATGTGGCATCTAGTTCCCTGACCAGGGATTGAATACAGTCCACCTGCATTGGGAGCGCGGAGTCTTAACCACTGTGCCACCGGGAAGTCCCTGTGCTGCTTTTAAAAAAAGAGAGAGAGAGAGAGAGAGACCCAGAGGCCATTGTTCACTTTGTTCTAGTTTTGTGTCCAGGCTTGAAATGTGTCCTACGATTGTTGCCTACATTGCTGTTTTCTAAACGTCTGATGTGTGCTATGACTAAAAATTGGAAAATTAAACACAAAGTATTCATCTTTATTTTGGAAAACAATCTTCCTAGAAGATTGGCTCCCATCTGTCCTCTCTAGTCTTTCTTCCCATTCACCTCTCTTTGCTCATCCGAGCCCAATCCTCACAGCTCTTCCAGCCCCAGCAGGATCCACCACTTCTTATGAAAAGGTAAGGTGCTACCTTCAGAGCATCTCATAACAAGGCCCTTTCCAAGTCCTTGAAGGAGCAATAGCCTCAGGCCCTACACCATCTGGCTCTGCCCCGAGCTTATTTCATGGGACAGGAACATTCCTTAATCTGGGGATAGCTGGGGCGGTCTTTTCAGCCACACCCCACAGCAGCTCCCAGGCCTATGGGGGAGGAGTAATTAGGAACGGGCAAACCCATCCTTCTTTTCCCTCTAAGTCAACCTATTGCTGAGCACTGTACCCATTAGCTCTGAACAAACCTTAATATCTGAACACAAACTTTAACTGTTAAGCCTAACTAAGCCGATAACACTGCTACTTTTCATTTTGTGTGTTAATGGAGACACATACAGGAACTACTAAAATAATGACTCTCATTAGAGGAAGAACAAAATTAGCATTTATAGGTTCTAATTAAATGTTGCCTTCCAAATATGATGCTTTTCTGCGTTTCACTAAAAATAGTGAACTTACAAACTGGAGAAGGAAATAATAAAATGCCCAAATAATTAAAAGGAAATGGATGGAAAAGGAGCACCATTTTCTGTTTCATGGTTCTGATGCCTACAGACTATCTAAAGTGCCATGAGCCATGGGAAACCCAGACCCACTAGGGAGATAAAACAAGATAATAAATGTGAACATCCTTTAAAAAAAGGTGAAACATCTCTCTTAAATATCAGTTGCTTATTATTATCATTGCTGCTGTCGTAATAACACTAGCCCTTGGGGTTGGAGAGAGAGTCTGTATGGACCACGGAACATTAAATGCATAAAACTGAAATGGCTATCACTTTCAGTTCTTCCAGGGTTCGGAATACCAGAAGTTGTTCAAAGCCTTTAAAAATCAAAACCAAAAATACTCCCTTGTGGAATTTAAAAAAAAAAGAGCACTTGGAGCCGTAGAATTTCACCTGGACCTCGTATAGCACACTCAGACAAAAATAAGCCTTTATTTTCCTCCAAAACGCTCTGCAAAATGCCTACAACTGCTTAGTTACTACCAGAGGAAAATGTTTCCTATTTTGGTGGCCCTGCAGCTTTTCTCTCCCTAATTAGAGCCTCCATATTGTCTGGCCATCTGCTTCTGGGTTCTGCCCAAGTTGTGGTCATGGAAGGGGTATTTTATGATCTCATCCTTTTAGTGGGAGGATAAATTCTACATTAGTCTGTTCACGGCAAAAGACCTTTGGGGGAGACACATAGGCTCCCCATGGTGCTTTCCGTTTAGCAGCTAAACATTCCCCCTGGCTGCTAAGGTCATGGGGGTTCCTGTCTGAGCATCTCACAGCCAGCTAACAGGAAAATGCCATATGCAGAGCATTCTACATACTCTCAGCCACCATCCTTATGTTGTTTCTTTCTACTTGATTTGCTACTTGACAGAAACCTTTGTATTCTCCCCACGTATAGCTGCCCTCTCTTACTGAGGCAGGAGAAAGATGGGCTCCAGGCTACACATTTACAGCTGGCCTCCTGTTCACACTTCCTGGGGTAAGAAGATGGGCTCCAGGCCGGACGTTCATTACCAGCCCCCTGTTTACATTTCCTGAGGCAAGAGAGAAATGGGCTCCGGACTACATATTTATGACGGGACTCCAGTCTATATTTCGAGATCTGCACTTCGATATAAGAAACAACAACAAGAATAGGGTAGATAACCGGACATGGGACACTTTTACGACAGGGACAGAGAGGGGCTAAACCCTGTTAAAAGATCAAGAGGTCATACATTTCCCATCCTTGGGGCAAGGGAAATATTGCACATGCGCAGAAAGTCTCCTTGGGGGTCAAAAGGAGAGGGCACCACCCCATAATATGTGATGCTAAGGCTGCCCCATGGGCCTCTGGGCTGGAATCCATCTTGGAAAAAGAGTTGCACACGCATATTGAGGAGGGTCCTAGGGCAGGTCAGGTGTAGAAGAAGCCAGATAACTGTGCAAAGGTAAACAAAGACCCAGAAGAACTGCCCTGTACTTCACCATCTCTTTATTGCTCTCCCCCCTCATTAGGGAGGACGACCACACCCTTTCTCTCCGGGTGCATCTCTGCCTTGCCTCTGTCTTAACTAAATAAACTGTTTATCTGTGTGCTCTCCCACTTGTGCTGTGTCTCTAATAATAAACTTTGTACCTGTTTTTACAGTTTTTGCCTCCTTGAGAAATGCATTTTTCACTGGAGGCGAGAGCCAGGGGTTTTATGGTGGCTAGGATTCCTGGTTTTCATCCAGGCTACCCAGGTTCAGTTCCTGGGCAGGGAATTAAGATCTCGCTCCATGCCACCACTTACTGCTGCCTCTCTGAGATCATTACATTGAGTCATTTTGGCTATTAGATACAACCCTGTTTGGGCAACCACCAGCCTGGACTAACCCTTTGACCCCAGTGTCTCATTTATCCACATTCAGTCAAACACTCTGGTACATAGCTCATAAGGATAGCCTTCAACTGTGAGTTCCTCTCATCCCTGTACATGCATTTTCCTCCTCCAATCAAGAGGTGAAGTCTACTTGTCCACTACTGAATCTGGGATGGCCTTGTGGCTTGCTTTGACCGAACGGGCATGGAAGAAGTAACACTGTGCTAGTCTGGGCTTGGGCCTTCAGAGACCTAAAAGCGTTTGCTTTTGCTCTTTTATTTTTATTTATTTATTTTTTTGGTCGTACAGCTTGCGGGATCTTAGTTCCCCGACCAGGGATTGAACCCAGGTCCACAACAGTGTAAGTGCCGAGTCCTAACCACTGGACCACCAGGGAATGCCCATGATTTTGCCCTTTTAAAGCACAGCTGTCATTGAAAGAAGTCCAGTCTCTCCTACTCAAGAGAGGCCATGAAGACAGGCTCTGGAGGAGACACCGTCCTCTGAGCAGCACGGAGCTCCTCGGTTTCCTGGTTCTTATGGATTTAGTCCCAGCAAGTACCACACTGGTGCTCTGTGTAGAGCAGAGAGAAGAATCTTAGATTTGAAATCAGAAGAAATTCCTGAAGCCAAAAGAGCAAACACACTAAGCCACATTCATGCATGTTACTTGTATTTGTACAGTAGCTTTCAAACCAGCTTCTTAGATCTCTGGCCCTCATCCCATCTTGTGCTTGGCTTTTTTGCATATTGGGCTTACAAGTGAGCTAGTAAGAAAGAATTTCACAGATTTCTTTTTTTTAATTGAATGAGGGGAATTATACTATGTATTCTATTGTTTAACCAAAGATTTTATTCCATAGTGACCTTTACTGGGAAGAGTAAATGTATCACCAGGGCTGACAAAAAAAAGTAGCCAATTCAGTCTGTTTGGTCAAAGAATTGGTTAATTTGGAAAGGCAGTGCTGGTCAAATCTGTTATTTAGAATTAAGGTCCAATTGTACTCTGAATATTTTTATTTTTAAAAAGATTTTGTGAAATATTTCAAACTTATGAAATATAGAAAATAATATAATAAATACCTGCCACTCAATCTTGTCAAATCTTAACATTTGACCATACTTACCTGTTAAAAAGAAAATCACAGGCCCCAAATGATGCCACTTGTGCTAAAGCCCATGATGCCAAATCTAGGCTTAATACCTGACTTGCAGTTTTGACCTTAGCCAGAAATGTAATCTTAATCAACCAGTCTACAATTTTCTGGCCCACCCCAATGACTAATCTGTCATGTGGGCCCTCTCTAATCTCCCTGAGGAAGAAGAGGCATATCTGCATGATAAAACCCTTGCTTTTCTCTTCCCTCCCAGGAAGAAGGTGCTAACCTTCTCTTAAACAAGGTAATATATCATCCTTTTCCACTTGAAATAATCTTGCTGTGAGGGAGAATAACTGAATGTGCTGTGATAACCTCAGTCATTAAATGGGAGGACCCACAGCACTGCCTTTGTACAGCTGGCTATGCACTTATTTGTAAAAGTTGATATGCATGGAAGCTCTGGGCTTTAACTCATTAGCAGAAGAAAGGGGAGGGGGACCTTCTGTGGATCCAGGAACCACTACAAAGAAAATGAACTCTGGCTGGTGTCTGCTCCCCTGGGGAGGCCTTCTAGGGAGAAGAGGGAATAGTATAGAGTCAGAGTGCCTGCTTTCAGGTCCTGGGTCCCTAATTTACTAACTAGCTAACTCACTTACCAGTCTTGGGTGAGTTAACTGTCCTCTCTGTGCTGCAGGTTCATCCTCTATAAGATCATAATAGTATCTACCTAATAGAATAGCCGTGAAGATTAAATGAAATAATTCATATAATGCACGTAGAAAAGTTCTTGACATCCATTAAACATGCAATAAATTTTAAGTGTGGTTGATATGATCATGATCATTATCATAATTAGTTTCCGGCTAAAGGGACTTGGTCTGACCTCCTATAGAGAAAGAGGGCAAAGACAGAAATGGAGGTATCTGGTTTTTGTGAATCAACACAGCAAATCTTAAACCATTAAAAAAAAATAAATTTATGTATTTGTTTTTGGCTGTGTTACGTCTTCGTTGCTGCTCACGGGCTTTCTCTAGTTGCAGCGAGCAGGGGCTACTCTTCGTTGTGGTGCGCGGGCTTCTCATGTTGCAGAGCATGGGCTCTAGGCGCGTGGGCTTCAGTAGTTGTGGCACGCAGGCTCAGTATTTGTGGCTCACGGGCTTAGTTGCTCCGCAGCATGTGGGATCTTCCTGGACCAGGGCTCGAACCCATATCCCTGTTGACAGGCAGATTCTTAACCACTGCACCACCAGGGAAGTCCCAACACAGCAAATCTTAAAGTACTATTTAGTACTTAATAGCTGAAGTTTTCAAATTCTATAAAGAATTTTACCGGTAAGAATGTAGGCCCCAACAGTTTGAAGTAAGACTCATGATGGCTCAAGAAATTCAGCCTATTCCAGCGGAAAGTGGCCCAGGTCCCTACAGGTCCTTAGAACAGTCAGCGAGGGACTTCTACATCTCTAGGGTAGGCTAGGGTCTGTGGCCCCTGTCCAACGGAAAGAAGCTTCAGGAGAAGAGACCTTCAGCCCCTTACCCCTTAAGAATAAGGGTGTAGAGTCTCTCAGGGGGGGAAGGAGACAGGCTGGGACCTGGGACCCTCTGCTGAGTGCACCTCTCCTTGAACAACAAAATACAAAGAAATTATAAGGGACTAAAAAATAAGTGCATGAATGGCCAGTTGGGGCAAATTCTGGACAGAAGATACAAAAAGACCAAAAAACCCAACTGCCACTTTTGAAGAGCCCAGAGCAAAAGCAGGGTACTGAGCACAGCCCCTGAACTCAACACCACCAGAGGGTGGACAAAACACCTAAGCCACCCCTGTGGCCCGACCCCTGGACACACCTCTACCCTCACCCCATCTAAGGAACAAGCTTGACACCCAGCTCAGGGAACGCACAAGCAAGGGAACCTGTTGTCTGTTATCTCTCCCCGCTGCTGCTGCAGGGGCCCCAATAAAGCCTTGCCTGAAAAAAAAAATGTTTCCTGTTATTCTGAGTGTCAATTTTTCTCTAGGCACGTCTTAAAAAGCGTAACATACATTCATTCAATAAATATTGATTGAATGTCTACCATGTGACAGGCACTTTTCTAGGCATTAGGAATACAGTAGTAGAAAAGAGATACAAAATGCCTTCCCTTATGAATCTTACTTTTTTTTTTAACCACTGTGGATTCTTAACCACTGTGCCACCAGGGAAGTCCCCCAACCTAGGTATTCTCAACAGCTATAATATGGTGCTTTAAGGACTCAACGTTTCAACTCCGGCTTTAAGGTAATAATAAATGTGTAAAATTAAAACATAAAGGCTTTGATAATGTTGGATGTGCTATAAACAGAAAGGTTTTTTTTTTTTTTTTTTTTTTTTTTTTTGCGGTACACGGGCCTATCACTGTTGTGGCCTCTCCCGTTGCGGGGCACAGGCTCCGGACGCACAGGCTCAGCGGCCATGGCTCACGGGCCCAGCCGCTCCGCAGCATGTGGGATCTTTCCGGACCGGGACAGGAACCCGCATCCCCTGCATCGGCAGGCGGACTCTCAACCACTGCGCCACCAGGGAAGCCCACAGGAAGGTTTTTAAAAGAAACATTTTATTCAGTTATAACCCATATACTGAAAAGTGCATAGATCATGTTCAATGAATTTTCATAAAGGACCACACTGATGTACCTATCACCCACATAGAGAAATAGAACATAACCAGACCCCCTTCCCCCAACGCCCTCTTGTGCTCAAAGGTAAGTCTGAAAATTCAAAATAAGTATTCACTTATTGTTGTAAAGCTGAATGCTATAGTCTATTTCAGGCCCTGAATAAAATTCATTCCCATAATAATATACTCTTCCTAGAGCGATAATTCGGAAAATTTGGTCCCCAGACAAGCAGCCTCAGTATCACTGACCTGCGAACTTATCACTTGCAAATTCAAGGATCCCAAGCCAGATCTACAGAACAAAAACTCTGGGGGTGGAGGCCGGCAATTCGTGTTTTTAACAAGCCTAGGGGCTTATTTTGATGCCCCTTAAGGTTGGAGAAGCACGGGTCTAAGTCTGTTGGAAGAGTTTTGGTTCGTGATCGCACAGTAACTGTTAAGTGAATACCAGGATCTAAAGTGTTACGCTCGGAAAATAGTGACAAGTTTTAATCACCTATCTCATTTTTGAAGCACACTGAGGGTAAAATGTTTTTCCATTTTAACTAACCGTGTTGTTGTTGTAGTCAGTGTTGCATTTTAGCACGAGAATAAAGCAGTCCCCCGCTCCCCGACCTCCTGTTCTCTCTCCGCATCCAGCCAGAACTTGTCTAGTTTACCAACAAAACTGCACCCTTGGGTGGCGGGGAATTCAACATCCAGAGGCGGGAGCAGATTTCGGCCAATCAGAAGCCAGGTTCGAGCCGCTCACCCATCCCGGTGGTGTGTGATTGGTGGTTTCCCGCGGGCGGAAGAGACCCTCCGAGGCTCCGCCCCGCGCGGCGCGAGCCAATCGTCGCTCCGCGCAGGAAAAGACAGAAGCAGTGCGAGAGATGTAATATGGCGGAGAACACCGCCTCAGCGGCTCCGAGCCCGCGAGGGCTTGCGGATGGGGAGGATGCAGGTTCCCTGGAGGAGCGGATGGCGGAAACGGCGAGAGATGATCAGGAGCAGTTTGAGTGCCAGGAACTGCTCGAGTGCCAGATGCAGTTGGCCCCTGAGGAGGAGGAGGACGCGGGCCTGGTGGCTGAGGCCGAGGCGGTAGCTGCCGGCTGGATGCTCGATTTCCTCTGCCTGTCTCTTTGCCGGGCCTTCCGTGACGGCCGCTCGGACGACTTCCACCGCACCCGCGACAGCGCCGAGGGTGAGTGCGGGGCGCGCCCGGGCCGGGGGCGGGGACCGCGGCGGGCTGCCGAGGCCAGGTTTGCGGCGCTGTCCTCCAGGGGGTCGGGGATCGGGCTGCTGCGGCGCCCGAGCGGAGGGCCCCCAGCTCAGAGTTGATCGTTGGTTCCAATCCCGCATCCGCCTCCTCTCAGCTCCTCAGTTTTGCTCAGATTCATTAGAGTTGAAAGAGGGTTAAGTGAGATAAAATGAACAAAACTGCACCGAATCCAGTGTCCAGTTCCTTTTGTCGCCTGTGGCGCTTGTGTTTCTTGCTTTTTTCGGCAGAGATACTCCTGTAATGGCATTTATTTAACAAGTCACTGTGTCCTAGGCATCAGTGTTTTCTGTTACTTCGGGAGCTATCTAAACCTGGTTTAGCCCGCTGGCTCCGTATAGGCTTCAGAATAAAAGTAACTGACAATGAAATCGATCGCCTACACAAGACAGCCTGTAAGCGATGGACAGAGACCTTGACGCCTAGAGAAGGCTAGCTGGCTTTTTGAATGATAACAGAAAGATGCTCTGGTATTTATATGAGTTGGCCGTCAACTTATTGCAGCCGAACGCAACCCCAAGATACTATTTAGTAGGAAATCAAATACCTCAGAAAACCGTATTGGTACATTTCAGCTTCACGGTTATCCCGTGAGTTAGGCAAGTAATCTCAGTTTATAGAGGAGTGAACTAGTTAAAACAACCTAAAGCATTGATAGGTTAAAGGGTTGTTCCAGACGCTTGCCTTATCTTCCAATTCAAGAAGCTTTCCTCCGTGTCACAGATAACACTAGAGCCATGGTTAATTAACATTAATTAGGAAGTTAAATCCTGGAATGAAGCCAGTTCATTTAATAATTCGAATTATTATAAAGGCCTCTTTGGGGAGGAGGCTAAAATTATCTATGTGTTAATGAATTTGAATTGGAAATATCAGTATGAGCTCCTGTTTATAACATATAGAAATATCAATGCATATTATACATATATAGACACAGGTTAGGATATACTCATATATTTCCTTGTTCTGTCAGATGAAAGGGTGTAGAAGCAATGTAACCCTAGCAGCAAGGGGTACACTTAGCACTCACGTCTTGGTTTCCAATACCATTCTTCAGAGAAATGGCCTGATTCTGGGACTGGGACAGGAAATATACAAGTTGAGCCTGGAGCATCTTGTAACAGAAGGTAAAATGCTAAAAACAAAGCAAAACAAAACCCCCAAAGAAACAAAAAAATCCCACAATTATGGGAGTAGTACAAAGGGACACGGGAGCCAACCGCAAGGGCTCCCAATGGCCAAAGCTGAAATAACTCGAGCAAGAAAATACAGTTGACCCTTAAAGAAAATACAGTTGACCCTTAAAGAAAATACAGTTGACCCTTAAACAACACAGGTGTGAACTGCACCTGTCCACTTACAAGCCAATTTTTTTCTCAGTAGTAAATAAGACAGTACTATGCAATCTGTGGTTGGTTAAACTGGGAATACAGAGAGCCGACACTGGGATTTTCAACTGCTCAGAGGGTCAGCGCCCCTAACCCTGGCATTGTTCAAAGGTCAACTGTAGTGTTGGATTATAACCCAACATATAAAATAAATATCCATAAAGTTCATACTGATGTAAATAAATGGTGGAATAAATATACAAATGGAAGAAGAGACAAATCTCCGACGCAGAAGAATTCCAGGTAATTCGTGTAGCTACTCTGTCCTCAAGGAGGTGGAGCGTAACTCCCCACTCCTTAAGTGTGGGCTGCGAAGTGCACAGGATACAAAGGGGGAGAAAGTAGAGAAAGCTGACAGACACTGGCCCACCTAGGTAATCAAGGTCAGCGTCAGCAGTGATAGCTAGTAGCATGTACGCTTGATACAGTGTGATGAAAATGGAACTTTACCTCTGTGACCCTCCTCCCCAAACCCCATAACTCTAGTCTAATCATGAGAAGAATATCAGACAAATCCCAATAGAGAGGTACATTGTACAAAATACCTCAAAATTGTCAAGGTCATCAAAACCAGGGAACGTCTGAGAAACTGTTACAGCCAAGAGATGCCCAAAGAGACATGATGACTAAATGTTATGTGGTGCCCTGGTTGGGATCTTGCAGCAGAAAAAGGACATTAAGTAAACACTAAGGAAATCTGAATAAAGCATGGACTTTAGTTACTAATGTATCAATATTGGTTAATTAATGTAACATGGAATACTAATTAATGCAAGATGCTAATAACAGGGTAAACTGGGTGGAGGGTATATGGGACCTCTTTACTATCTTTCTTCACTACATTATGTATATTTAAAACCATTCTAAAAAGTAAAGTTTATTTTAAAAAAAAAAAAAAAGGACCTTGTAAGGTTCTAGCCCAAGACCCAAGGAGTAATCTAGGTCATCTCCATTATTTGAAGGTTAAAGGCACAGAAACCCAGAAAGAGTAAACTTTTTCAGGTTGCATTGCTAAAACAGATATGCAAACTGTGAACATAATATTGTCTCGGTATTCCATTTTTGACTAAAAGGACTCCCTTTTATCTCTTATAGAATTTCATTTTACTACACTTTTCAAGATTGTAAACATATACAACTCTGATGCTTCCTAGAAAATTCTTAGCTCTTTCATTCCAACTCAGAATTATTCTCCCACCTCACTTATCTCAGATAATGCCTTTTCCAGACTGATATTCCTAACCTGTCTCCACCGTGGGAAGCAGTGTAGAATTGTAATTAAGAGCATGGGCTCCATAGTAAATTGTCTGAGTTTGATTCCGGGCTCTGCTGGTTTATAGCCATAAGACTTGAAACAATGACTTGGTACCACCAGTTCCCGTGGTACTACAATCTCCTCATCTGCAAAATGGTAGTAATAACGGCATCTACCTCAAAGGGCTGTTGAGAGAAGCAGATGAACCGATATGTATAAAGCAAGGTTTCCCAGCCTCAGCCTGTGGACATTTTGCACCACGTGATTCTTTATTCTGTGTATGCGTGAGGGTGGAGGGGGAATGAGGTGGAGGTTCTCCCGTGCATTGTAGGATCCTTGACCTCAGCCACTAGGTGCCAGTAGCACCACTCCCACTCGTGACAATCAAAATTAGCTCCAGGGGCTTCTCTGGTGGCGCAGTGGTTGGGAGTCCGCCTGCCGATTCAGGGGCACGGGTTCGTGCCCCGGTCCGGGAAGATCCCACATGCCGCGGAGCGGCTGGGCCCGTGAGCCATGGCCGCGGAGCCTGCGCGTGCGGAGCCTGTGCTCCGCAACAGGAGAGGCCACAACGGTGAGAGGCCCGCGTACCGCAAAAAAAAAAAAAAAAAAAAAAAAAATTGTCTCCAGACATTGCCAAATGTCTCCTAGGGGACAAAATCACCCCTAGTTGAGAACCACTGCTAAGTGCTTAGAGTAGTGCCTGGTATTATAGTTAAGTGCTTAAATATAGTTGTTACTGTTGCTGGTCATTAGATCCTCCCTAATGTAGTGTTTGGTTGCAGGTGAGGAAAAAGCAGATAGCCAGGTTCAACCAGGGTAGGTTTTCATTGTTTTTGTTTTGTTTTATGCCTAACAGGTACAAAGAGCAGAAGGGCAGTGGTATGTAGGGTATCTGTAGTTATTGCATACATAGACTAAATATGGAGGGAAGTGAAGACACAAAGGATCTGACTTTCTTCCCTAGAATAGGTCTTCTGTTTTGCTCCTATACCATACTTACCCTTTATGACACATTAAAATTTGAATTAGTCTTTTGCATAATTTTTTGTTTAATTCCTGCCTTCTGAGACTAAAACCTTCTGAGGAGCAGGGACTGGCTATCTTATTATTCAGACATCAGTCCCTACCACTGGCCAGCAGTAGATGTTCAGTCCATGTTGAATAAGTTGTGTTTAAATTTTATATAAATGTTGTGCTCTTTTTGAATCCTATTTAATTATATTATGACTATATTTGGTCCAGATAATCTCTGGTGTAGCATAAGGTTATGGCATATTAAAATTGAGGAAATAAATACAAATAAATGTATTTGCTTGTTTCATCTGCTTAGCAGCTGCAGGACTTTTTTTTGTTTGCTGGTTAATTTAATCTTTGTCTTTTATTGCTACATGGTAAATTCAGTGAAAACCAGGATTATGGTTTACTCAGTGTTGTATATACTTACTACCTAGCATAACATCTGGGTGGGTGTTCAAATATTGGGGAGATTAACATTAATAAATGTTTTTAAAATAAAGCTTCGTAAACTGAACAGACTCTCGCTTAACTGAAACCTTGACAGAAATAATATATTTCCTATAATATTAGGCATTTTAAGGTATAAAGTAAGATTCTAGGTAATGATTTGACACATTTTACAGTTTGGATCTAAATCTCCCTTTTCATTTAGTTTAGACTGCTACCTGTGAAAGTACGTAGTTTTCAAGATTTATTATTCTGCCTGTGAAACATCAGTTTTATTTTGAAGGAAAAGTCTTCATTGTTATTCTTTTTTGTTCTGATTTCCTAAAAATTGTCTATAAATAAAGCGTACACTCTAAATTTATGATAATCTTTGGGTGATATTTGTAACTTATTTCTCCGCAAACCACGCAGAGGCACTGATGGGTCAAGTTTGGAGTTTTGTTTTGATGTTTTAATAAGATTCACTTTCTTCACTTTCAGCTATTATTCATGGATTGTCCAGTCTAACAGCTTATCAACTGAGAACTATATACATATGTCAATTTTTGACAAGAATTGCAGCTGGAAAAACCCTTGGTAAATATGTTTTTATCTTATATTGGACATATTTCAATCTATGTCTAAAGGGGAGACAATGAGAAGAAACAGATGGGAGTAGTCCTTTGTTTTTGAGAGTTTGCTCACGTGTATTTGGCATGTACATCTGTACACAGACATATTTAAAGCTAGTAAAGGAAATATAATCCCTATCTTCTAGAGTGATGGTTCTCAAATTTTAGCTTGCTTCCGAATTATTAAGAGAACTTGTTAAGGAACAGAATGGTGAGTCCCCTTCTCCATCATGAGTTTCTGATTCAGTAGGGTGAGTGAGGGGCCCTGGAGTTTACATTTCTATTAAGTTCCCAGGTGATTCTCATGTTGCTGTTGGGGGACCATGCTCCGTGTACTCTTGTCTTTTTTTTTTTGCGGTACGCGGGCCTCTCACTGTTGTGGCCTCTCCTGTTGCGGAGCACAGGCTCTGGACGTGCAGGCTCAGCGGCCATGGCTCACGGGCCCAGCCGCTCCGCGGCATGTGGGATCTTCCCAGACCGGGGCAGGAACCCGTGTCCCCTGCATTGGCAGGCGGACTCCCAACCACTGCGCCACCAGGGAAGCCCATGTGTACTCTGTCTTAAAGATGTCACTGAATGGGGCTATGGTAACTTTGTGGTGACTCCTATTGCTATCATGCATACTCTTTTTCTAACTGGCAACAATGATATTTGAAACCTCTTATTTGAGCTTGATTTTAGCACTTACTTAATAAGGGAAAATGATTTTATAACTATAATTCTCTCTCTCCCTTGTCCTCATAGTTTATTTATTTTTATTTTTTAAAGCATGGATCATTCTTTTTTTTTTTCTTTTTAACTTTATTTATTTATTTATTTATGTCTGTGTTGGGTCTTCATTTCTGTGCCAGGGCTTTCTCTAGTTGCGGCAAGTGGGGGCCACTCTTCATCGCGGTGCGCGGGCCTCTCACTATCGTGGCCTCTCTTGTTGTGGAGCACAGGCTCCAGACGCGCAGGCTCTGTAATTGTGGCTCACGGGCCTAGTTGCTCCGCGGCATGTGGGATCTTCCCAGACGGGGGCTCGAACCCGTGTCCCCTGCATTGGCAGGCAGATTCTCAACCACTGCGCCACCAGGGAAGGCCCTCATAGTTTATTTTAGGTTGTAATGGCCAGGCCGGGTTCAGTTTATCAGTAATGGCTAATATTTACAGCATGGTTATTTAAAGGACCTTTTTGGTTTTTTTTTTAACATCTTTATTGGAGTATAATTGTTTTACAATGGTGTATTAGTTTCTGCTTTATAACAAAGTGAATCAGTTGTACATATACCTATGTTCCCATATCTCTTCCCTCTTGCGTCTCCCTCCCTCCCACCCTCCCTATCCCACCCCTCTAGGTGGTCACAAAGCACCGAGCTGATCTCCCTGTGCTATACGGCTGCTTCCCAATAGCTAGCTGTTTTACATTTGGTAGTGTATATATGTCCATGCCACTGTCTCACTTTGTCACAGCTTACCCTTCCCCCTCCCCATAACCTCAAGTCCCTTCTCTAGCAGGTATGTGTCTTTATTCCTGTCTTACCCCTAGGTTCTTCATGACATTTTTTTTTCTTAAATTCCATATATATGTGTTAGCATACGGTATTTGTCTTTCTCTTTCTGACTTCACTCTGTATGACAGACCCTAGGTCCATCCACCTCATTACAGATAGCTCAATTTCGTTTCTTTTTATGGCTGAGTAATATTCCATTGTATATATGTGCCACATCTTCTTTATCCATTCATCTGATGATGGACACTTAGGTTGTTTCCGTCTCCTGGCTATTGTAAATAGAGCTGCGATGAACATTTTGGTACATGACTCTTTTTGAATTATGGTTTTCTCAGGGTATATGCCCAGTAGTGGGATTGCCAGGTCATATGGTAGTTCTATTTGTAGTTTTTAAGGAACCTCCATACTGTTCTCCATAGTGGCTGTACCAATTCACATTCCCACCAGCAGTGCAAGAGTGTTCCCTTTTCTCCACACCCTCTCCAGCATTTATTGTTTCTGGATTTTTTGCTGATGGCCATTCTGACTGGTGTGAGATGATATCTCATTGTAGTTTTGATTTGCATTTCTCTAATGATTAATGATGTTGAGCATTCTTTCATGTGTTTGTTGGCAGTCTGTATATCTTCTTTGGAGAAATGTCTGTTTAGGTCTTCTGCCCAGTTTTGGATTGGGTTGTTTGTTTTTTTGTTATTGAGCTGCATGAGCTGCTTATAAATTTTGGAGATTAATCCTTTGTCAATTGTTTCATTTGCAAATATTTTCTCCCATTCTGAGGGTTGTCTTTTGGTCTTGTTTATGGTTTCCTTTGCTGTGTAAAAGCTTTGAAGTTTCAGTAGGTCCCATTTGTTTATTTTTGTTTTTATTTCCATTTCTCTAGGAGGTGGGTCAAAAAGGATCTTGCTGTGATTTATGTCATAGAGTGTTCTGCCTATGTTTTCCTCTAAGAGTTTGATAGTTTCTGGCCTTACATTTAGGTCTTTAATCCATTTTGAGCTTATTTTTGTGTATGGTGTTAGGGAGTGATCTCATCTCATACTTTTACATGTACCTGTCCAGTTTTCCCAGCACCACTTATTGAAGAGGCTGTCCTTTCTCCACTGTACATTCCTGCCTCCTTTATCAAAGATAAGGTGACCATATGTGTGTGGGTTTATCTCTGGGCTTTCTATCCTGTTCCATTGATCTGTCTTTCTGTTTTTGTGCCAGTACCATACTGTCTTGATTACTGTAGCTTTGTAGTATAGTCTGAAGTCAGGGAGCCTGATTCCTCCGCTCCGTTTTTCGTTCTCAAGATTGCTTTGGCTATTCGGGGTCTTTTGTGTTTCCATACAAATTGTGAAATTTTTTGTTCTAGTTCTGTGAAAAATGCCAGTGGTAGTTTGATAGGGATTGCATTGAATCTGTAGATTGCTTTGGGTAGTAGAGTCATTTTCACAATATTGATTCTTCCAATCCAAGAACATGGTATATCTCTCCATCTATTTGTATCATCTTTAATTTCTTTCATCAGTGTCTTATAATTTTCTGCATACAGGTCTTTTGTCTCCTTAGGTAGGTTTATTTCTAGATATTTTATTCTTTTTGCTGCAGTGGTAAATGGGAGTGTTTTCTTGATTTCACTTTCAGATTTTTCATCATTAGTGTATAGGAATGCGAGAGATTTCTGTGCATTAATTTTGTATCCTGCTACTTTACCAAATTCATTGATTAGCTCTAGTAGTTTTCTGGTAGCACCTTTAGGATTCTCTATGTATAGTATCATGTCATCTGCAAACAGTGACAGCTTTACTTCTTCTTTTCTGATTTGGATTCCTTTTATTTCCTTTTCTTCTCTGATTGCTGTGGCTAAAACTTCCAAAACTATGTTGAATAAGAGTGGTGAGAGTGGGCAACCTTGTCTTGTTCCTGATCTTAGTGGGAATGCTTTCAGTTTTTCACCATTGAGGACGATGTTGGCTGTGGGTTTGTCATATATGGCCTTTATTATGTTGAGGAAAGTTCCCTCTATGCCTGCTTTCTGCAGGGTTTTTATCATAAATGGTGTTGAATTTTGTCTAAATTTTTCTCTGCATCTTTTGAGATGATCATATGGTTTTTCTCCTTCGGTTTGTTAATATGGTGTATCACGTTGATTGATTTGCGTATATTGAGAATCCTTGCATTCCTGGAATAAACCCCACTTGATCATGGTGTGTGATGATCCTTTTAATGTGCTGTTGGATTCTGTTTGCTAGTATTTTGTTGAGGATTTTTGCATCTATGTTCATCAGTGATATTGGCCTGTAGTTTTCTTTCTTTGTGCTGTCCTTGTCTGGTTTTGGTATCAGGGTGATGGTGGCCTCGTAGAATGAGTTTGGGGGTGTTCCTCCCCCTGCTATATTTTGGAAGTGTTTGAGAAGGATAGGTGTTAGCTTTTCTCTAAATGTTTGATAGAATTCGCCTGTGAAGCCATCTGGTCCTGGGCTTTTGTTTGTTGGAAGATTTTTAATCACAGTTTCAATTTCAGTGCTTGTGATTGGTCTGTTCATATTTTCTATTTCTTCCTTATTCAGTCTTGGCACCTTGTGCATTTCTAAGAATTTGTCCATTTCTTCCAGGTTGTAAAGGACCTTTTGATGCAAATAATTCCATATTTATATTGGGTTTTACAATTTACAAAATGCTTTCCTGACAGTCTCCAGTGGTGGGCCGTAATCGCATGGAACTGTTCACTTATAAACAGACTGGGTGGCAGGAATTCCCACCCAATTAGGACCGCTCTGGGAGCCCACACGCATCCAGCTCTGGCTCATGTGGTGTGCTGTGTTGTGGGGGTGAGTTGGACCCGGACAGTCAGTGGATTAGGGCTAGAGACAAAGCAGACGTGCGGAAGACGGTAGGTAGGTAGGCTGGCTGGCCTGGTGGCAGAGGAAGAAAATGGGCCGATGTAGACCATAAGCTAACATGGTTCACAGAGCTGTCTGGTAAATTAAATGTGACAGAATGTTCTAGAAGTGCCTGGCTGGGCTTCACATATAGCAGTTGTTCATTATATTCTTATTTTCCCTTCCAACAACTTTTTCTCTCAAAACAAGGGTGCAAAAAAAATCCCCGTTTTGTGTGTGACCCCATGGTTTAATCTTGAAATTCACCAGGGTGCATCTTAGATATAATAGGCTGTGGTCAGTGATCAAGAATCACTATATTTCAAGAGAGGCAGCATTTAAAACTTAATTTTAGTTTATGTATTGGATTTTCAACTACACGTGACCCTGAATTTCAAATGGAGATGTTTGTGTGTAATTTGCTAAGTAGTTACCAGCCACTGTGAGTCTTTGATAAGAATAAGCTGATAAATTCTATTTTAAGAAAGTTTAACAGTAGTACAAATATTATGTCATTAAATATTCACATAGTATTTATTTACAGCATTTTTTGTTTTGTTTTGTTTTGTTTGTGGTATGCGGGCCTCTCACTGTTGTGGCCTCTCCCGTTGCGAGCACAGGCTCCGGACGCGCAGGCTCAGTGGCCATGGCTCATGGGCCCAGCCGCTCTGCGGCACGTGGGATCTTCCCGGACTGGGGCGCGAACCCGTGTCCCCTGCATCGGCAGGCGGACTCTCAACCACTGCGCCACCAGGGAAGCCCATATTTATAGCATTTTATAGGTGAGGAAACTGAGGCTTAGAAAGGCAAAATAACTTTTTCAACACCACACAGGTAGTACATGATAGAGTCTGTAATAAACTCCAAAGTTTTAAAAACCACTATACAATATCGCAACAGATGGTATATGGTGATGAGAAAGAGGAAGGAGTAAAACGGTTACTCCTTATATTTTTTTTTGTTTTTTTTAAATAAATTTATTTATTTATTTTGGCTGCGTTGGGTCTTCGTTGCTGTGCGCGGGCTTTCTCTAGTTGCGGCGAGCGGGGGCTACTCTTCGTTGTGGCGTGTGGGCTTCTCATTGCAGGGCTCGGGCTCTAGGCGCGTGGGCTTCAGTAGTGTGGCACGTAGGCTCAGTAGTTGTGGCGCGTGGACTCAGTAGTTGTGGCTTGCAGGCTCTAGAGCACAGGCTCAGTAGTTGTGCACAGGCTTAGTTGCTCCGTGGCATGTGGGATCTTCCCAGATCAGGGCTTGAACCCGTGTCCCCTGCGTTGGCAGGCTGATTCTTAACCACTGCTGCGCCACCAGGGAAGTCACTCCTTAGGTTTTTAAGCTTTGGTGATTGGAGTAATGTTGATAGAGAGATAAGTTCTTGATTGATCCTGTTTCAAATATCTACAAAATATATAACAAGGATTTAAAGTAGTATATGCGAAAATCAGATTTTACAATAAACTAATTTCATGCTCTATCTCAATGAAGTGTGTTATACTGCAGTTAGACTTACAAACCATTTAAGAATTCTGTTATTGTGACACCTTATATAAAATATAATTTATTTCAGGTCTTAAAATCAGTATTTTAGTAGAGAAAATCTTCAGATGTTTTGTGAACTCATATATAGCCTTTTCTGTTTTTTATTTTTTTAAGTTGATTTTAATGAGGAAATTAACTTGAAAAATCTTCCCTAAACTGGTATATACGAGAGCACTGCCTGGCACATAGTATACACTCAGTCAATGTTTAAAGAAATGAATTTATAAAAAAATTAACAAAGTAAACTTCTTCATGGCTTTCTAAGTTACTTATTTTTATTTTGGTTTTAAAAGATGCACAGTTTGAAAGTGATGAACAAATTACACCCTTGGAATCAGCCCTGATGATTTGGGCGTCAATTGAAAAGGAACATGACAAGCTTCATGAAGAAATACAGAATTTAATTAAAATTCAGGTATGAGTGTTACTTTGTGTTTATTATTATTATTTTGCTAGAAAATAAAAACAACATCTAAAGAAACTAAGAGCCACCTAATAGAAGTTGGATGGTAAACCTGTAGTAAAATATAATATAATCATTCTCTTTAGAAGTTTGATCTATGATTTATTGTCTTGACATGAGGACTAAGAGTTGGGACTTAATGTTTTCTACCTAAGTGCATATTGCCCCCACGTTGGAAAATATGCCAAATCTATTGAAAGATTACTAAACAACTTTCAAAAGCCAGTGGTTTATGCTCTCCCATTTAAAGATTACCTTTTATTTTTATTTTTTTTAAATATTTTTTTTGCCCACACCACATGGCATGCGGGATCTTAGTTCCCTGACCAGGGATTGAACCCACTCCCCCTGCAGTGGACACGCAGAGTCTTAACCACTGGACCACTAGAGAAGTCCCTAAAGATTATCAAATAATAAGAAATGAATGGGTTTTTGCGATTAAGAGAATGTAAAATTTTAACTACGTAGAGAAAATTTTAGTAGGAGTAGCCTATTAAAGAGTGAGAAACCAAAGAAAGTCATTCAAAGATATAATAGCAGGGAAAATGTTTTGTTTACAGGCAAAGTATGTACTCAGGAATTTCATAGTTAAATAAACTTTTCCTAGTTTTTAAAAAAATTTTCATGGTTGGGTAGGAGAAAATCCAGGTGGTGTCCCACCTTTTCAGGAATTAATTATTGACGGTGTGGTGACTGTCAATTAGAATTAAGACCTGAAGAGAATCGGCAGAAAAATGACTGCTGCTTTTAAGAATTTCAACCCAGGGCAAAGGGATTTGTCATGTTATCCCAATCTTTTGGAGTTCTAGGGGAAGCAGGCCTTTGCTAAATATACCAGTAAAGTTGAATGGGTTACATAAAATACATAGCAAACGTGTAATAATACATTGCTTACTGTTTGCCAGATACTGTTCTATGCACTTTTATATATAACTCTTTAATCCTCACAACTGCCCTGTGAAATAGGTACTATTATTTTCACCATTTTACATTGGTGTAAAGAAATGGAGGCACCAAGAGGTTAAATAGCTTTCCCAAGTTTACAAACCTACCCAGATGGTAATGGTGGTCCTATATCTTACCACATGTGGTATCAAAAAAGGCCAGTTTATAAAATGATTATTCAAAAGCATCTGGCTTCCTGAGTTTCTATTAGAGATTTTCCTGGGGTCCTAAGTAGCAACTTTTATATATCCTAATCATCACAAACACCATCCATCTACCCCTTCTCTCTCTTCCCTTTTGCTCAAAATGACTGTTTAGGTGGGTCCTCAATATATATAATGTAGCTCCTGACTTATTTATTAATTCTTGCCTTTAATATCATTTATCAAATCAAAATTATTAAGCTACATAAGAATATTTTAAATGAAGTAGTTTAGACTTACCTGAGTTATTTCAATATTAAACAACAATTAGATATTTTAAAAAGCAGTCTAAGGTTTGTATTTGTCATCCTGTCTTTTAGGCTATAGCTGTTTGCATGGAAAATGGAAATTTTAAGGAAGCAGAAGAAGTCTTTGAAAGAATATTTGGTGACCCAAATTCTTATACGGTAATTATTTAAATTAGAATCAGAAGTTTGGAGCCGTTTATATGAAATAAGGAAAATTGAAAGAACATTGGAGGAGAAAAGAAACGTTTTCTCTTTTAAACAGTATAGTCCAACAGAAATATAATGCCAGTCCCGTATGTGATTTTAAATTTTCTAGTAGCCTGGCTTCCCTGGTGGTGCAGTGGTTGAGAGTCCGCCTGCCGATGCAGGGGATGCGGGTTCGTGCCCCAGTCCGGGAAGATCCCACATGCCGCGGAGCGGCTGGGTCCGTGAGCCATGGCTGCTGAGCCTGCGCGTCCAGAGCCTGTGCTCCGCAACGGGAGAGGCCACAACAGTGAGAGGCCCGCGTACCGCAAAAAAAAAAAAAAAAAAAATTTCTAGTAGCCACATTAAAAAAGAAACAAGTGAAACTAATTTTAGTAACACTTTATTTTAACCCAGTATATCCAAAAACGTTATTCTTTTTAACAATCAATGTAAAAAGTATTGGTGAGATATTTTGCACTCCCTTTTTTGTACCGTCAGCCCTCTGTATCCTGGGTTCCATATCTGGGGATTCAACCAACTGCAGATTGAAAATATTAAGGGGGAAAAAATTCCAGAAAGTTTCAAAAAGCAAAACTTGAATTTGTCACACACTGGCAACTGTTTACATAGCATTTACATTGTATTAGGTATTATAGGTTATCTAGATATGATTTAAAGTATATGTGAGGAAATGTGTAGGTTATATGCAAATACTACACCATTTTATATAAGGGACTTGAGCATCCTTGGATTTTGGTACCCGAGGGGAGTCCTGGAGCCAATCCCATGTGGATACCAAGGTACAACTGTATAAGTCTTTGAAATCTAGGGTGTATTTTATACTTAAGGCAAAATTCAGGCTTACGCCTTTCAAGGGCTGAGTAGCCTTGTGTGGCTAGTGGCTACCATATTGAGCAGTGCAGGTGTAGGGAAATGCATTATAGCTTGCTTATTTTTCTGGAGGTTTCTTATGTTATCACTAGTTTTTGTGTGTATGTGTAATGTTAAGGTCAATAGAAGTTAATTTTTCAGTATTAAAAACAAAGTTATGAGAGCAAATTAAGCTTATTCAAAGAAATGTAGTTTTATACAGTTTTTAGTGAACTCTTTATTGAACAATAGCATACCTTTAGTAGAGTCCATGTATCATAAGTGTATAAGTAGGTGTATTTTCACAAAAGGAACACACTTGTGTGGTGACCTCCTAGATCAAGAAACAGAACATCACCAGCACCCTCCAGGCACCATCCCAACCACCTTCTCAAGGGTAACCGCTATCCTGACTTGTAACATCCAAGATTAGTCTTTCTTATTTCTGAACTTTATATAACGGAATCATATAGCAAGTTTATATTTGTAAGAGAGATACATGGTGTTGCTTATAACAATCGTTTTGTTCATTCTCATTGCTTCACTGTAGGAATATACTACAATTTATCCATTCTACTGTGGATGGACATTTGAGTTATTTCCGTATTTTGTCCATTACATTCCTTTACATGTCTTTTGTAGAAAAAATATATGTGTTTCTATTGGGTATATACTTAGGAATAGAATTGGTGAGTTGTAGGATATGCACATACTCAGTTTTAGTAGATACTGCCAGAATTTTCCAAAGTAGTTGTTATCAATTCCTGCAGTAGTGTGGGAGAGTTCCAGTTGCTTCACAGACCTTATATGTGGTTTTCGTTATAGTCATTCAGGCAAATATGTAGTGCTATCGCATTGGGTTTTAATTTCTGTTTCTTTGATGATTAATGAAGTTGAGTACCTTTTCACATGGTGGTTTGGGGGAGAGGGAATCACCTTAATTCACTGAAGGACTGAGCCTTTAGTAAGGCTTATTCTATCTCTAATTTGCCCCTGTTCCTACGGTGTAACCCTCCTGAGATTTCAGCTGGAAGCCTGGTATGTTTATTGGGTTCCCTGCCCTTACTTTTTTGCCTTAGTACTGTGAGACTACTGAAAATTCCACTCTACTTGTACATCACAGAAGAGGAAACATTATGGCCAGTAAGCCTAAGAGAGAAAGTGTTAACCTCACTAATATTCGTAATCAGGTTAATACCAAGTAATATATTGAAATAGCATTTCCTATACTTCTGATTGGCAATGATTAAAAATGTCTTAGGGCTTCCCTGGTGGCGCAGTGGTTGAGAGTCTGCCTGCCAATGCAGGGGACACGGGTTCAAGCCCCGGTCCGGGAAGATCCCACATGCCGCGGAGCGGCTGGGCCCGTGAGCCATGGCCGCTGAGCCTGCGTGTCCGGAGACTGTGCTCCACAACGGGAGAGGCCACAACAGTGAGAGGCCCGAGTACAGGAAAAAAAAAAAAAAAAAATGTCTTAGCATACCAACAGTTGGCTCAAAATGTGGAGAAATGATAAAAGTGCCATACCTTCCTCTCAGAAGGGTAAATTGGTACTTAAGTTTTGGAGAGCATTTTAACAAAATCAGTAAGCATGCATTCCAGCAATTCCACTTCTAGATAAATACCCTAGAGTAACTGTTTTTACTTTCACTGCATACTTTTAAAACCATGAAGCTTTATTAAAAAAATAAAAACTGAAAAAAGAAAACTAGGCTGTACTGTGACAATTGTTCTGGGATAGAGCTTGAGAAGTGGAATTTTTTTAAAGCTTTATAGCCTTATTGTGCAACCAGCATTGAAAGAACTGTTGTCTAAGAAAAACTTGTACTGTGCCCAAGAAGACATGTAGGAAAATGTTTAATAGCATTGTGGTAATAGAAAATAGCCTACATGCTTTCAACAGGCTGGAGGGAAAGGTGAATAAATGGTATATATTTTTTAAATTTTACTTTTATTTATTTATTTATTTTTGACTGCTTTGGGTCTTCATTGCTGTGCACAGGCTCTCTCCAGTTGCGGCGATGGGGGGGGGCACTCTTTGTCACGGTGCGCGGGCTTCTCATTGAGGTGGCTTCTCCTGTTGCGGATCACGGGCTCTAGGCGTGTGGGCTTCAGTAGTTGTGGCACACGGGCTCAGCTGTTGTGGCTCGCGGGCTCTGGAGCGCAGGCTCAGTAGCGCACGGACTTAGTGGCTCCGCGGCACGTGGGATCTTCCCGGACCAGGGTTTGAACCCGTCTGCCCTGGACTGACAGGCGGATTTTTAACCACTGTGCCACCAGGGAAGCCCCAAATGGTTTTTTTTTGTTTTTGTTTTTGTTTTTTTTTGCGGTACGGGGACCTCTCACCGTTGTGGCCTCTCCCGTTGCGGAACACAGGCTCCGGTGGCGCAGGCTCAGTGGCCATGGCTCACGGGCCGAGCCGCTCCGCGGCATGTGGGATCTTCCCGGACCGGGGCACGAACGCGTGTCCCCTGCATCGGCAGGCGAACTCTCAACCACTGCGCCACCAGGGAAGCCCGAAACTTTCTATATTTTGCTCAACTCTCTGACATCCATGTTGATTTGATATTTATAGAATTACTAGTTACTTTCACTGTTGTACAGTATTCCATTGATCAAAAATACCATTTAGGGCTTTTATCAAAAATACCATTTAGGGCTTTACACCATTGGTATAAAGTTAAAACCATGGTAAACAATGCTATATATATTGTTTATGGATGCATACATATGTAGTGCAAGTGTAAAGGAATGCGTGGATGCGCTGAAGTTCTAAATTCGGGATAATGGTTACCTTGAGAAGAGGAAGACCAGGGTGGGGGAGGGTGCCATCAGATTATGGTAGTAAATAAGGCTTCTATTATACAGATAATTATTTATTTCTTAAACTTGGTAATGGATATTTAGGCTCATAAGGTTTTTTAATCCTTTTGCATATGTGTAAAATATTAAATTTTTTTAAGTCAAAAAATATATTGGTGGGCATTTAAAACGGGAGCATTTTTAAAACCTCTTGAGTTTTTGTTTATAAAGTGATTTTTTTCAATTAAATAATATGACAAAATTTCTAGTATTTTATTTGTGCTTTATGTGCTAGTAAGTTTCTTCTGTTTTCTTTAGCCTTTAAAAAGGAAATTGCTTATGATAATCTCTCAGAAAGATACATTCCATTCCATTTTTCAACACTTCAGCTACAACCACATGATGGAGAAAATTAAGAGTTACGTGAATTATGTGCTAAATGAAAAATCGTCAACCTTTCTAATGAAGGTATGCATATTTCAGAGAGATTCTAAACAGACTTAAGAGTAATTGTTACAATAAAGGAGAATACTTGAAATAGAAATTCTTCAAAACTAATGAGAATTTTATTTAGTGATTTTTGTAGAAGAATGTGGTGAAATGTTATAATTAGTGGACTAAAGGGTTTATTGGTTATCTTTGTAGTATTTTTACAACTTTTCAAAGTAAAAGTTGGGGAAATTTTTCAAAATAGAAAGTTGAGGGGAAAGTTATCAAAATGAATTAAGAAATGTGAAAATAAATAGTTTAATTAAATTTAAATGAAATTTTTAGCATATTTTTGGGAAAAGTCAAATTGGACTGAAGAAGGGTCATTAAAATTTTTCTTTTTACATTTTATCCTGTGTTAGCCTCAAAAAGTTTTAATATGTTATACGAGAGCATTAATTTGAGATAGTTTTATTTTAAAATATATAGAATCTTTAAAAAATTTTTTTAAAGTAATCTTTTATCTTAACACTGACTAGAGAGCATTGTCTGTATCAAGTACCTTTGCAAGGAAAGCCCTTCTCCATAATTCTTATTAACCAAGCAGGTTGCTGATGGTGATATCATAGTTACTGAGGAAAATAACAATGCACTGCCCTTTATTGACCTGTGACAAGACACTTGGGTTATGACTGTCAAAGAACAAGAAGGCTTAATTAAATGTTACTTGTTTTAAATGTCTTAATGCATCCCTTCGTATCCTGCAACCCCCTTTTTAAGGCAGCAGCAAAAGTAGCGGAAAGTAAAAGAGCAAGAACAGCAGCTTCTCAAGATAAACCTAATAGTAATGATATTGAATTGGAAACGGAAGCTAATTTGGATATAGGAGAAAGGTTTGTAAATTCCTTAGTATATTTTTTGTCTTATGAATGTAATATCTATGTAAAAGTGATGCTAGCGAACCATTGTTAATAAAAATGATTATCGAGTAGTGGGTATATTGCGTTACTGATGGCTAACATTTGGATGTTTGGGAGTGCTGTAGAGTTAGGGCTTACGCATATTCTGTTACATATGCTAAGCAAAAGTAGAGAGAAAATAGCACTGTGTAGCTAGTGTGAGTGACATCATTTATCATTCTCAGGGAACGTGAACTCTAGAGCAGTGTTGAGGTTGAAAGCCTGAGTCATCTGTGCCCCTTAGTTCTCAAATCCTACATGCCCTCATGTGACTGTGGTACTGAGGGTTATTCTAATATGTTAAAAGATTGTTCATCTTCTCTAAGGGTAGGCTAACTGCTTCATCTGGTGCGCAAGTGCAGAAACAGTGATTTGCTCCAGCGCGGGAGGGAAACAAGCCTGTGTCAGTCCTACAAGTTGAGAGACAAGAGTTCAGTTTCTAAAATTATTTCTTCTTTAGGGATTTTCAAGGGTAATTTTTATAGAATTGGCTTTTACCTTTTGCTTTAGAAACTAACCCTACTGAAGAAGATAAACTCTACCATTATAATGATCTTTTCTACTGAACCTGTGGTCCATTCCTCCTCTTCATCTACCCTTAAACCAAGGCCAAATAGTCAAATCCTTCTGGTCTCTGGATGGATGTATTTGGCAGTGGATGTAATATTACTCTTTTCTTGGGATCATGACGTAAGCGCTGTAAGTCCCCATCTTAACTACTTATTGAGAGGTGGGGATTGGAGTCTGAGTTGGATGGACATGGTATTGGTCACACTTCAGGACTGAGCTCAGTCTTACAGTTCTTTTTGTCCCTGCCTATCAGAGCATGATCTGTTCCTCACTGCTTCATCTCCCCAAGGGCTCTATTGCAGTCTTATTGCTCATTGGGTTTTTCCTAAGACCCATTTTGAGAAGTAGGGATTTCATTTTTATTGGCTCAGTTATTTCATTTCGTTTAGGAAATCAAAGTTTAGTAGTACCAAGACCCAATGCATTCTATGGCCCAGGCTTCCTGCCTACTGTAATACTGCCTTAAAGTAAAGTAAGATTAGAACTTACCGTGATTCTTGCATATAATGAACGTGTTTCCTATGTATTCTCCTAATGTAGTACTACCCACTTATTTCAAATGCCCTCCTAGACACAAACACAGTTCAGTGTGTAAAACAGAGCTCTGGATGTTCTCATCTGTCTCTCTACCCTAACTCTCCTCCTTTACCTCACACATCCAGTTGGTTATCTCCCCAAGTGTTACGAATTCCATATCAGAAATGCCTCTCTAATCCATTCTAGCCATTTATATCCTAGGTTATTACTTAGCTTTGTGCCACACAAATCCATTCTTGATGTGACTTCCAGGGTTACCTTCCCATAAAAATAAATCTGTTTAACTCACTTCCCAGCTTAATGACCTCTGTTGGCTTTCTGTTTCCTACTTGATGAATTAGATTTTGGTTTTTTTTTTTTTTTTGTTTTGTTTTTGCGATACGCAGGCCTCTCACTGTTGCAGCCTCTCCCGTTGCGGAGCACAGGCTCCGGACGCGCAGGCTCAGCGGCCATGGCTCACGAGCCCAGCCGCTCCACGGCATGTGGGATCTTCCCAGACCAGGGCACAAACCCGTGTTCCCTGCATTGACAGGCGGACTCTCAACCACTGCACCACCAGGGAAGCCTGATGAATTAGATTTTATTGCATGGCTTTCAAAGCCGTATATAGCCCCTTTCTGGGTGGTTTTTTTTTTTTCCCCTCATATATACCTTGTCCCTAAGCATTAACCCCTCCCTGCCCACATCCATGGCACTTTCTAGCTATACAACTTGATCTTCAAATATTACAAGTTCTTTCATGCCTTGACTCTTGCTTCAGTTTTGGATTTCCTTCTTTCTCTTCAAGGTAAGCTCTTATTTGCCATTCAAGTTCTAGCTCAAAGTTCACCTTTATAAGAAGTCTTATTGAGCTCTGAGCAGAGTTGTCACTTGTGTGCTCCCACAGCACCAAGTCATACCTCTATAGGAGGACTTATCTTGGAGAATAACATATCTGTTTACCTATCTATCTCATTAGATGGAGAGTTTTTTGGAGGTTCTTAAATAGCTTTGAATCCTTGGTGCCTGGTTCATTACCAGGCATGCATTACATCTTGTGGTGCACTAGACACAGGGAGAAAAACCAAAAACTAGAGACATGGTAAAGGTAAGAATCAAGCAAATATCAAAACCATCCTGGGAGTCAAGTTCACCAGTTTCAAGGCAAGAATGAATAAGACGTAAGTAAAGCAAGGATAGAAACAGAAGTGTGATTTCAAGGTCCGACAAATGCCGGGAAAGATGAAACCCTCATGCTGTCAATACTAGATGAAATATTTTGTTCTGGTAAAGCTTATAAACTATTTGAGGCAATAAGAATTACAGACTTGAAACAGAAACAGTAACAGACATTACATAATTTGTTGTTAAAGTTTAAAGATAGACTTAAATGCTGAAGGAGTTTGAGGGACAGCTTCAAGAAAGTGTGAACATGGAGCCGGACCTTGAAGGATGGTTAAGGTTTTCACAGGTGGATGGAAGAAGAAATGTCATTTCAGGAGAGAGGAAGAGTTCCAGTGAAGGCATCGAGCTGTAGATGGTCATGCTGTGTTTGTTGGAGCTAATTTTAACTATAGCAGAGGGGAGGAATTTTATTAAAAAGGCTGGTTGGAGACTGCTGGGGAGGATAAGAAATTAAACTTGAATTCATAGAAATAAAGATCCATGAGAGAGTTTTTGAAAGAGTGACATTGTGAATGCTCAGTTACAGCTCAATTCTGCTGAACTTATGTTTGGGGAAGACATTGATTTAATGTCTCTGGTAAGCACATCTGGGCAAAAATTATCCATGTTGTAATAGACTGTAAAGGTCTTAATTTTACCAGAGTTTCTTTCCAGAGATACGTTTTATAAGTTGAAAAATGGCTTGATTATGTGGAAAGTACAATCCTGATGAAAAGTTTCTTGTTTACATTCTTACAAATGTTTTCTTCTTTTAAAGTGTTAGTGACAAACAGTCTGCGGTAACTGAATCCTCAGGGGATACAGTATCCTTATTGAGGTGAAGTAAATTGACATTTTTCTTCTCTGTGTTTAAAATCTTTGAAACAATTCATGCAAACCTAGGTAGGTTATAATAACTGCCACGCAAATGGTATGGTTTGAAGAATTATCGCAGGGTCCTACTTACCTCCACAGATATTTAAGACCCTGATGGGTCTTGAAAAGCCAAACTATGGAGACCTGCGTCTTGGGAGCCTGGGTTGTTTCACATTATTTCTACAAGGAGTGCACGTGGAGGGAGTACCTGAACTTAAAGCAAATAATTAGTAAACTCTTATTCTGTCAGAAACAAGGGTGTGATGCTGGGGCAGGAAGGGGATGGAGCTTACATTTCTGATGAATGCCCCAAATTGCGATTTTATGAAATTACTTAAAAAGCTGTTTAATCTATTAGAAATGCTATAACAGACAATGTAACATGTTCAGAGAGCAGAACGTCTGCATGAATGATTTCATAGTGTAGAGCAGTTGGGATGCTAAATGGAACCGTGGGGCGGGGGTGGCTGACTTGGTGTGGAGGAGGTCACTGGAGATGAGGAGTTGAGGGGCCAGTTTGTTATCTGGGTTATCCATGGAAACACGGAAATAATTCATGGTGATGGTGGCACTCGGGGATAAAGAAAGATCTGCGAATCATGGGAGGTGCTTGGAAGGATAATGAATGATTATGGAGCATGGTAGATAGCGATACACCTCAGTGGCATGAATCCTCAAAGGCTAAGATTTCTGTGGAAGCAGGATCCTGAAGGTGGCATCCACTAGGAAGTGGAAAGTATAAAGACCCACCTCTCGGACCCTGTGGTTTGCGGAAGATGAAGCTAATCTCTACTTAAGGAGGCCACAAAGGAGAGAAATATTGTTCCCAGGGGAGAGCTAGACTTTAGACAGACGACGAAGTTGAGACTGGCATTCCAGAGAGCACAGTTGAAAGTTTGGGGATGGCGGGAAAGCATTAGTAGGTTGCATAGAGCACTTACAGGAGTCAAAGTATAGATTTTAGGTGGTGATAAAATAGCTGCCTAGGCTTAGCTGAACTTTTTTTTTCCCCAGTTTAGTCTGTTCCTTTGTAAGTTTGAATAATACAAACATTGCAGTTGTCAAAAAATTCTGTCACATCCTGTATTTCCAAACAGTCTTACCTTTCCAGAAAGCCCTTTCTGGAATCTATGAAGATAAGTGATAACTACCATCATGTATAAAGGAATTTTGGAATTTCTCTAATTGGAATGCCAAAAGAATCTTGATTTCTGAGTAGATGAGATGGAGAAAATAAATGGGAGAGAGGGAAGTCTGAAGAAGAAAAATCTTAAGAGGCTAAAGATTAAGATGGGGCATTAGGGCTTCCCTGGTGGCGCAGTGGTTGGGAGTCCGTCTGCCGAGGCAGGGAACGCGGGTTCGTGCCCCGGTCCGGGAGGATCCCACATGCCGCGGAGCGGCTGGGCCCGTGAGCCGTGGCCGCTGGGCCTGCGTGTCCGGAGCCTGTGCTCCGCGACGGTAGAGGCCACGGCAGTGAGAGGCCCGCGTACCGCAAAAAAAAAAAAAAAAAAAAAAAAATGGGGCATTAGTGCAAGGAGAGCACCAAAGGGAAACAGACCAAAGTAGAAGCAGGTCCTGGATAGAGATTGAGACAAATCATCTACCTTTTTCTATAGCTTTTCTAGTCTTTGCAGAACAAGTCACAAGCTTTTGTGTTTCATTTAGGTCTCACAAAAATCTCTTCTTATCTAAGTTGAAACATGGAAACCGACAACAAGATGTTGGTAAGAAAGAGGAAAGAGCGGAAACTCTTCAAAGTAAGTACATTTATTACAGTTTTCAGAGTGGAGAATCGATACTTGAAAGCGATCCAGCCCTTGACCACACCCCACAACACACAAACACACATCAGAAAACTAAAGCACAAAGGGATTAAATGTCATGACTTCAAAGAGATAGTTAGAGGTGGTGCTTAATTTAGAAAGTTACAGTTGGTTCTTGTTATTTACGGTAATGTTCTATAAGGTCATTGTGAATACTTAGTGAATACTGAATGATTACAGGGGAATACAGGGTTAGGTTCTTTTGAGCCTATGGTTACAACATTTTAGTCAACTATTCAATACATAACCTTGTTTTATGTGTTTCTGTTTATTTATTTAGGCCGCACCATGTGGCATGCGGGATCTTAGTTCCCCGACCAGGAATGGAACCCGTGCCCCCCACAGTGGAAGCACGGAGTCTTAACCACTGGACCGCCACGGAAGTCCCTGTTTCTGTTCAAAGAAACCTTATTTAATATACATTGTTGATTCATTAACATTGAACCCAGGCCAACAACACTGTAACTCTCGCCTGAATGAAGCTTACCTAACCACATATTTTTCTCTGTAAGGAACATCATACATAGCCTTCTTGCACCCAGGAACACTAGACAGCACTTCCACAATACACTTGGGGAAAATTTTAAACAGCAGAATTACCCCCAAAAAAGCACAAAAATATGGCACTAAATAGACCGTAAAAAGAACAATTATTGCTAGCCTGGAAGCTAAAATAAGAAAGCAGAGCTTCACCTTGTTTAACCTCAGCTGGGAACATGAACTCAAATATTTTGCCACTCTGTGCATGTCCACCAGTGTCCACAAAAGCACTGCAAGTTTTGATTTTTGTTACAACTTTCAGCAGGTAGGTGAATTTTCAAATACCAGAATCCATGAATATAATGAGGATTGACTATGTATAGACTCTGGCATTGCAGATTGCATTTAGAATTTATTCCTCATTGCATTTAGAATTTATTATCCTTATAAAAGGCATTGCTAGATTTAAAAAACAAGCAACAATAACCAAAAAAAAAATCTTAAAAGCAGTCTGTAATTATTTTCGATTATAATATAATTGTAAGTTCCTCCTTGGTATATATTCATTCAAAACATGTTTATTGAACCCGTACTATGTTCTAATGCAAGGATTTTTAAACTTTATTGATCCAAATCTAAATACTTACTGATCAGTATAAAAATAATAGATGTACCAACTTGATTCCAGGTACATAGTATGCCTGAAGTAAATATTAATTGAATAAATTTATTCTTAGCTGATGGCTGATGATAGGGCCACTGTTAGCTAGTATTTGTAAATTACAGCTCTAAAACATTTACATCTGTAGATATTATCATCGTCCTCACTTTAAAGATGGTAAAGTTAAACTCAAAGAAATATTTGCTTCATGTTGGTGGAGTTCCTAGCTGCAAAATGACTAGGAATCATAATTCTAGAGTAAAATAATTTGGGGATTTTCCTGGACTTTTAATTTCATAATACAAAGTTCAAAGAAATGGAAACATACACTTTTTTACACTCTAGCTGATCAGTAATTGAACCAATGAAGACCATAATCACATTGTAGAGTGGCTTGACAGTGACTATGGATATTGAACCTAGAAGATCCTGTGAGTTTTAGTACATTTCTTGACTTTCTGTTAGATGTTAGTAATATATACATATGCCTTCCAAAAAAGTCCAAGTTGCTTAAATGTTACCTAGGTATCCTCTTTTTCCTAATAGAGGATATTTATTTTGTTCCTGCTAAACATTTAAAAAAAATTTTTTTAGACATCTTTTAAAAACAATTGTTTTTCAGTTTTGTAAAATTGCTATGTACTTTTAAAAAATCAAGTAATTCAGAAAAATTGAAAAAAAATCACTTAAATGCTTTCTATGCAGAAAAGTCTCACCAGCATTCAGTGAAATGATTAATATTTGAGTTAAAAGCTTTTTATCTATAAGCTCAATCCTCAAAACAATCTGGATCAATACTTTTTTTTTTTTTTTAATCACTCCCATTTTACAGATGAGGAAGCTGAGACAAAAAGAGGTTAAGTGTAAAAAGCCCTTGGTCACACAGGTCATGAACAGGACCAGAGCCAGAATTTGAAATCAGACATTTCTGACTTCAGAGCCCATGTCCTTAAATACTGAGATAGATAGACTGCCTCAATGGAAGAATAGATAGAATCAAAGCAAATAAAAATTTATAAAAATGTGATGAGGTTACATATGTACTTTAAAATATATTTACATTTAATTTTTTGAAGGTGAAACTGAAGGATTCAATGAACTTCACATAAATGCTGTTTCATAAGAAATATATCAGTAAGCCATTATTCTCCAAAATGAAGAATAAATAATATGAATTGCTTTGATAGGTTGGGTCAGTTTGCCTCTATAACTAAATTTCAACTTTAGACTACTGATTGATTTCAGCTGTAATGGGTGAGATTAGCACAAAAATTTTGGCTAAATGTAGTATTCTTTGGAAATACTTTTCCTTACAACTTTGCAGATTTTGCTCCATTATTTTCTGACTTTATGAGCGCTGCTGTGGACAATCTGACATCAACCTGACTTTTTCCCCCTTTGTATATGAGTTGCTTTTTCTTCATAGTTGCCCAAGTTTTTCTAATATGTGAATTTAATGCTATAAATTTTCCTTTAATTACTGCCTTAGTTGCATCCCACAAATTTTTATGTTATATTTCCATTTTCATCAAAATATATTTTTTTATTTCCCTTGAGACTTTTTTCTTTGATCTTCCGGGCTATTAAGAAGCTCTTCATTTGGGCTTCCCTGGTGGCGCAGTGGTTAAGAATCCGCCTGCCAATGCAGGGGACACAGGTTTGAGCCCTGGTCTGGGGAGATGCCACATGCCGCGGAGTAACTAAGCCCGTGCGCCACAGCTACTGAGCCTGCGCTTTAGAGCCCACGAGCCACAACTACTGAGCCTGAGTGCCACAACCACTGAAGCCCGCGCTCCTAGAGCCCGTGCTCTGCAAGAAGAGAAGCCACCTAATGAGAAGCCCGTGCACTGTGACGAAGAGTAGCCCCCTCTCGCCGCAGCTAGAGAAAAGCCCGCGTGCAGCAACAAAGATGCAACGCAGCCAAAAATAAAAATAAATAAATAAATTTATTTTTTAAAAAAAGAAGCAGCTCTTTGTTTAATTTCCAAAAATTTTAGGATATTCCAAATACCTGTCTATTAATGATTTCCAATTAATTCGGTTCCGACCTGAGAATATGCTTTGAGGATTTCTTTCTTTTTCTTTTTTAATTTAAGATTTGCTTTATGGCCCAGAATATGGTCTGTCTTGGTGACTGTTGATGTGCACTTAAGAAGAATGTGAATTTTGCTGTTGTTGAGTGGAGTGTTAGGTCAAATTGATTCATAGTGCTTCTCAGGTGTTCTGTATGCATGCTTATTTTTTGTCTTCTTGTTCACTACTTACTGAGAGAGAAGTATTGAAATCTCCACCTATATATGAATTTCTCTTAATTATTAATCTCCGTTAATTTATTTTTGCCTTTTTGGTCCTCTAGCGCCTGTTAGAACAGTTCCCAATATGAAAATCTCTGTTCAAAATAACTGGTGTGGTTTCCATTAACCTCACCAACACATATGATCTGTTCCTGCACTGATACCATATTGTCTCAATTACTGTAGTTTAGTAATAACTCAGTGTGTGATAGGGCAATTTCTTGCATCTTTTTGTTATTCTTTAGGAGTATCTTGAGTATTCTTGGTGTTTTGGTCTTCCATATTGTCAGGGGGAAGAAAACCACTTTATAGAAGATTGCAAGCAGTGAAGCTGCTACCACTCCATAGGTGCCAAAAGTAGACAACAAGACTTGGGTCAGAGCAAGACGGTTTATTACAGCACAACAGATAGCAACAGCATATGGCATCAGCGTAGTTGTGCTGGTTCCCCTCGCCAGGTCCCAAAGACAGTGCAGTGGACCCAGGTAGATGCTCTGCAGGCAGTAGGTTGTACTGCAAGGAGGAACCTGGGGCCAAGGGCACTTTTAGAGTAAGCAGCAAGCAAAACGTAGCAAATAATCCAGTTGCCTTCCCCTGGAGAGAGTTAGTTACATGGTGGTCAGACCGTGGTTCCCTTGACCTATTTAGGTTCCTGACTAACTGTAGAAACTGTTTAGTATCAGGGAATGAGTAAGCCTTGTTGTACATTCAGCAAAAACTGAAGGGATGCTCAGGGCCCATGATGGACTAACTCTTCTGATACATAATTTTAGAATAATCTTGTTAAATTCTACGAAGAACCCTGTTGAAATTTTGATTTAAAATTACATTGTAGGGGGCTTCCCTGGTGGCGCAGTGGTTGAGAGTCTGCCTGCTGATGCAGAGGACACGGGTTCGTGCCCCGGTCCGGGAAGATCCCACATGTCGCAGAGCGGCTGGGCCCGTGAGCCATGGCCGTTGAGCCTGCGCGTCCGGAGCCTGTGCTCCGCAATGGGAGAGGCCACAACAGTGAGAGGCCCGCATACTGCAAAAAAAAAAAAAAAAAAAAAAAAAAAAATTACATTGTAGGGCTTCCCTGGTGGCGCAGTGGTTGAGAGTCTGCCTGCCGATGCAGGGGACGTGGGTTCGTGCCCCGGTCCGGGAGGATCCCACGTGCCGCGGAGTGGCTAGGCCTGTGAGCCATGGCCGCTGAGCCTGTGTGTCCGGAGCCTGTGCTCCGCAACGGGAGAGGCCACAACAGTGAGAGGCCCGCGTACCACCAAAAAAAAAAAAAAATTACATTGTAATAGTAGACAGTTTTCATTTTTGTTTTTTTAAATTAATTAATTTTATTTTTGGCTGTGTTGGGTCTTCGTTGTCGTGCACAGGCTTTCTCTGGTTGTGGCGAGCAGGGGCTACTCTTCGTTGCGGTGCGTGGGCTTCTCACTGCGGTGGCTTCTCTTGTTGTGTAGCGTGGGCTCTAGGTTCACAGGCTTCAGTAGTTGCAGCATGCAGGCTCAGTAGTTGTGGCTCGTGGGCTCTAGAGTGCAGGCTCAGTAGTTGTGGCACATGGGCTTAGTTGTTCTGCAGCACCAGGGCTCAAACCCCTGTCACCTGCATTGGCAGGCGGATTCTTAACCACTGCGCCACTGGGGAAGTCCTAGTAGACAATTTTAGAGACAGCTGACACAATTATATTGTCTTCCTCTACATGAACAAAAAACATATTTCTTTATTTAGATTGTCTTATATATATTCTTATAACTTGTATATGTGCATGCACACACGCATATATATAGTAAAGCTTATAATTTACTACATACGGATCTTGACTGCATTTGCTGGATTTATCCCTAAGAATGTTAAATATTTTATTACTATTGTAAATATTATCTTTTGACTATTTTAGTTAAATATTTTAACTGTTGCTAATGTACAGAAACACTGTTGAGTTTTGTTTATTGATCTTATATGCAACCACCTTGCTAAACCCTTTTTAATTCTATGTGTATATTCTTTTAGGTTTTCTGTTCAGTTGACCTTTAAACAACATGGGGATCAGGGGCACCGACTCCTGTGCAGTCAATGCATCCTGCTATCTCTGCCTCAAAAACAAAAGAATTGATAAGTGATTCACCTGAGGGCAGGAAGCTGAAACAGTTAGCAGAATCAGAACTCAAACCCTAGTTCTTTTGATTCCACATATTGTGATCGCTAATCGAACACAAACTCTTCCCCACACTTAAAGATCTGTAAAATGAAAATACAGGTACTATGTTTATTGAAAAAAAAAAATCCGTGTATAAGTGGGCCCATATAGTTCAAACCCATGTTATTCAAGGGTCAACTGTACACACAATTTTCTTTCAATAATTACCATTCTGTTTCTTTTGAGTTGCATATACATTTATTTCTTGTCTTACTAAACTGAATAAGAGGGAAAGAGGGAAGGGTTTACTTCTTACGCTGTGTCAAATACTCCTTAAACATTATATTAAGAAATTACAACAATTCTATAAGGTAAATATTATTCCTTTTTTAAACAGATAATGAAAAGGCAGGCACTAGGAGGTGAGATGACGTTTAAAGGCATAAAAGAATCAAGAGGGCTTCCCTGGTGGTGCAGTGGTTGAGAGTCCACCTGCCGATTCAGGGGACACGGGTTCGTGCCCTGGTCCGGGAAGATCCCACATGCTGCGGAGGGGCTGGGCCCGTGAGCCATGGCCGCTGAGCCTGCGCGTCCGGAGCCTGTGCTCCACGGCGGGAGAGGCCACAACAGCGAGAGGCCCGCGTACCGCAAAAAAAAAAAAAAAAAAGAAGCAAAGCTAGATACAGACTATACCTCATGACCTATGTTTGAGCATCCTGTCTTACTTAGAAATTACCCAGATATCCAAAATTATACTTACCGTTTATACTAGATTTTAAAGTTAACTAAGGATCTTGGGAACTATATTTAAGCTGACCTATTACAGAACCTAATTACTGCTGCTATCAAAAAGTCTGTCAGAATTATACTTCAGTTTAGTTAAACACATATTTTTTTTTCTTATTATCTATTTTTTTTTTTTCTTATTATCTATTTATACATACTAGTGTATATATGTCAATCCCTATCTCCCAATTCATCCCACCACCCCCTGCCCCACTTTCCCCCTTGGTGTCCCTATGTTTGTTCTCTACATCTGTGTCTCAATTTCTGCCCTGCAAACTGGTGCATCTGTACCATTTTTCTAGGTTCCACATATATGCGTTAATATACGATATTTGTTTTTCTCTTTCTGACTTACTTCACTCCGTATGACTGTCTCTAGGTCCATCCACGTCTCTACAAATGACCCAATTTCGTTCCTTTTTATGGCTGAGTAATATTCCATTGTATATATGTACCACATCTTCTTTATCCATTCGTCTGTCGATGGGCATTTAAGTTGCTTCTATGACCTGGCTATTGTAAATAGTGCTGCAGTGAACATTGAGGTGCATGTGTTTTTTTGAATTACGGTTTTCTCTGGTTATATGCCCAGTAGTGGGATTGCTGGGTCATATGGTAGTTCTATTTTTAATTTTTTAAGGAACCTCCATACTGTTCTCCATAGTGGCTGTATCAGTTTACATTCCCACCGACAGTACAAGAGGGTTCCCTTTTCTCCATACCCTCTCCAGCATTTGCTGTTTGTAGATTTTCTTCTGATGATGCCCATTCTAACTGATGTGACGTGATACCTCATTGTAGTTTTGATTTGCATTTCTCTAATAATTAGTGATGTTGAGCATCTTTTCATGTGCTTCTTGGCCATCTGTATGTCTTTTTTGGAGAAATGTCTGTTTGGGTCTTCTGCCCTTTTTTTCTTTTACACTTTAAACATCTTACAATTTTAGTTGTCACTCATACCTCAGGAAAGGGGAAAAAGAAAGTAAATATATTAGCTTGGTAGAGTCTTTGGTAGAATTAAGAATATAACTGGGCAATACCTTGCAATTCTGTAGTACAGTATCACAAGTAGTGTATTGACATTGATTCAACCAAGATATAAAGTAGTTGCATCATCGCAAGGATACCTTGTGTTGCCCTATTATAGCAGATATAACTGTTTTAAAAGTTTATTTTTTACTTCTGGTCGGTACTACTATAAATTCTAAATAATATGTTTGTATTTGCATTTCTTTCAACAATTGCTCTTAAACTAGGAACTTTAATACTCACTTCCAGAGTTTTATTAGTTTTTTTTTTTATTAGTTTTAAATCTACTATTGGTTGTCTTTATAACTCGAAATAATATACTGCTATATTTTATTTGATTTTAGATAATACCTCCTGACTCCCTATAATGTGAAAGGAGGAAATTACCACTCCTTCACCTCACTTTTCTTCTACCCACGTTTTCTGCCTTCTCACTGCTGTCCTCTATACCCTACTTTTACATTGTCAAGGTTTACAATATTGTACATCTCTTTTATGTTAATTAATTTTTTTAACATCTTTATTGGAGTATAAGTGCTTCACAATGGTGTGTTGTGTTAGTTTCTGCTTTATAACAAAATGAATCAGCTATACATATATCCCCATATCTCCTCCCTGTTGCGTCTTCCTCCTACCCTCCCTATCCCACCCCTCTAGGTGGTGGTCACAAAGCACCGAGCTGATCTCCCTGTGCTATGCGGCTGCTTCCCAGGAGCTATCTGTTTTACATTTGGTGATATTCATAAGTCCATGCCACTCTCTCACTTCATCCCAGCTTACCCTTCCCCCTCCTCGTGTCCTCAAGTCCATTCTCTCTGCCCATTTTTTTTTTTTTTTCTTTCCTGCGGTACGCGGGCCTCTCACTGTTGTGGCCTCTCCCTTTGCAGAGCACAGGCTCCAGATGCGCAGGCTCAGTGGCCATGGCTCACGGGCCCAGCCCCTCCGTGGCATGTGGGATCTTCCTGGACCGGGACATGAACCCGTGTCCCCGGCATCGGCAGGCGGACTCCCAACCACTGCGCCACCAGGGAAACCCCGCCCATTTTTTGATTGGGTTGTTTTTTTAATATTGTGCTGCATGAGCTGTTTATATACTTTGGATATTAATCCTCTGTCCGTTGATTCGTTTGCAAATATTTTCTCCCATTCTGAGGGTTGTCTTTTTGTCTTGTTTGTAGTTTGCTTTGCAAAAGCTTTTAAGTTTCTTTAGGTCCCATTTGTTTATTTTTGTTTTTATTTCCATTACTCTAGGAAGTGGATCAAAAAAGATCTTGCTGTTATTTATGTCAAAGAGTGTTCTTCCTGTGTTTTTCTCTAAGAGTTTTATAGTGTCCGGTCTTACATGTAGGTCTCTAATCCATTCTGAGTTTATTTTTGTGTATGGTGTTAGGGAGTATTCTAATTTCATTCTTTTACATGTAGCTGTCCAGTTTTCCCTGCACCACTTATTGAAGAGACTGTCTTTTTTCTCCATTGTGTATCCTTGCCTCCTTTGTCATAGATTAGTTGACCATAGGTGTGTGGGTTTATCTCTGGGCTTTCTATCCTAGAATGGCCCTTATTCTTGACACCCTTTGCAGGAGCGGTTCTGCCAGGCCCAGGTTGGAAAGGAAACACACACACCCCTGATTTTCAAAGACTGATCTTTGCACTATATCACGCTGCTTCCAGATTTAAAGGAAAAAAACTACACAGAGTTCTTTTTTTAAAAAAATAGCTAACCAGTAGATAGGAATTTCATGGTAACCTTTAAAAATATTCTTCTGGGACTTCCCTGGTGGTCCAGTGGCTAAGACTCCATGCTTCCACTGCAGGGGGCATGGGTTCAATCCCTGGTCGGGGAACTAAGATCGCACATGCTGCACGGTGTGGCCAAAAATAAAAATTATATAATTCTTTTAATGTGAGACAATTTTTGATGACAGCATTTCTACTTTTAGGTGGAAGAAAGAAAAAAGTGAAGAGTAGGCAAGCCACTGAAAGCGAGAGAATACGTGTTTTAAATAGTCAGCGTCTAACTCCTGAAAAACATCAACCTAGAAAAAAACAGGTATGTTTATTATAATAAATAATACTTGATATTAAAGTCATAACTTGAATAATTGTGATTATTTCACATTATTTCTGTTCAACCCTAAAAAATCTTGAGGATAAAATGTTTTCTCTTTGCCATCTTTAACTCTGCCATCTTAGATTTGTTGACCAATTTGCCTATTCAAAGTTCACCCACATTTTAAAGGTTTTCTTAAGCTGGATGTTAGTGACATTTATTTAGAATTATTGTATTACTGTCATCATAAAATCAGTTCATCAGATGTAGGGTGGAACTTAAATCTACTTGATAAGTTTTTATATTTGTATCTTCCTAACATAGATTCTATTTATTTACTTATTTAATTCATTTATTTTTGGCTGTGTTGGGTCTTCGTTGCTGCGCACAGGCTTTCTCTAGTTGCAGCAAGCAGGGGCTACTTTTCGTTGAGGTGCACAGGCTTCTTATTGTGGTGGCTTCTCTTGTTGTGGAGCACAGGCTCTAGGCGCATGGGTTCAGTAGTTGTGGCTCATGGGCTCTAGAGCACAGGCTCAGTAGTTGTGGCGCACGGGCTTAGTTGCTCCACAGCATGTGGGATCTTCCCGGACCGGGGCTCGAACCCATGTCCCCTGCATTGGCAGGTGGATTCTTAACCACTGCGCCACCAGGGAAATCCGAGGGCAGGCTTTGTTAATGAGAACAGAATGCTCTGGATGTATTTTGAAATGGGTATTTTCCTCTTCCGCCTGCTCGAAGCAGGAGGAGATTATTCTGTCGTCTTCACCATGAGAACCTGGTGGGGCTTTTGGAGAGAAAACTCACAAGTTTGTGGGCCCCCTAAGATTGGGCCCCTGGAGTTTTTGACTCAAGCTTGTTCACAATGAGCCTCCCTCAATTGGTCCATCACAGTCAAATGTTCCTCCCAGTACTGGCCCCAGCTGTGAGCTGCTTCTCCTGGCCTTCTGCTTCCAGTAATCTATGATTCTCAGTATCCACCTTTCTGTTTGCTCTGTGACATTAATTTTCTGATGGATCTAGGAAGAGTTATTGACTTTACAGTTTGTTCACCATTTTTCTTGTTATGACGACTGGGGTGATATTTCCAAGCTCTCCAGGTTGCTCTAAAATCCAGAAGTCTCTGCCTCATACATTTTATCTTTCCCTGTTGTTCTTCTGGCAACAGTTCTAAATGGGATTATAGGCGTTATTTATAGGTATATATCAAGAAAAGATTCTGTCTTGTATTTGAAACAAAATATGGAATATCAACTACGTAACATAGAATACAGGTGATATCATCTATCACTATTTACTATGTCAAAAAACAGTTCTGTGTCTGGTTTTATTTTTAGCTTTCCACTGTTGGCTTTTTGGTGGGATAATTTGTTTCAGATGAGTAAATGATTTTCTCTTACTTTGTGTTGAGATTTTGGTTCTTTAAAATTTTTTATTGCAGTAGTCTTGCACAGTTTCTTCTTGGACAGTTTCTTCTCGCTGCATTTGTATGTTAAACAGACAAAGATATTTTTGCCTGCCTCATCACAGTTTGAAAAGAGGCCTTCCTTTTGTAACTTTATTCAAGAAGAAAAGTAAGAGCCTTTCTACAATAAAGACTTTTTTCCCGTAGATGGTATGTAATGGGAATTACGATACAATATTTTGTTTGTTTGTTTGTTTTTTGTGGTACGCGGGCCTCTCACCCGTGTCCCCTGCATGGCAGGTGGACTCTCAACCGCTGCGCCACCAGGGAAGCCCTACAGAGCTCTTTTTATCTTGCAAAACGAAAACTCTGTACCCATTAAAAATAACTCCTCATTCACCCCTACCCCCAAGCCTCTGGCAACCAACTTTTCTACTTTCTGTCTCTGAATTTGACTGTTTTAGGTACCTCATATAAGTGGAATCCTACAGTATTTGTTCTTTTGTGTTTGACTTGTTTCACTTAGCATAATGTCCTCAAGATTCATTTACATTGTAGTACATGTCAGCGTTTTCTTCCTTTTTTAAGGCTGAATAATGTCTCCTATTTATATACCACATTTTGCTTATGCAGTTCTCCATCAGTGGACACTTAGGTTGCTTCCACCTTTTGGCTATTACGTGTAATACTGCTATCAACAGGGGTGTACAAATTTCTCTTCAAGTCTCTGCTTTCAGTTCTTTTGGATATGTACCCACAAGTAGAATTGGGTCACATGGTACTTTTAATTTTTCAGGAACCACCGTAGTATTTTCCCTAGCAGTCACACAGTTTTTCATTCCCATTAACAGCACGTGAGTTCCAGTTTCTCATCCTCGCCACCACCTATTATTTTCTAGTTTTTTTTTTTTTTTTTAAACATCTTTATTGGGGTATAATTGCTTTACAATGGTGTGTTAGTTTCTGCTTTATAACAAAGTGAATCAGCTATACATATACATATGCTCCCATGTGTCTTCCCTCTTGCGTCTCCCTCCCTCCCACTCTCCCCATCCCACCCCTCCAGGCTGTCCCAAAGCCCCGAGCTAAAATCCCTGTGCCTTGCGGCTGCTTCCCCCTAGCTTATTTTCTAGTTTTTTTGATGGTGAACATCCTAATGGGTTTGAGGTGACATTTCCTGGTGGTTTGGATTTGCACTTCCCTAATGATTAGTGATGTTGAGCATTTTTTTCAAGTGCTTATTGGCCATTTGTATATCTGTTTTGGAGAATTGTCTACTCAAGTCCTTTGCTCATTTTAAAAAATTTATTTGTAGTAAAACATAGCATAAGACTTATCACCTTAATCATTTTTAAGTGTATGATTCACTGGCATTAAATGCATTCACGTTGTTGTGGAACAACTTCTGGAACTTTTTCACCTTGCGAAACTGAAACGCTCTACTCAGAAGACATTTCCCCCTTCCTCCCATGCCCTGGCAGCCACCATTCTACTTTCTCTTTCTGGGAATTTGACTACTCTAGGTATCTCGTGTACGTGAAATCTTACAGTATTTGGCTTCTTGTGACTGATGATGAGTGGATTTTTAAAGCAGATGTGAGTCAGCCGGGGAGATTATTCGTAGTTCAGACACAGTAAATAATCACTCAGGTGACCATACTGCTTCTGAGCATGTCGGCAGAAGGGGTGGCTAGTTGGTCACCTATAGCAAATGCCAGGTGTCAGCGATCTGTTTCTGTGTATAATAATGAATTTGACTTTTAAAATTCTTCAGTCATTTTCTCCAAAAACAAAATAGTGTTTTTTTTAACTAGTTTGTGTTAGTTCTCAAAAATCTGTTTTAGAGAAGATTTGAGTTTTACGTGTGTGTGTACTTTGCCCAACATAGACGGAACAGGGTTTTCACTGAGTTCATTAGGGAAGAATTAAATATTCATCAGTTCTCGGTATTTGTGAATCCTACATATCTCTAATCTATTAACAGTTGTAGAAAAGCATCCTAAGAGACAGTGTGGGCTTAAAGTCAGATGAATTGGGTTTGTGTTTAGCTCCGTCGTTTTGTAGCTGTCTGATCCTGGGTGGCTGAGCCATAGTGTGTTCGTGTAAAATGAACAGTGACATAGTCAGGACCCTTGACAATATCACCACGATAAGACCTTACAGAAACCTGATATGTTTACAGAATTTCTTCCACCGTTAGGAAATTGTAACATGATACTGATAAAAAAGTTGTATTTATAGTAGATATGTTATTTAAGGAATTGTTTCTGTGAATAACTGTTCTACGTTTTATCTGCTTTGGACGGATGTTAACTAGACTTATTGTGGTGGTCATTTCACAATATATATGAATACTGGATCATTATGTTGTACACCTGAAACTAATAAAATGTTATTTGTCATTTATACCTCAATTGAAAAAAACATAATTGTTTCTGTGAGTAACTATCTTACTTTTCATCAAAAGGCATGGCTTTGGGAAGAAGACAAGAATCTGAGATCTGGCGTGAAGAAATACGGAGAGGGAAATTGGTCTAAAATACTATCACATTATAAATTCAACAACCGAACAAGCGTCATGTTGAAAGACAGATGGAGGACTATGAAGAAGCTGAAGCTGATATACTCGGACGATGAAGACTGAGTGTGTTTGTGGAGCCCGATAAGACGGCAGTTAAACATTTTGATTCCTGCATTTTGCGTGAAACTTGGTGGTCATTAATGTAGCTTAAAATTTTGTTTAAAGCATTACAGTATTTTTCTGCGGCACAGTCATTTAATATGAGGATTTGTGTTGTAAGAGCAGGATTATATACCATCATTGTATTCTTTAAGAATCTTTTCACTCTGATAAAAAAATTAATTTTTTGAACCCTAGCGCTTTCAAAACTCCTACCTCCAAACCCTGTTCCAATAAAAAGGTGAAAGCCTGGTAAGAGAAAAAATATATTGCTATTAACCTATTCTGTGTCTGTGGGCTGATTTCAACTCCATGACACACATAAAAGTGAAGTTTCTAAATCAGTGAATAGGCCTTTGACATAAGGGGTAATGATTTGATCTATGGCCTTAATATATTAATTACTAAGATATTTGCTTATAGAATGATAAATATACAAAGTAATCTGTGAGTTATACTTAAATTTTTCTTTTGGTACTTTCATATAAAGGAAAAAACTTGAAAATAGTAATACCCATAGGACAGAGTTTATACTACTACTAAGAATAGCTTATGTCTCATTTAGGTACATTGGATTTTTGTTCTAGTGTTAAAACTTTGACAAAGATGGTTTTAAATAAAGCTTCTTTATAACCTGGTGCCATAAATATCCATTTCTCTGATATTTTCATTTAGTTAGATAAATATTGGGCCTAAATGGTATTCTGTAAATGCTTAAATGGATTTTAACCATGATCATTTTTTTTTTGAATTTTTAAATTTTATTTTATTTATTTTTTATACAGCAGGTTCTCATTAGTTATCCATTTTATACGTATTAGTGTATGCATGTCAGTCCCAGTCTCCCAGTTCATCCCACCACCACCACACCTGCCACTTTAACCATGATCATTTTGACGACTGTGATAAATACTAAATAAACAAGATCATGCATACCTTATTAGACAGTTTTGAGTTTTCACCAACATATTCCTTAGAGGATTTAGCCAAAAACTAGAATTATTTAGCATTTTGAGTTATGTATGCTTTATTTAACAAATGCATGAAAATGCTTAAGCATTTGCTTAAAAAGTTAAATGATTATTTTGTAATCTGTATTTCTTTATGAAAGTTTTATATATTACTTTCTCATTGTTCCTGAAGTTGTTGTCCTATACGTATAATAAATAGAAATGTGGATAATGTTTCCTGACTCGGTCTGTCCTGTTACACCACTAGTTACTGTCACCGTGTGTATTGCAGACATTTTGATGGTTAGTGCCAAAGCCGATGGCGTGAGTCAAAACAGACCAGTCAGTTGGTCAACCTCATTCCAAACATACCCTAAGTCATCAAATCTAAGTTGATATTAACTGTAAGATGCCTAGTTATTTTATATGCCACTAAAAACATCACTATCAGTTATACTATATGGTTTTTTCTTAATTAGAATTTTATTTTACTTTAATTAAAAGAGCTGTTATAGATTTATGTAAGCGTAGATTTTTATCGTATAACTTGTGGGTACATAAAAAAGAAAAGCAAAATAAATTGGGTAATTAATTGTATTCCTTGTACTTCCTCATTTTAATCTGAATCTTTTGAATTTTTAAATTGAAATTTGTTGAGATAACTATAGATTCATATATAGTTGTAAGAAATAATGAGAGGTCCCTTGTACACTTGTTCCAGCTTACCCCGATGTCAATTTGTAAAACTGTAGTATATCACCATCAGGATATTGCCATTGATATAATTCACCAATTTTATCCAGATTTCCCCAGTCTTGTACCATGTGTGTGCAGTGTGTGTATTTAATTCCAAAAAGCTTATCATTTGTGTAGGGGCGTATGTCTACCACAGGCAAGATACTCCAACACTGAAGAGCCCTTCTGCTGCCACTCAACTCTCCATCATTCCTCCAACCCCTGGCAACCACTAATCTGCCCTCCATTTCTAAGATTTAATTCAAAAGGTTACGTAGAGAGTGACAAATGGCAGAGTAGGGAGATGCAAAGAGCCGTCCCTCTTCTGAGGCAAGTAGTAAGCTGACAAAAACTGTTAGAATCAACTTTTTGAAACAAATCTAATAAAACTTAAAACAACTGGGACACGCTTAATGAAGAAAGAGGCTACTACATTTTGGTGGGAGGATTTTGGTGTTTTTGCTTACCCGGCTTAAGGCCACAAGTGACTTGTGCTCTTGCTGTGGCTTGATGCTTCGGCAAGTGCCAATACAGTGCTCGGGATCATGGGTGGTGTGTTTTGACCTGTCTGGCAGTTCCCTGAGGGTTCAGTTCAGGGATTGCCTTTGTTTTCCCCCTTCTGAACTCTTAAGGGCTTTAAAAACATTACCTACGTCTGCCTGGGGTCAGGGACAGCAGACAGACTGAAAAGCCTGGAGAGGAAGGTACATGGCGGGTTAAGGCTTTGAAGGACTCTGGAGTAAACCAGGGAATCAAGAAGGCCAGGCACATGCCCAGGACTAGACGCGGTCTCAGCAAAGACCTGGGGGGACCCTAGGCCTGTACGCTCAGTGACCTTTAGGCTTCATAAGTGCAGGAGGTGGAGGCTGAGGCAGAGTTGTAGGTGGCGTTGAACGAGTGCCCCAACTCAGAGCCACTCTGCCAATGCTGGGAGCATATCTTTCTGTTTGATTTAAGGAAATTAAATGAAATACTCTGTATTCTTTGCCATTTTTTCTTTCAACATGTTTGTGTACGTAGCTGTACTTGTTCATTTGCGTTTCTCTACAGTAATGTATAATTCTATCACAGCCATTCATTGTGCTGTTGTTGTGGAAATGAACGAAGACCACTCAAAAGAGAAAAACAAACAGGCTGTTTATTCAGCGCTTGCTGTAGCAAGGGAGTCAGCCACCATCACTTGTGTTTGGCAGAGGTGCAGGCAGACGTTCATAGTGGGAAAGCTTTCTAGTGAAAAAATAAGGCTTCAGGTGCTCTCTGATTGGACATTGTTGGCATGAGGAAGCTGAGGCTGGCCAACTAGCAGCAGGCATCCTTTTTTTTTTTAAATAAATTTATTCATTTAATTTTTGGCTGCATTGGGTCTTCGCTGCTGCGCGCGGGCTTTCTCTAGTTGCGGCGAGCGGGGGCTACTCTTCGTTGCGGTGCGCTGGCTTCTCACTGCGGTGGCTTCTCTTGTTGCACAGCACGGGCTCCAGGCGTGCTGGCTTCGGTAGTTGTGGCTCGTGGGCTCTAGAGCGCAGGCTCAGTAGCACTGGCGCACCGGCTTAGTTGCTCCGTGGCATGTGGGATCTTCCCGGACCAGGGCTCGAACCTGTGTCCCCTGCATTGGCAGACGGATTCTTAACCACTGCACCACCAGGGAAGCCCAGCAGCGGGCATCTTATGTGATTGTTTGGGGGAACATATTTGGCTTTCTCTGGTTGGTCCTGAGTTGGAAGAAGGGACCAAAAATAGGGATGTTGGCAATCATCGACCAAGTCCTACCCATTCTGGGTAGATAACTGCGGGGATTTAGTTCGGTGTTCTAAACTCATTGCTGCAGAGGTTGTGGCTTGGAGTTGTCTGCCCATTGTCAGTTTTTATATTCAGTCCCTGAGTTGTTTCCAGTGAATGGCTGCAAGGCTTTTCCAATTTACATGAAGTGTAAAATTAGGAATAATAATATTACACTGCTCCCTAAAGGCGATTCTCATCTCTTTTCTCGAGTACTGATTTTTATACTTACTTAAAATATGCTTATGCTGCTGTTTGTTATTTTTCAGTGTGAGGTATTATATTAGTGATCTCCCACTATATAGGATGACATTTTAGGTCTCTTGCACGTTCCCCCTCCACCCTCCATAAGTACACAACTTGCACCCATACAGATGCTTCTCCCCGGTTCTTCCAGCGTATTTGCATCGGTTTTTGGGTAAACCAATATTCAGGGTTTGTATTATAACTCTGTAACTGTTTTTTACACCTGAGCTGTGTGTACTCATCACTTATTTATCTCCAAATTCTCTGACCAATTTGAAGACCTCTGAATACATTGAAATATGTCATTCTATTGACATTCTTTTTTCTGGACACACTGTGCAGCTTGAGGAATCTTAGTTCCCCGACCAGGGATCGAACCCTGGGCCACGGCAGTGAGAGCACCGCGTCCTCACCACTGGACCGCCAGGGAATTCCCAATTTAATTTTTTTTTTTTTCTTTGGTTGTTTTGTTTTGGTGACAGCCCTCCTACTCCTTGCCCTCCAGGCTTGTTGCGCAGCTGTCAAGCTTACATCTCCCTTATCTTGGCTCTGGGCATCCCAGTCATCTCTCTCCTGGTTTGAATTCCCCGTTTCCTGGATTCTCTCTCTTGGTTTTAACTCTCGTTTATCTAGAGCATCTCATCCTATACCTCCTGAGAAAATATACAAAGAGTGAAAAATGTTTATATCATGCATGTCTGAAAATATCCTTTTTCTAGCCTCACATTTGATTAATAATTTTATTGGATATAGAATTTTCATTTGGAAAACACTTTGTCTCAGGATTTCAAAGGCATTGCTCTGTCATCCTCAGTGTCAAGATGTTGCTTTAGGTAGTCTGATACCATTCTGATTACGGAGACTTTTCATGTCACCTACTTTTTTTTTTTTTTCCTCTCTGGAAGCTTGTAGATTCGTCCATGTATTCAGTGATCTAGGATTTCATGGTAACATGCTTTGTTGTGAGTCTTCTTTTCTTTTTCAACTAATGAGCCAGGCACTCAGTGACTTCTGAAATCCCTGCGCTAAGTTCAAGAATTTTAACGTGTTATTTCTTTGCTTATTTTCTCCCTTCTGGTTTTTTTTTTTTTTTTTTTTTTTGCACTTTCTTTCTGGAACTCCCATTACTCAGATGTTGGATCTCTTTGACTGATCCTCTAATTTCCTATCTTTTGTCTCCAAATTTCTGTATCTTTAATTTTTTTTGTTTACTTTCTGGGGAAAATGTCACAAAACTTTACCTTCCAAGTTTTCATACCATATATCTACTATCAAACTTTTTAATTTACAAGAGCTTTTCATTCTCTGAATGTTCTTTTTTAGGATATCGTGTTCTTATTTCATGATTGATATCATTGCATCTCTTCTGACCCTGGCAGTGTTTATTGCCTGAGTTTTGTTATGTTGCTTGTTTCTGTTTAATTTTGGTTTCCCTCTTGCTTTGTCAATGGTTTTCCTCAAATGTTTGGTTGAACTGGGCTGTCCATTTCTATTTATGAGTGAGTATGAAGAAGCTGGTTGGAAGCTCTGTGAGCACTGATGGGCACTCACAGGTCAAGGTAGTGATTGGACAGGGACTTGGCTATTGCAGCTGCTGGTACCTGCAGCCATTTTCTTGGATGATCTATTTCCTCAGAGAGGAATCTAGCAAACTGTTCTGAGCAGGTGAGAGTAGTTTTCTCAGAGTACGCGGAGGAGGGACCTGGGGAGGGGGCGGTCACCATTCAGAATAGATACTTAGTCTCCATTCTCAGTTGTTGCCGGTGTTTCCAATCTGGAGCCCCCTGCACAGAGTTGTTGCCTGGCTGCAGAGCCATCTAAGGCTCTAACTGTTTCTTATACCAACTGTCAACCATTCCACTGATGGAAGCATCTGGATCCTTAAGTTCCTGAGCCTTTCCAGGGTGCTGTAAATGACCTTGCCTGCTGAAATTCCCTCCTGCAGACATTTGGCTTTCTCCTATCTTCTGCTTTACCGGTCCTGAAATTTTGTGACCATCTCTTTTCAGCCTTTTTCTCTCAATCTCTTTATCATTATATTTTTTGTCTTTTAAAAAAAATCCTTTAACTGTCATTTTATTTGAAGGTAAAGGAAGTAAATATATGTTCAACCTGCCATGTTTAATTGAAAAAAAAAATACCCTATTTAGGACCGTCTCACGAGGCTTCTGAACTGTATACCCCTGAAAGGCTGAATCTTGCCTTCACACTTTATTAGTAGCTTGACTTACATAGAAATGCTAGCTTCGAAATTATTCTCACCCAGAACTTGGAGACTTAACTCTATGACAGCGGTCCCCAACATTTTGGGACCAGGGACTGGTTTCGTGGAAGACAATTTTTCTACGGACGGGGTTGGGTGTGGTGGGGGATGGTTCAGGCAGTAATGCGAGCTATGGGGAGCGACGGGGAGCCGCAGCTGAGGCCTCGCTCGCCTCCTGCTGTGTGGCACTGTTCCTAACAGGCTGCGGACCGATACCGGGGGTTGGGGACCCCTGCTCTATTAGACTTCAAGTATCCACTGATGCTGATGAGAAGACTGCGGTCTCTCATGGGGATTCTTGTTCCTTTGTAGGTAATCTGTTTTTCTCTCTCTGGAAGGTTTTAGTCTACTCTTTATCCTTGATTTTAAATTTCACAAGTTTGTCTCTAGGGGTGGGGATTTTAAAAATTCATCTTGTTTGTGCTGGGTGGGACCTCCCCACCCCAAGAAGAATGGCTCTTACCTCTGATTCCACCTTCTTTTCTACATGTTTTAAAGGGTATTGTTGGGCTTCCCTGGCGGCGTAGTGGTTAAGAATCCGCCTGCCAATGCAGGGGACACGGGTTCAAGCCCTGGTCCGGGAAGATCCCACATGCCGCGGAGCAACTAAGCCCGTGCGCCACAACTACTGAGCCGGCGTGCCACAACTACTGAAGCCCACGTGCCTAGAGTCCATGCTCTGCAACAAGGGAAGCAACCACGATGAGAAGCCTGCGCACTGCAACAAAGAGTAGCCCCCGCTCACCACAACTAGAGAAAGCCTGCGCGCAGCAGTGAAGACCCAACGCAGCCAAAAATATAAGTAAATTTATAAAAAAAATAAATAAAGAGTATGGTCCCTTCATTCTGGTTTATCCATCAGTAGAATCCCATGTGCTTTCAATCTTCAAAAACAATCTTCAAAATCTCTGGGCTGATTCGCACTCCTGCCTTCTCATCTATGTTATAGACTTATTCTCTTCCGTGAATTCTGTAATCTCAATGAGATTTGAGGAAGAAGGTAAACACGTATATCCATCTGTCACCTTGACCTAGAAGTTTCACTTCTCTTTCAACATACTCATTACCTGGTTGCTTATACTTCAGAATGCTCAGGTTGTCTAAATCAACTTATAGTTATTTGTATGAAACTTCACTAGAATATTCTTAGAGGGCAGAACCGGTTTTGGTTTACATCATTCGGGTGCACACCTAGAAAAGATGGCTAGTTCAGATTCTTAGCCGGAGCAGAACTAAACAACTTAAATTATTACTATGGCTTTTTATGCATAATGGCAACATTCTTGAATAAAAACATTGCAAGAAAGGCCCTAAAAAAAGAATAGTGAGACTATAGTTCACCTTGTTCCTTTTTCTACTCTTTTCTTTTCCCTTCTCTTCTTTTTTTCTTTTTGCACTTTTCTAAGTGATCAACATCTCTAATTCCTTTCCCCTTCTTTCCTGAGTGGTTATCTTTATTTTTGTTCAAATTACTTTTCTCGTGCACTTTTGAAAAGCAGCCTATTAAGTAATGTTAGGGCCCGTAAATCATTGTAGAGTGTCCGTGGAAAGGATCCCAACTCTAAGATACTTGTTAAAAAGGGATATCAAAGCAGTCTTAAATTCTTTGATCTTTATCTCTGAAAATAGAACTTTTGGTTCTTCATTAATCACTTGGACTACATGTTTCAGTTCTGTACTCTTTCCTTTGCTAGAACTAATAACAAGCTTTTCAAGACCATTATTTAATACTATGTCTTCTAGCCCATGAAATTCTTCTCAAGAACAGAAATAAAAATATGCTTTAATATGAAAGTAATGGCCGTGTACTGAAAGCTAAATATGTAATTTGAAAAACTGATTTTATACAACTCAAACATGCTAACTATTATAACACATGTTGGAACCATAAATACATCATAGCTTTATTGCTGTTAATCATCATGACTATGCCTCTCAATCCTGAAGTGTTTTGTTTTGGTTTTGGTGAAATTTTTGTTTATCCTCTGACCAGTCCAGAAGATTTAGGTATTTTCTAATCATATAAAGAAAGAGCTTTTAAAAATGTGAACAGAAAGTTTATTTACTGGTATAAAATTTTAAGTAACATTGAAAATTACCCAAGTATGCCTTCAAAAGTTTTGCTTTACAGATCTTACAAATGGTCTTAAAATGTTAATAATGAACTTATAGTTGAAGCACCCAGTTTTTATTTTGGTGGTCTGGAACCGAACCCAAATACCTCCGAAGTTTGCCTGTAGTTTAAATCTCGAGATTCAATTCTCCGAAGAAAATATCCTGAATTTAAAATTTGTTTCAGAAATGAAAAGGGCTTCGCTTTTACAGCACAGTCTTTGGCAACGACAGGCTTTCCATCGAAGCTGAGTTCTGGCTCTGACTGCAGCCCAGATCCTGCAACAAGGCACTTTGACGCTGGTCCATTGATTTTCCAATCATAAAATAAGGAGACTAATACTTCTCTGTGTGTGCATGGCGGGGAGGGGCATGGGGGGGCGGGGATCATAACATTCGTAATAAATCTTTGCCTTCCATAATCTATACCTCTGCCTTCTACTCCAAACAAAAGAAAATACGTGCTGTAGGGGAAAAAAAAAAGTAGTAAGTTTACTTCAACTTGAAGTTGGACTCCAAAATTATTTTAGTCAACTTCAGGCTTTAAGACTTGGAGATAATTTTGGATATTAATGATGGTAGAATGTCCACAATTAAAGCAATTGTTTCATTCATTGGTGCCAAAATTTCACTTCATGGAAATTATAACATTTAAAGGAACTTGTGCTGACATAGAACGAACGTTTGATTGATGCTTTTCAATTAACCGAAGGAAATTTCTTCTATTTCAAAAAAAAGGTATTTTTAGGGAATTCCCTGGCAGTCCAGTGGTTAGGACTCTGTGCTTCCACTGCAGGGGACACGGGTTCTATCCCTGGTCGGGGAACCAAGATCCCGCATGCCGAGCAGCGCGGCCAAAAACAAAAAACAAAAAACGAAAAAGAAAGTAGTTTTAGCAGAACTGTTGGTTTCGCATAACAAAATGCTTACTAAATCTCAGACAACTTGTCTTGTGGAAAATTATTTGTGACAATTTGCTTGAACTTATTATTTCAGAATTTATGGGATAATACATGGGAAATGTATGTGTGAGTGTACATATATCTGTAGACATTTTTTGAAGAAAGAAGTTTTTAAGAGATTACAGAATAGAAAGAAAGAATGCAAGATTCAAATCGTGGATACCCTTAAATGACAACTTACCAATAAATGGACCATTAAAATGTAGTAAGTTTAGTGCAAACAGACGAACACTCTGTCCAATGGGCCACCTATTGAATGAGGAGACTCCAGGTGACAGATCGAGGACAGAAAACCACAGGAGACTTTAGGGTGGGTCCTCAACTTAGTAAAAATGAAAATAAAGGCACTGTGTTTCTTGAGAACTGGCCCCCAAATTTCCCTTCTCTGCTTCAGAGTGTGGCAACGACATATATTCAGGAACTTTGGCCAAAGGGTTTTTAAAGAATTATGAAGCGCTGAACATGACTTGCTAGTATTTAGCATGTTTACAAGCACATTTTGAAATACTTATATCACAATCTATATAAAAATAAAACTGTGAACAGCTGGACAGGAACATTGTTCTACTCGCCGAACTTTTTTCCAAGTTCCTTGACATCGCGGATTGCCAATTGCTTGCCAGTGGAGGGTCTGATTTCTGAAATGATATTTTGAAAATGTGAGTTATGCTAAAGCATACCAAAGAAAATTCTAATTTACAGAATTATAAATTGAGGTTTGTTGTTTTTTGGGTTTTTTTAGAAAATGATCACACCTTGAGTTTTGAAGTGTATTACAAGTTGAAATTTAAAAAAAAATGATCACAAAACTGAGTTTCCCTTCTTCAGGCTCTGTCACAACAAGTTACCAAGAAATCCCTATTTGAGAACACCCCCTGTTGGGATTGTAGTTTGAGGTTACTGCATTCGTGTCTCTCGCTTGCTCTGAGTATATGAAGCGCTATGTAAGGGAAAATGGCTTTCTGTTTTGTGTACATTTAAATTAGAGGGGTCTGGCCTTTCTGCCTGTGGGCGCCGCCGAGTAAGCATCGTCGACATGTGCCCCCTCCATTGCTGTCATGTCTATATCAGAGTCACCCAAAGAGCCCGAACAGCTGCGGAAGCTCTTCATCGGAGGCTTGAGCTTTGAAATAACCTATGAGTGTCTGTCCTCAGACAGACACTGTGCCATTGTGAGCAGCAGGGAGCGCTCACAGATTGTGTGGTAGTGAGGGATCCAAACACCAGGTGTTCCAGAGGCTTCGGGGTTGTCACGTATGCCACTGTGGAGCAGGTGGATGCGGCCATGAATGCAAGGCCACACGAGGTGGCTGGCAGAGTGGTGGAACCAAAGAGGGCCGTCTCAAGAGAAGATTCTCAAAGACCTGGTGCCCACTTCACTGTGAAAAAGATTTTTGTTGGTGTCGTTAAGGAAGACACTGAAGAACGTCACCTAAGAGATTATTTTGAACAGTGTGGGAAAATTGAAGTGATTGAAATCACAACTGACAGAGGCAGTAGCAAAAAGAGAGGCTTTGCTTTCGTAACCTTTGATGACCATGACTCCGTAGACAAGATTGTCATTCAGAAATACCACACTGTGAATGGCCACAACTGTGAAGAAAGGAAAGCCCTATCCAAGCGAGAGATGGCTAGCACCTCATCCAGCCAAAGAAGTAGAAGCTGTTCTGGAAACTTTGGTGGTGGTCTTGGAGGGGGTTTTGGTGGTGATGACAGCTTTGGTCGTGGGGGAAACGTCAGTGGCCCAGGTGCCTTTGGTGGCAGCCGCGGTGGTGGAAATGGCTATAATGGGTTTGGTAACGGTGGAAGCCATTTTGGAGGTGGTGGAAGCTACAATGATTTTGGCAGTTACAACAATCAGTCTTCAAATTTTAGACCCATGAAAGGAGGAAACTTTGGAGGCACAAGTTCTCCCCTATGGTGGTGGAGGCCAATACTTTGCCGAACCATGAAACCAAGGTGGCTATGGCGGTTCCAGCAGCAGCAGGAGCTATGGCAGTGGCAGGAGGTTTTGATTACTGCCAGGAAACAGAGTTTTGCAGGAGAGGAGAGCCAGAGAAGTGACAGGGAAGCTCCAGGCTACAAGAGATTTGTGAACTCAGCCAAGCACAGTGGTGGCAGGGCCTAGCTGCTACAAAGAATACATGTTTTGACGATACTCATGTGTCTGGGCAAAAAACCTCGAGGACCGTATTTATGACTAATTGTATAACAGGTTATTTTAGTTTCTGTTCTGTGGAAAGTGTAAAACATCCCAACGAAGAGTTTTAATGTAGTTTTTTTTTTTCTTTTTTGCACCCATGCTGTTGATTGCTAAATGTAATAGTCTAATCATGACGCTTGAATAAATGTGTCTTTTTTTAAAAATGTGCTGTGTAAAGTGAATCTCCTCTGAAGCCATTTTGGTAAACTACCCCAACAGTGCGAAGTTAGAATTCCTTCAGGGTGATGCCAGGTTCCGTTAAAATTTATTTACAACCTGCTTTGGTGGAGAAGCTATCGTCTTCCGAAACCTTGGTGTAGTTGAACTGACAGTTACTGTGTTGTGACCTGGAGTTCACCGTGAAGAGGGTCACCCAAGCAAAGCCATGGAATTTTTTTGTTTATTAATATGGTTGTTGGCGCACCCTATGCGATATATCTAAGTTGAATTATGGTACCAGATATAGATGGGAATGAAGCTAGTGTATCATGCATTATCATGTGTAATCAATAAACGATTTAATACCCTCTTAAAAAAAAAAATAGGGCTTCCCTGGTGGCGCAGTGGTTGAGAGTCTGCCTGCCGATGCAGGGGACGCGGGTTCGTGCCCCGGTCCGGGAGGATCCCACATGCCGCGGAGCGGCTGGGCCCGTGAGCCATGGCCGCTGAGCCTGCGCGTCCGGAGCCTGTGCTCCGCAATGGGAGAGGCCACGGCAGTGAGAGGCCCGCGTACCGCAAAATAAATAAATAAATAAAAATAAATTAGAGGGGTCTGAACCAAACGATCCCTTGAAATCCTTTCCAGCTCTTTGATTCCATAATGAAAAATGGGAGCAGTGAAAAGAAAAAAGCCATATTATTGAAATTATTATTTTTAAAGTCACTGGAATTTCAGCCTGGGTTGAAGGTGCTTTACAGGTACAAATTAAATTATAATATTCATTTAAAGTTAAAATATGGATGAGGTAGTCAGGAAAATATTAAGTCTAAATATTAAGTTTCTATTTCATGTGAATTCCTTACCCACTTTACTGTTCCTACGTGTACTCAGTACAGAGGCTGTTGGGCACAGGAGACTAATAAACGTAAATTCAAGTTATTAAATATTCAAATATACTGTGGGAATAATGATTAACTGGGAAGGTCTGTATTTTTCTTTCAAATCTGTATTTTTCCCAGTTCTGTCTGACATATTTAAAATCATAACCCATGCCCATCACAAATTCTACCCTTCTTTTGGTTATGAATACTGTTATGGGATTTAACTAGTAGATAAGTACAGGACTGGCATGGATTTTTAGGGTGGTAAAATGTTTTCAAGGGTCAATTCTTTTGGACAATCTATAGATTTCTGTAGATTTCTGTGATACGATGATTTACAAGAAATATACATTTGGTCATTCAAATGACCAAAATATATTTTTCATGTATATTTGGTCTTTGTTCACCGTTCCTGGCTGACAGCTCCCAAAGCCATTGGAATTTCCTAAATGTTGAGAGTGATGCAAATGTCTTGTTTATGTGAATGAGGTGATTTTTGGAAGCACCTGAAGTTGAGAGTTGGTTGCCAGGAGAACTAACCAGGTGGTTAGAGGGTTGGAACTTTCAGTCCCACCTCCCCTCCGCAACCTCCAGGGAGGGGAGAGGAGCCGGAGGTTGAATCCATCAATAACCAATGATTTAATCAATGATGCCTGCATAATGAGGGCTCCGTAAAAGCCAAAAGGACAGGGTTCAGAGGGCTTCTAGGCCGGTGAACACGTGGAGATGTGGGGAGAATGACACCCCTTCCCACACCCTGTGCATCTCTCCCATCTGGCTGTTCCTGAGTTATATCCTTTTACAATAAACTGGTCATCTAGTAAGTAAATGTATCTCTGAGTTCTGTGAGGCGCTCTAGCAAATTAATCAAACCTGAGGAGAAGGTCATGGGAATCTCCGATTTATAGCCAGTTGGTCAGAAGCACAGGTAACAGCCTGAGCTTGAGAAGGGGATTTGAAGGGGGCTGCGGAAGGGAACGGTCTTGTAGGACTGAGCCCCTCACCTTGTGGAATCTGATGCCATCTCCGGGTAGATAGTGTCAGAACTGAGCTAAACTGTTGGATGCCCAGCTGGTGTCCCACGAATTGCTTCCTGTTGTGCGAGGAGAACCCCCTGCCCCCCACACTGGGAAATGGGGACTCCGAACATCAAAAGAGTTTCTGACCCTGCAGAGCTGGGCACAGGGCTACTATCTCAGTCATGATTTTATGACTACCCCACTGAGCAGTGATCCTGAAATTTTGCGGTGGGTGTGAATCACCTGGGCAGGGTTCGGCAGACTGTGACCCATGGGCCAAATCCAGCCCACCCCCTTGTGTAGTCTATGAGTTAAGAATGATGTTTACTTATGATCCGGCAATTCCACACCTGCGTATATATCCAAACAAAACGAAAACACTAATTCGAAAAGATACACACACCCCAATGCTCATAGCAGCATTATGTACAATAGCCAAGACATGGAAGCAGCCTAAGTGTTTATCAATGGTTGAAATGGATATGTGGTATATATACTACTACTCAGACATAGAATGAAATTCTGCCATTTACAATAACATGGGTGGGCCTGGAGGGTATTAGGCTTATTGAGATAAGTCAGACAGAGGAAGACAAATACTGTATGTTATCACTTATATGTGGAACCTAAGAAAATAAAACAAACAAGAAACAGCCTCACAGATACAGAGAACAAACTGGTGGTTACCAGGTGGGGAGAGGGAGGGGGAAGGGCAACTAGGGGGAGGGAATTAAGGGGTACAAACTACTGTGTGTAAAATAAATAAGTCACAGGGATATATTGTTCAGCACAGGGAATATCGTCGATATTTTATAATAACTATAAATGGAGTACAATCTGTAAAAATTTTGAATCACTGTGTCGTATACCTGAAACTAATATAATATTGTAAATCAACTATACCTCAATGAAAAAAATAGTAATAGAAAAGAATGATTTTTATGTTTTTAAAGAGTTGAAAGAAAATCAAAAGGATATTTCATGATACATGAAAATTATATAAAATTGAAATTTTAGTGTCCATTAATACAGTATTATTAGAGCAAAGACACGCTTATCGGTTTACATAGTGTCTACGGCTACTACTGTGGAGGTCTTCGGTAGTCGCTCGTGAGCTTGGCCTGAACCCCAATGTCCAAATTCACTCACGCATCTCTGATACAGAGCCTCTAAGTCCCAGAGTATGAACTGGGTCCTGGACTCTGGAACTGCCAGATGGAATGTTCTCCTCACTGTTTTGATTCCCCAAATCACGCCTTGATCTGCTACATCCTGGTCCGCTGTTCAAGACATGGAGAGGACAGATCTCCCCAAATGAGTACCAAGACAAATCCTCCAACCAGTTTCCCTCCCTTACCCGTCAGAGTCCAGGCCGTCTCCAGAACATCGAAGGCTTGCAGAGTTCATAGCTGGAGGCTGACAATCCACACACACCGTGTAGCCCTCTCGGAGATACTGCATCCATCGGGTCAGGGGCCGGTTTTCCGTGGCGCAGTGGTGAGTCAATGACTCTGTCTTGAACTCCATACAGTATCTAGGGCAAAAAAAAAAAAAAGGAGCAATTTCACTTGCTGTTAATCAGAAATGGCCTAATGCTGGAGAAAGGCTTAGGAAGCCTGGAACTCCCCGAGGACACGGGACAGCCTGGAGAAGGTAGGGCGTTGCATGGTCACAGGTCACAGAACGCCTTGTCAAGTTTCTCATTCGCTGAGCTATGATGTCTGACTGACAACTGAACATTTTTGCTGTTTTTCAGTCCACGGGTGAATTATCTGGTCAACACGAATTTGCAGAAACTTGTTTCATATTCTGTCTAGTCTGACCACGAAATTGTGTCTAAAAGCACATTTCAGCAGGAAAATTGCCCTTGATAACTTTGCTGAGATTTTAATGAATTACAGAAAGTGAACAAGACCTTGCTTGAGCCTGAGAACATGTGAGCCCCAGGACGGCTAGTCCTGGATTTCCAGGCCAGCACTTGTGTTTTTCTGCCCGACAAACATTCCTGGGGCCGTCCCAGTTCTCCCCACCTGGCAGATGAGTTTTGACTTGAAGTCAAGCATCAAAGTTACACTGGGCATCACAGATAAAAGGACATGGGAAGCTGAGACATGTTTTCCTGTAACAGACTAGTGTCACCTTATACTGAGCTGCAGGAAACACTCTATTATGTGACTAGACTCTGAAGGCTCTGGGGGCGCATCCAGACATGGATGAATATTTTAGAGTCTTGTACTTAAAAGCAACACAATTTTGCAATTCTTCAGGGAAACAAAACAATGTGGCATTTTAGGTCCTAACTATGCTAAAATGGGCTAGTTTTTTTTTTAAATCCATACAATTATGAGCTGTAAAAAGTTAGATGGAAAGTGTCTGGAGAATCTGCTTCAAAGAAGATCTTTAATGACGGTAAGTATTATTTATTAGATACCTTAAGGTATTAAGGGAGGAAATTCTCTTGATGTAGCTTCAGTCAATTTCAGACAGCTTAACTCTGACATCTTTTCAATGATATTTTCTCATTAAATTCTCATAGCAACCTACAGGGTAGGAATTAATATTCTCAGTTTACAAGAAGGAAAAACTAAGGAGCAGTGAGAGGTAGTGTGGGGATTAGAACATGCAGTGCGTCTGGCGTCTCTATTCTGACCGCAGAAGGGTGGATTTCTAATGAGGTCAGAGGTTCCTCCCAGGCTGAGCCATTAGGTCTTGATAAAGTCCTCAGAACTCAGGTGGGGGCCACGTTCAAATTCACCAGACGGAGGCGGTGCTGGAGTCCACAGTCCCCTAAGGACTAAAAGATGAGCAGCCTTAGTGGGACTGATAAAATAGTATCACCTCATTTTTATACAGCATGTTTCTTCTTAGGGATCAGACCCCAGAAACAAATCTTTTTTAAACGTAAAGCAGGGGAGGGACAAGTACTTCCCAGTTCTGTGATAAAGAGCCACATTTGTCAATGAACAAATAACAGAAGAAAACCCATGTAGCAAGTTACCTTTGTGGGCTGACTTGACCGACCAACCGGAAAAACATAAGTAAAAAAAACATCAAGTTACCCAGCATCCTCTGTGTCTGTGGACCACTGTGGGGAGGCCGCTTGTCTTGTTCGCTGCTTGTTGAACGCAGAGGTAGTTATAAAGGCAGGGACTGGAAAAGGAGAATGACCTTGAACACGTGAAGCCTGAAGTACCCAGAGCGACATTTCCCAAACTTGGTTTCAAACCCGTCTAAAGCCTTCCATCCCTAAATCTATGGGACACCATCAAGGAGTGCAAGGAGGTGAAGTCAGGGTCCCCAGAAACGAATTCCATAAAGCTTTGTGCAGTGTAGCTGGGTAGGAAAGGGAACAGCAGGCTTTTGATAAGCACGCTTGTCTGCAGTGATGACACCGCGTGGAAAGGCAGGAGAGGGGCCAGGAAGCACAGCCCAGCGGGAATAATAAAAAGATGGGCAGGGTCAGGGGAACCAAGGAAAAAAGTAAGGTACTAGAGAAAGGAAGAGGATTTTTTTTTTTTTTTTTTTTTTTAGCTACGCGGGCCTCTCACTGTTGTGGCGTCTCCCATTGCGGAGCACAGGCTCCGGACGTGCAGGCTCAGCGGCCATGGCTCACGGGCCCAGCCGCTCCACGGCATGTGGGATCTTCCCGGACTGGGGCACGAACCCGTGTCCCCTGCATCGGCAGGCGGACTCTCAACCACTGCGCCACCAGGGAAGCCCGAGGATTTTTTTTTTAATGGAAAGAAGAGACACAGAGAAGAAAAGGGAAAGATAGAAAGAATAAAGGAAAAGGAGAGAGAGAAGGAAGGAAGGAAGGAAGGTAAGAGAGAAAAGAGGGTAAAAGGAGAGAAAAAAAAAAAAAGACAACCAGAGAGAGGAAATGAGAAAGGGAAAAAACAAAAGGAGGAAAGGCTCAATGTTCCCAGGTGTTCTGATAACCACAGCCTGGAAGTTTCACCATCAACCATAGAGCCCAGGGTGTGACCACCAGGTGCCGGCCAGCATAGCACTCTCTCCACACCAAACTCAGAGGAGAAAGGTCCTAAAGCATCTCTCCTCGCCCTTCTCCCCGCTCCCACCTCTGACACTCTGGGTGGGAGAAAAGAAAACAGACAGAAATCCTTCCCTCCCACCTCTGCTCTCTTATTTTGTTTGTCTACCTCCTATTTCATCTCTAAGTCTGGGGGGGGCATCTGTTGCTCTGTGTAGCACCTGGAGATAACCTCTTGATTCCACCCTGCTGTCAATTCAAGAAAGGCAGGGTTTTGTCTTGTTCATCACGGGAGCCCTCACACATTTACATGCTCAGTAAATATGTGTGCGAGGAATGAATGGGTCGATGAAGGAATGAATGAATGGATGAATGAAATTGCCACCAAGGTTCACGGGTCCTACTTCCCTGAGGTCTTCTGTTCCTCTACTGAGCCTTGCAGCTGAGATGGCTCCTTCTGAAAGGAGATAGCTCTCCTTTCAGAAACTGGACCATCCCAGGAAGGGGCGATACCAGCTCAGGTTGACTTCTGCGATGCCCCATCATCAAGAGCACAAGGGCGTGCGGGTACCAGCAGCAAAATAGAGGCTTCAAGCCCGCAGGCTCATCTTGCTAAGCTCCTTCCTGCCACAAGATGGCAGCCTTAATTCTTCTTTAGGTTTTCTGAATGAGGAGTCATTTTTCTACGGCATGGGAATATAAAGACAAGTGTAGCCACTTGATCCTAAGCGTTGCAGGCACCGCTTTTGCCCCGTGTGTCTGAGCACCTAATCTCTGGAGTCTGAACGCTACCCACATCTAGTGTAAACTACAGACTCCCAGCCGAGTGGCTCTTCCTCGCTGTGCTAACATGTTTGTTTTCCAAAGAGAACATGTCATTCTTTCTAAATGTGACTGTAGCTTTTGAACTTCCAAAATCCACAGACGGAATCAAAAAGGACAAGTGAATGCATGTACGTTAGGATCCTTCTCTGTTTCTCTTAGACCTAATTATCAGAAACACAAACAGCGATAGGCTTTTCATTTTCTCATGTATTGTTTTCATTTCTGTTCTTCTGACGCATTTATAGGCGTATTCACTAAGTGAGGAATGCGTTTACTGCTACATCCACGTAGCATTATATCAGTCAAACTATAACATTTTCAGGATGTGTTTCTTTAGCGCAAAACATTTATCTGAGCTCCTAATTTGTACTGCAGGTATTATTACAAAAGTTCAAAGGCAATGCACTTAATGTGTAGCTCGGGGGGTTGGGTGGGAAACTTGGTTAGGAAGTAGAGGGCAAGTGTATGACTATAGTTTCTGGTACAAAATCTGAAGAAGAAGTTCTAAGGTAATAAAAATAAAAGCTAACAGTGATGCACCTCTAAGCTTCCAGGCATGATGCTAAGTGTTTTTCATGTGTTAATTCATTTAATTCTCATAACTCCACTCTGAGATAGACCCTATTATTTCCCCATTTCACAGATGAGGAAACTGTGGGCCAGAGAGGTTAAGAAACGTATTCAAGGCTCATGTCTAAATGCGGCAGGCTGCCTCTATTGCAATACAGATGACAAAGTTTCACTCTTTTAAGTTTCAATGTTGCAGCATATTACCGATGAGTTGCTTAAATTCGGCTGTGTTTTCCCTTTCTGTGCCTGATCACTGCCCTTGATGCGAAGTGAGATTTGAGAGAGGAGAGAGGGAGATGGCAGCCCTGACCCTCGGATTTCCCTCAGGCATGGGGGCAGGGCGGGAAGTGTGGTCCAGGAGGTGGGGGTGGGCGCAGATTAACGCGTGGAGCAGCATGGCTCCTCGTACGTGTGTAGCCTGCTCGTTTACAAAGTGCTTTCACGTCGTATGTTACCGATCTTCACCAAAGCTTTGTCAAGAGGTGTTCTGAGCAGGTTTTCTCATCAGAAGACTGAGGCTCCTCGAGGTTAAGTGAAGGGAAAATAAATAGTAAATGACCAAGCAGGAGCCCCAGTACAGACACTAGCTTCTTTAAGACCTCCTATCCATGCCCAGTGTCAAGCCTCTGTGCTTATGACCCATCAGAGAAGCAAGCCAGTAAACCCTGGACCTTGTCTCCTCCGTTTCCTGCCTCCTCCAGCCTGGGCTTGGTTTGGTGGTACATTCTATCGAGCGGGGCGGGGGGGGTCCTTCCCTCTGGCAAGAGCCTAAAGTAAACGATCCAGATCTCCTGGCGAGCTCTGAACCAGCACCACTTTTCAACATCCCCCAGAAATTCAATTTTTCATTACTGAAGAGCAGTAAGTAATTCAGAAATGATTTTTGCCTCCAGCCCCGCTTTTGCCTCTGTGTGGAAGCACGTAAGCGGTGCCCCAGGACAAAGGCTCTCAGTAAACGCCAGCTACCCCTCCTTTCCCCTTCCTGGCAACAATATTCAATGTAATAGATTCTTCGTTAACAGACTATCTGCCAACTTTTCTGGCATCCCATCCACCCACCACTGTTCGCTTTTACAACAACTTCCACTTCTAAAAGCGTGGCACTGCACCTGCTTACTTTGAACATGAAAGTAAATGAAATTTGCTCTGAGAATTTCATAAAGCTCTCTGACACAACGGGGTGCCACAAAAGCAGGCTTAGAACCACTAGTCTGTAGCATACGGTGTAGAAGACGACAGAGTGAAAATTTGACAAATAACACCAGTCTGGAAGTATACGGTTCATGATAATGCACGGCAATCTCGCAAGAGGAAAACACATATAAACAATTGTCAGGATGGGCGACAAATATATAATATGGGTTTTTGCGTTTGTTTTTATGATAGAAATAGACTCGTGATACACGTTAAATGAAACAGAAAGAATGCAATGGCTACTTGATCATTAATGAGAGTGTCTCAGTGATCATGTTTCATTCACTGGCCTTGCACGGCCTTTATATTTCTACTTAGTTACCAGATTCTGTAACTGTGATTTTAAAATATAATACTACTACTAATATATGAATAGTGATGAATTTACAATATCAATATTAATTTGCAATATAATAATAACTAATGATAACACTTAACAGCAAAACTATCGAGGGGGGGAAAACCCACAGGATTTAGAGCCATGACATCCAGGTTTAAATTCTGGTCCCTTTACAAATGCTGTCATCTCACTGAGCTCCAATGTCTTTATGTGTAAACCAAGATTGATGACACTGTCCTACCTCCATGACAGGCAGAATAATGGCCCCTCCCCAAGATGTCCGTGTCCTAATCCCCAGAAGCTGTGAATATGTTATGTTACAAGGCAAAGAGGAATTCAAGTTGTTACTCGGTTTACCTGAAAATAAGGAGATCATCCTGGATTATCCAGATGGGCTGAATGTAAGCACAAGGGTCCTTCAAAGAGTCAGAGGAAGATGTTACCGTGGAAGAAAGGCACAGAAAGATGCAATGTTTCTGGCTGTGAAGATGGAGGAAGGAGGCCATGGGACAAGGAAGCTTCTGGATGATGGAAAATGCAAAGAAACCGATTCTCTCCCAGAGCCATCAGAAAGGAATTCAGCCTCACCTACACCTTGATTTGAGCCCAGTGAGACCTGTCTGACTTCTGACTATAAAACTCTAAGATAATACATTTGTGTTGTTTAAGTCACTAAGTTTGTGATAATTTGTTACCTCCAGCTTTCTGAAGTATTGACAAAAGGTAATACAACCACACCCTGCGTGTGTTCCTCTAGAACATGTTTTCCTGTGAGTGAATCTCTTCATTTTACTGTCCTTTGCCATTTTGGTAGGCTGAGAATTTCACAGTTTATCAAGTCCTGGTTTCATGAGGATTAAAAATATTATTTCAGTTCTTCCTGAAATAATAAAGATCAGAATGAAAATAAATGAAATAGAGACTAAAAAACATAGAATATATCAATGAAACTAAGAGCAGGTTCTTTGAAAAGATAAACAAAGTTGACAAATCTTTAGCTAGACTCACCAAGGAAAAAAAGAGGACTCAAATAAATAAAATCAGAAATGAAAAAGGAGAAGTTACAACTAATGCCACAGAAATACAAAGGATCATAAGAGACTATTATGAATAATTATACACCAACAAATTGGACAACCTAGAAGAAATGAATAAATTCCTAGAAATATACAAGACTGAATCACGAAGAAATAGAGAATCTGAACAGACTGATTACTAGTAGGGAAATTGAAACAGTAATAAAAGAATCTCCCAACAGACAGAAGCCCAGGACCAGATGGCTTCACTGGAGAATTCTACAAAACATTCAAAAACACTTAATAACCTTCTCAAACTTTTCCAAAAAATTGAAGAGGAGGAAAACATTCCAAACAAATTTTATGAAGCCTGAATTACCCTGATACCCAAACCAGACAAGGACACTACAAAAAAAGAAAATCACAGTCCAATACCCTTGATGAACATAGATGCAAAAATCCTCAACAAAATATTAACAAACTGAATCCAACTATACATTAAAAGGATCATATAACACAATCAAGTGGGATTTATTCCAGGGATGCAAGGATGGTTACATTGATTTGCAACTCAATCAGTGTGATACATTTACAAAACGAAGGATAAAAATCATATGATCATCTCAAAAGTTGCAGAAAAAGCATTTGACAAAATTCAACATCTATTTATGTTGTTGATGTCAACAAACTGGGAATAGCAGGAAAGTATCTCAACATAATAAAGGCCTTATTGACAAACCTACAGCTAACATACTCAATGGTGAACAGCTGAAAACTTTTCTTCTAAGAGGAGTAAGACAAGGATGGGCGCTCTTGCCACTTTTATTCAACATAGTATTGGAAGTCCTAGCCACAGCAATTAGGTAAGAGAAAAGAAATAAAAGGCATCCAAATTGAAAAGGAAGAAATAAAACTGCTACTATTTGCAAATGACATGATACTATATAGAGAGAACCCAAAGCCTCCACCAAAGAACGGTTAGAACTAATAAAAGAATTCAGTTTCTCATAGGAACAAACTATGAGAAAGAGAAATTACCAAAACAATCCCATTTACACTTGCATGGAAAAGAATAAAATACCTAGGAATAAATTTAACCAGGAGGTGAAAGACCACTACTTTGAAAACTGTAAGACACTGATGAAAGAAATTGCAGAAAATAAATGCAAGATATACATTTTCATGCTTCCTGTTCCCTTTCCTGTGGCCTGCATCATCCTTCTCTGAAGAGATCCAGGGCTGTGAAGGGGAAGGGGTCTGGGCATCCTGGAGCCACAGTGAAGATTCAGATGTGCTGCAGGAATGCGGTCTAGCAGCCAGTCCCTATAACTGAACAGTTGCTTTTTCTGATAGATCTGCTATAGGCTGTGACAGCCATCCAAAAAATCAATAATGTCCCACAGCGACTTCCTCCCTCAGCCTTTCTGCAGTGTTTCTGCAGAGTGCCTGAGCTGAATGAGAGCTCGTGCTGTGACCGTTGTTGTGAGCCCTAAATTATTTCCCTGCGAGCTTAACTCGACTGCCGTATCCATGAAGGGCCTCTGCCATGGCCCTGCCACTACCCACTCCACTCCCCAAGAGATCTTTCCAAATCACAGATCTGATCACATTGGCCCCTGCAGAAAACACGCCAGAGGTTTTCCACGGCTCTTAAGAGAAAGACCGGAATCCTAAACAGGGACCCCAAGGCCCTGCATCCTGGGGGGGTGTCAGCCCAGAAGCCTCCCTCTCTGCTCCCCACACACTGGCCTTCCTTTGGCTTCTCAAATGGGCCTTGTGCCTCCCCCCGTGTTATAGAAATCAGCCAAAGATGGGCCCTAGGTGGTTTATTTTCTCACAGCAGGCTGAGACCTGTTAGCCTCAAAAGCTACTGGCACCAAACTCAAAATTTTATACATGCAATTTTTTTAAACAATTTATTTATTTAATTTGTTTATTTTTGGCTGCACTGTGTCTTCATCGCTGTGTGGGGGCTTTTTCTAGCTGCGGCGAGCGGGGACTACTCTTGGTTGCAGTGCGTGGGCTTCTCATTGTGGTGGCTTCTCTTGTTGCGGAGCACGGGTTTTAGGCGTGCGGGCTTCAGTAGTTGTGGCACGCGGGCTCAATAGTTGTGGCTCGTGGGCTCTAGAGCACAGGCTCAATAGTTGTGGCGCACGGGCTTAGTTGCTACAGGGCATGTGGGATCTTCCCGGACCAGGGCTCGAACCCGTGTCTCCAGCATTGGCAGGCGGATTCTTAACCACTGCGCCACCGGGGAAGCCTCAATTTGTTTTTAAAATAGCCAAACAAGCAGATTTTTAGTCATTTAGGTCCTGCCTGTTTTGCATACCCTGTGAAATTACACCCAACATCTGCCGGCCGTTGATAAGGTAAAGCCTTATGGTTATAAGACCCCAAGCCGTCATGGCACCTGCCCTCTGAAGTCCCCAGAGACTCCAAACCATGCTGCTTGGCTAACATCACCTAGACACACAAGCTCCTGGCAGATTCCTCTCTTCCCCTTCTGTATGGGGGTCGCCATATCATAGCCTCTGGACATCCCCTCTCACGCAACCCTGTAAGGTTGTTGTGTGTTACTGACTCTCGTGGTCATGCGTTTTTCCTAGATCAGTCCCCAGATCCCTCAAACGCCCTACACCTGACTGTCTGCTTCGCCACACTGGTCTCTCTGCCTAGATAGCTCTGCATTTCTCAGCCTCATCTCCACATCCTCAGGGAAGTCGCTCCCCTCCTGGCCTCTGGGGATGCCCTCCTCCACCAAGGCCAGGGGGAATCTGCTTACGACACACACTCACAGCTCCCGACACCTCTCCCTTGTTCAGTACCTGTGGCACCACACTGAAGCTGTAATTTCCTGGGATTAGTTTCCTAGGATTATCTGCTTATCATCTCCCCCTCCCACTAGACTGTGATCTACCTGACAAGCAGACTCCATGTCAACATTTCTCCCCCGTTGTAACTGGCACTCAGCCCAGTGCCTGGCATCAAGTAGACTCTCAATAAATATTTGTGTGTGGAAGGAAAAAAGGGAAAAAATGGCTTAGTGAGGGTCACGCTGACATGGAATTTTCCAGGTTCCTATGAAAAACATGTGATCTTTGCTACCCTGAGAAATCAGTGTTCTGCTCTATCAGATTCAATCCCGATTAACACCCCTGTTTTGGCCTTTTTGTTTATTTCTGTGTGAGTTTCCTGTGGCTCCTGACTCATGATCAAGCCGACTCGTGGTCTCCTTGGCCACGCCACAACCAGAACGATCTTCCCAAATCATAGATCTGATCACATCAGCTCCAATCCAGTCGGCTTGAGAAGAGAGGCAGGTGTTTTAATCATTTTATCATCCTTTCGGAATTTCTATTTTTTCTACTAGTTTCACATGTATGCAAGCATTCGTGATTCAATAGGAATGACCTTGAAAGGTGAAACAGGGTTATCCTTACTGGACACATCCTAGCCTGAGTGAAATATTCTCATCCTACCTGAAGTCCTTTGTGGTCAGCTTGACTGAGTTTGCCCAGAAACCACAGTGCGCGTCCGTTACACCGGGCGCACGCACAGCGGCAAGTGGCCACCGCCGGGTTGTAACTGGGAGGCGGTGGGAGGAGGCCTTTACACAGCTGACGTATAATGCCTTGATCAAGTATTTCCTGAGCTTCCTATCTCCTCTGGGCAGACTGGCCCATCCCATTCCCTGCAGCTCGTGGAACTTTCCCGGCCTGGCACATGGCCTTCTATGGGACGAAGGGATGGAAAGTCACCAGAGACCCCGGGGCAGCGGTCAGGGAAAGCGCAGTACCGAAGGCGTGCCCGCAGTCCTGGCCCTGGTGCGTCGTGTACTCCAAGCAGCCGGCTCTCTCCTCCAGGGCCGGGCAGGGCTCGCCGCCGTTCCGGGGCTCCTGCCGTACCGTGCGCCTCCTCACGCGGGCCGTGGGCCTGCACTGGTCTGCACAGCCGCTCCAGGGGCTCCACTCCCCCACGATGCACGGGCGAGCTGAAAAACAGCATGACGGGACGCACACCTGAGCAAACCCAGAGCCTGCCCGGCTGTTCCCGCCAATGCACACAGTCAAGTTCAGCCCGCGTACACTGCGCCTGGACCCGGCCCTGCATCAGGGGGAACACCCCAAGCTGACATTGATGCCACCCGCCCTGATGGTGAACTGATAAATGGGTATCTCTTAAAGGCAGGCGGATGTTCCAGGATCATGAAGATGGGTCTGAGCCAGGACACACCCGAGTAAAAGAGACAGATGTCTTCAGGGTACTTCCTCTTACTCCCTGGGCTTAGATCAGGTCTTTGCTCTTGTTTTCCTTTGAGTGTAACTTTATCCTCCTCTGGCCAGAACATTTTTATGGTAACAGTAATACACATTCATTGTAGAAAACATAAAGGAAAAAAAATATATAAAAACGAAAAGGTATTTCTCCCACCACTTACCCAGGTCAATTCTTGTTTTTTTGGGTTTTTTTGCGGTAAACGGGCCTCTCACCGCCGCGGCCTCTCCCGCCGCGGAGCACAGGCTCCAGACGCTCAGGCCCAGCGGCCATGGCTCACGGGCCCAGCCACTCCGCGGCATGTGGGATCCTCCCGGACCGG